>NC_054373.1:119163652-119503652 GCF_017654675.1 Xenopus laevis
GAGGAGTAAAATGGCGCTTGGAGGAACAATATGGCGGCTTCCACCGCTTCGAAATACAACGGCGGTTTGGGGGAGAACGGCTTAGCGTACAAAGGTACAAATTATGGCGTTTAACTTATTTACTGATGCGGATTTCATTACAGAGGTTTATTTTAGGTTGTTGAAAGGTGACAGGTCCCCTTTAAGGTGGCGAAGTGTCGAAGTTTTTAAAGAGACAGTACTTCGATTTTGGAATGGTCGAATTTGTGAAGTTTTTTCAATTCAAATCGAATTTTGGCCTATTCGATGGTCGAAGTACCCAAAAATTACTTCGAAATTCGTTTTTGAATTCGAAAATTCACTTCGACCGCTAGTAAATGGGCCCCTTAGTCTTGTACTCCCACACTTTTTACACAACCTAGACGTATTCCTATCAGGTTCTTATTGAGTGAACACTCAATGGCGGCTCAAGATGTAAAAGAGCAATATTTCCTGTTATGCATATGCCTACTTTAAGATTAACAGGTCACTTTTTAGGATATAATTTATCTCTTGAGTGCATTTTCTTTTAGAACATATTGTTCTCCTTTAAAAGAATAAAATAAACCTCAGTCAGACAATAAGATTTTGACTGTTAGTATCAAAACCAGTTGTAGGTTCAGGCAGTCTGAGTTTCTATATTTTTAAGATAGCTTACAGACTTTATGGTAAATAAATATAGTGGGAAATGTTGGTTTGATTTTCTTACAGCCACAACAACTCTTAACTTTCAACACTAAAATGTACATTCCACTTATGTAGCACATGGCTGAAATAGTCTTGAGGTAGGTTTAGGATCGTTGAGAAGTCACAAGAGATGTTCCCTAAGTACACTGATCAAACACAGTGCAGCAGCATATGCTTCTTACCATGTCAACACGTTTTCCTTCAAAAATATTGGTGACAGAGTTGAGCTGTGAGTTTATATATTTGTTGATTAGCCCATTCCACTGATTTAGTGAATGAAGTGTGCGCAGTAAAGCTACAATCTCCTCTGCCAAGGTACTGCTATGGGTGGCCGTCAACGATGCTTGTGGGCGTGCCTTCCTTCTCCTCAAAGTAGATTCTACAAACATAGAAAAGTATAAGCAAGACCTAATTATTTTACTTACAATTATGAAAAACTTATTTTTTTTTCTTTTTAATTAACTTTGGACTGCCATATACGGTTTTATTCCACAATGACCATCAGAATTAGTCAAGTATTCAAAAAAAAAACAAAGAATGAAGTTGGTTTTACAACAAGCAAATCTGTAACAAACGATTATAGCCAATTCAGGTCGGACTCACTTGTTTGCGTATTTGGTTTACGGGTGCACTTTCCCTCGTGTCCTTCCACATATGTAAATACTTGTCAGGAATTCAAATGGGCAGCACTCGAGATAAAAACACCTTTATTTATTGTAAGCAGGGCAACAAAGACAGAGCTTGTCAAGTTTGACAAAGAGCCATGTAGGCTCGAAACGTTGCTGTCTTTGTTGCCCTGCTTACAATATATAAAGGCGTTTTTATCTGGAGTGCTGCTCATTTGAATTCCTAATCTGTAGCAAAAAAACAACTGATAAACTTACAGCCTTCTGTATGCTTTTCCATTCGATCTGTTCACACCACTCCCAAAGTATACATATGATGCATTGTAATGCCCTATGGAGTGAAGAGTGCTGCTCTGTATTTGCTTCATAACAAGCAAATCAGTTATTTCAGCACATCTATACGGATGGTCAAACTGGACAAAACAAAATACAGGCAAACGCTCCACCATACATGCATACTGCGAAAGGAGTACTGTATCACAGGTTAGTTATTCAAACTTTCTGTAATAAATATACCTTTAGGAGCACGGCGGGGATGCCCACCGCGTCCGGTTTCTTTTTGCGCAGTTCTGGAGGTTTGTGCGCCCGGTGCACTTCCGGGTTTTGACACAGATTGGCATCTTACATCATTGCGGTTGGTGCGAAGTTTAAATATTTCAAGGGGCCTTGGGCAAACATGCACTCCCTCCAGCCGAAAAGTATGTTGGCTTGTAGAGGGCGCAGGTGTATCTGTGCGAATGGCACCGCCTCCATGCAGGAAACCATCAATCCCAATACCTTCATGCCCAGATGAGCAGTGGGGTACTGGATGGAAGCTAGTAGGTTGACCTGATATCTTAACTTCCTCTGTTTGTCTAATGGCAGAGTCAACAGCTGGGTGAGGGTGTTAAACTGTAGATCCAGACATGTCATCTGGTAGCTGGGGACGAGACTGGATTTGTCCCAGTCCATCCAAAGTCTTGGAGCAGTAGAATCTCCCTCTGGAGATCTGATCTGCCCTTCTCCCTTGTCCTGGACTTCAGCAGAAGTTCGTCCAGGTAGGGTGTCACTTAAATTCCCTGAAGATATAAGGAGGCTGCGGTTACCGCAATTAATTTGGTGAAGCCCCAGGGGGCGGATGAGAGGCTGAATGAAAGAGCCACAAACTGATAGCAATGGTTCTTGAAGGCAATTCTCAGGAAGCGATGATGTGGCGGCCAGATCGGAATGTGAAGGTAAGCATCCTTGATATCCAGGGACATTATCAGTTGCTCAGATTCCATTCCTCGAATCACAGATCGTAAGGTCTCCATTTTGAAGTGTACAGATTGTATGTGTTTGTTGAGGTACTTCAAGTCGAGGACGGGTCTGAATGATCCGTCTCTCTTGGGAACCAGGAAGAGATTGGAGTAGAACCCGGAGAATTTCTCAGACGGGGCACTGGAACAATCACCCCGTAGTGTTCCATTTTGGATATACAGTCCAAGAATGCTTGAGCCTTGGATGGAGTGGTTGGAAGTCTGGACATCAGGAATTTTCTGGGGCTATGGGAACAGAAGTCCAGATGATAGCCTTCCGAAATAATTTTGTAGACCCAATTGTCTGACGAATGTTGGTTCCACACCTTGCGGAATTGAAGCAACCTGCCCCCGATTGGTTGCGGCACTCTGGAGGGAGTGCCCCGTCAAGCTGAAGTGGATTTGTCGGCTGGGGTCTTCTTGTAGAACTTGTTGGGTTTCCATGCTGGGCGTCCCTTAGCACTGGCTTTTACTAGAAAATTGGAACGGTGTGGTTAACGTTTACATCTGGTACGGTGTGGTTAATGGTTACATCTGGTACAATTTCTCAGACGGGGGCACTGGAACAATCACCCCGTTGTGTTCCATTTTGGATATACAGTGCAAGAATGCTTGAGCCTTGGATGGAGTGGTTGGAAGTCTGCTGGACATCAGGAATTTTCTGGGGCTATGGGAACAGAAGTCCAGATGATAGCCTTCCGAAATAATTTCGTTGACCCAATTGTCTGACGAATGTTTGTTCCACACCTTGCGGAATTGAAGCAACCTGCCCCCGATTGGTTGCGGGGACTCTGGAGGGAGTGCCCTGTCAAGCTGAAGTTGATTTGTCGGCTGTGGTCTTCTTGTGGAACTTGTTGGGTTTCCATGCTGGGCGTCCCTTAGCACTGGCTTTTGCTAGAAATTTGGAACGTGTGGTTACATCTGGTACAACGTCCGCTTTGGCCTTAAAAAAATTTCCCCCGCTGTTCTGTTTTTGGATTGAGGAAGGAAGTGCTGTGGAGAGAAGTTCAGTTCTGGGAACTCTGTCTTGAATGTCCTTGACTAGAGACTCGGCCCATGTCTGTATGGACCTGGAGACCCAGGTAGAGGCCAGTACTTGGCATAGAGTAGATCCAGCAGATGAGTATACTGATCTC
Organism: Xenopus laevis; assembly: GCF_017654675.1. Classification (NCBI taxonomy): domain Eukaryota; kingdom Metazoa; phylum Chordata; class Amphibia; order Anura; family Pipidae; genus Xenopus; species Xenopus laevis. Next base: position 119,167,397 of record NC_054373.1, read on the forward strand.
AAGAAACCCTCTAGTCGTCTGTCAGATGGGTTTTTAAATGCCATCGCGGCAGTGACTGGTAGAGCCGTGGTCTTAGAAAGCCTGGATACTGGTGCATCGACTGTGGGTGGCATAGACCACTTGTCCACCCATTCCTTGGGGAAGGGATAGGACGTTCAGGTTAATTCCACTTGTCATGAGTTGATCGTGAGCTGTCTTGTGTTGTCTCTTGAATAAACTCGCCATTTGAGATTGTTGATCGGGCAATATCTAGATGCTTCTTCTTCCTCCTCTTCACTGGAGGACACGACGGAAGCGGGAGTTCGTCCTCCGACTCCGTTCTTGCTGAGGAGCCCTCTGAAGGGGAGTGAGTTATAGATTCCCCTTTGGAACTGTCTGCTCTTTTGCATTTTCCGCTGGACTTCTGGCCCAGTTTGGCTAAAGCTTTACCCAAGTTGCCTGCAATGGAGGGTAAACTCTGAGGAGATTGTGAAAGCTGGATAGCCCAATTGGGGGCTGAAGGGTCTGTGGAACTACTAGTTCCCCCATCTAGAGGATGGTCATCTAAAGTGGAGGTACACGACTGGGGTCCCGAGAGAGAGGGTATGGGCCTGGGGATGGCCGCAACTCCGTGCCCCCAGGAACAAGATCTGCAAAGAGGCTCCTCCTGACCCCCTGAGATCTTAGAATTGCATTTGGTGCACATAAAATAAGTGACTTGTGCTGCATGCGTGCGTTCCACCTGAGGAGCACAAACCAAAATGGTGCCTGAGCATCCCAGGAAGTTGCCAATTGCTCCCACCGGGTTAAGCCAGACCCTAGGTCACGCCCCTTTAATCAATTATTCTAGTGACCTGCCTCCAGAAGGGTGGAGCTTAACCCCAGCTGTTCCCTGTGTCCCCCTGAGGCAACAGAGAAAGGTATTCCTGATCTGTTATTGACCCTTCCTGTCCTTGACCACGTCTAACTCGGTGGCTGTCTTGACCACTGCCTTGTCTCTTGTATTCTCTTGGATCCTTTTCTGTACCACGATATCGGTGTGTTTGACCTGGCATGTGACCCCGACTATTCCTGTGTCTCCTGTATTCGTACAGCATTGTCTGACTGTTACCAACCCAGCCTGGCTTTCGATGACGCAGAACTCTCTCCTTGGGGCTCTCACGTTAAGACCTGGCAGCATCTAATTAGCGGAGGGCTAGTCCCGAAGCCAAAGGTGGCTGTTATAGGCTGAAGTGTGAGCCACGACTGGGTCCTTGAAGTCTGTTCTGAGTTTGGGATACCCCACATTACCCTTTAAATTATTTCATAGTTTAGCTCATGGACAAACACCGGTCAGTCCTTCTATGGCCCACAATTTATCCAATTAAACATGGTCAGCAGATGAATACGAGAATCCTGAACATTTACAACAAAGTAATAAATAAAATCATTAGTCAATGTTTTAGCTCATTAGTTTTAGCTCACTAAGTAGCATAATATTATTTATTTACCACGAAGAAGAGGAATATCAGAAGAACACGTGCTCAGCAGGCTTCCCAGGAAGCTGAAAAGTTTTTCAACAAGTATTTTCATGTCACATGATCTTTCATTTTTATCCCAAGATGGAAGAACAGCTTGTAAAAGTCTAACAGCAAGGATCTAGACAAAGAGAGGTAAACATTAAATTAAACTCTTAAATCTTAGTTTTAGATTTGTCATAATACAATTCTGAAAAAAAAAATTATGGGTAGCAAGCAGAAAAAAAGTTTGTTCATTTCTAGCAATCCATTACTATCAACTAGATGTTTGTTTTCAAACAGCTGTCCAGTAAACGCTAGTTGCCTATTGGTTTCTATGGTTTACTGGACCACTAGCACACATGAATTACCTGTCGTTGCAGTGAAGCAGCAGAAAATGATTCTGGTCCTTCAACAATTTTCATGAGTAGCGAGATCCACTGTGGCATGCTGAGCGTACTGCACATTTGTGGCATAAGGGCTATGCTCCTTATAAACCCCAAAGTGCACCAACTTCTGTGTTGCTCTCTATATACTAGCTTATTAGACTGGGTGCCTGCAAAAAATAAAAAATTGCATTACTTTATGTAAGTAACAAAATCCAACCCTTCTCTTTAAGGGCAATGAAAGCTGGAAACAGTTAAAACCACTTAATAGGAGAGAAATGTGTTGAGGAAGAAACCTTTATGTGGTCACTCAAGGCCTGATTTTGCCTTCCAAGAATATTAATAATGCAGAGTTCTGTTTGTGAAATAAGGTGCAAAAAAAGTTGAAGCAAAACCCACAGGTAATGATAGCAATCACTTTTTAGTATGCTATTAGGTGTATTTTCATATACAATTATTCCAATGCATAAAAACACTCACTTGTTTTGTCCATGGTTCCACTTTCCACCAGCATGCGCAGCAAACCACATAGGGTCCTAGTTGCTTCAGACTGCATGACCTCGGCATTGACTCCTGCTGAAAGGCATAGACCCTGGAGCAGATTCACTGTGCTCATGAGCATCAAAGAGGTAGGGTGCAGGTTTCGGTCTACCTGTTCTCCTTCTGGAATCACAAAAGCACTGCACTTAATGCTAACCAACATGCATAAGACCTTAAAGCAAAAGAGTTGCTCCAATTTCAGGAAGAACGCATGTAAATAAAACAATTCATCACAAAATTGTTTGGCTAGATATGACCAACACTGTACACACAGCAGAAACAAAATATAAGAAAACAAAAATATCCATTGCAAACCTGAATCATCCTCTGTGTCAGAATCCTCAGCCATAGTTTGAGTAGCTGGTGGTGGTTCTGTCAGTTTTAGGTCATATTTGCCTTCTTTCCCCATTCTGTAAGAATTTGTGCTGCCTGTATCCCACTGAACTCTTATCCAGCCATCTTCTCCAAGTTCTCCAATCACACGGCCCAATCCAGGAGGGGGGCCATCCTAGGTAAAGAAAGAATAAAACATATTTGCAACATCTGAAACACCAGACTGCTTTAGTGTAGAAGATACAAAAGTATGCTATACGTTACTAGATCTCCCAAAAGCCTATATGCCAATACTAATTGCATACAAGGGTTAGCATTGCAAGGTTATCTTTTTAGTCAAAACAAAAGAAGCATGCAACTCTAGTCAGCATTACCGGGTGGTCACAAAGACTGCTGGATAATATAACAGAGTTACCGAAATATGCAAAATGCCTGAATATCAATGTAGCATGGTGCAGGAAAAAATAATAAGGTAGAGTTTCTACTTAACAACTGAAATTTCCAGATACATTATAATAAATATAATAGAATCTGTAAGGAGATAGTAACAAATATGCATTGCTTTCATACAGTTGATGAGTTGGTAGTAAAAAGTTACACATAGCTTTTTTTTATTTTTCCATAGTCTGTTAAAGAAGATTGCTGCAATTACTAAACACACCCTTACAAAATCATCAATTTAAAGGGCATGTAAAGGCAAAAAAATAAAATCCCATTTTTACTTTCTTTAATGAAAAAGAAACCTATCTCCAATATACTTTAATTAAAAAACGTGTATCGTTTTTATAAGAAACCTGACTGTATGCAGTGAAATTCTCCCTTCATTTACTGCTGTGGATAGGAATTGTCAGACAGTCCCTAACTGCTCTGCAGGGAAACAATCATACTTATGAACAGCAGGGGGAGCAGTTTTGTTTGTATCCCTGTGGAGCAGTCTGCAACTGTGTAGATATTTGTATTGGATTTTATTTTTGCCTTTACATCCCCTTTACTGTTTCCAACTCCAGCTGCAGGGACAAAGATCATGGAGCCAGATTTATACAGATAAACCGGGATTCTATTTGGAGGATTAATTTAATGCAGCCACTGGTTCTGCAGAGTTGGAGAAAGTTTGTATTAAACAATACAAAAACTGTAAAATCCACATTAGATTACATGACAACAAAGGACCCAGTGCAATCTGCGTATTCTGATTATTAATCAGTCTTGCTGTATCGGCTTCTGGCAGATATTATTCGACTTGTGATGTTTTGATAATTTATGACGATCCCTAAGCAGCCCAGACCACACTGAGCATGCGCACAGTCTTGGTTTTGCAAAGATGTATAACAAAGTTACAAGAAGGTGACCCCATGTGGCCAACTTTGAAAGCATACATCATTTGTTTGATTAGGCTTGTGGTGCAGTAAGTTCATGTTTATGTTTAGTATACAAAATTCAGCATTTCTAGCTTTATTCTATTTTAGACTTTACTTCCCTTTAAACAGCTGGCTCAATCATTCAAATACATTTTGCCTAATGTAATTCAAAGCCACTGTCCACTATGCAGTGAAAGCCAGTTGATTAAGAGACATGCAAATCAATGTGAGAGTCTTGGCTGGAGGAAAGCTGGCTTCAGCAACATTGTTTCAAGAATCAGGACAGGCAGTTAGGGACAGACTAGTCAAACAAAAGGAAAACAGGAGCACTCACAGACCCGTTGATGTATGTCCACTGTGCTGCACGTGAAGAACACTCCCGATGCGTGTAACCTCCAACAAAATCTTTGCAAACACGGAGCACCAGCGAGTTAAAAACATCCATTTATTAGAAATGCATTTAAAATATAATAACAGAGCGTAGTGAGCTCAATAGCTTTGACGCGTTTCGTGGATAACCCACTTCCTAAAAAAGCTAAATTGTATTAGCTCATGTGAGTATTTAAAAGCACAATACCACACCCCTTCTAAAAACATTAACCCTATCGTGGGTGAAACCACACGATCTAATGCAGAAACAAAGGAAGTGTGCAATTACAAGATATTGCATATTACATATTAGACGGACAGTATATCGTATAATTATAATTACAACCAAAACTGACTTAATTAAGCAGAATGAGATTCCATTAACTGAAAAATACCAACATTAATATATTTATATATTGTATATAATTAATTAAATGTAAATTAAACATAAATAAATGACCAACAATCATCAATTTACAAATTCATCAACGAGCCAAACATTATCCGAAATCCATAGGCAATCAAAACATGGGAGGAGGAACGAAATAAAAAAAAAAAGCCAGTTAATTCCCAATCTCGATTGAGTCCTCCATAAGTATTTATGGTCCTCAACTCAAAAATCTAACAAGTCTCTAACCTAGACAGGGTCTTATCCTTATCACCTCTTCTAATGTTAAATCTTGGACTGTCAATAATCTGAAAACTAATATCTGAAACTCCATCATGACATTCTATAATATGTTTGGCAATAGCCGATCTTTTATCGCCTCTATCAACTGCTGACAGGTGTTCCAAAAACCTGACTCCAGCGCTTCGTGTGGTCTGACCTACATATTGTGTGCCGCAAGTACAGGTAGCGAGGTAAACAACACATTTAGAACAACAGTTATAGTATTGTTTAACTGGATATTGTTTCTTAGTATTTGTACTACTGAAACTTGTAGAGACATTAAGTAATGCGCATGATTTACATCTACTCCGACCACATTTGTAAACGTCTTTGTATCATAGCCAGGCCGCTTTAGTATTAGGTCCTTCCAATCTATATATCGCTGGTGCTCCGTGTTTGCAAAGATTTAGTTAGGGACAGACTACTGATTTCAATAGCAGCTTTACAAATAATTTTAAAACCACTAAATAAAAATAATTAAAGCAATTAGAATGGGATTTGCTTCATTGTATTTTTGAGTTCACATCTCCTTTATTGTTTAATCAAAAAGTAAATTCACTCCTATTATGTTCCAGTAAAAGCCATTCTGTCAATCTCAGATGTCAGAATCCCACAGAGTTTATACCCGCTTACCTGGTCCCCCCATTTCCAATCCACTCCCCTCATAACTCTAGTACCAATTTTCATCATAGTAGCTAATTCTGGTCCAGATGCAGGGAGTTGCACTGGTGTGGTCTCCTTTCTGGACTCTTCCAGTACAGTGGCTGAGGCACCCATGATGCACACGCTAGTATCATCCTCACTGTTATCACAGCTGGGACCTTTGCAAATAAATAAAGGAATACTGGTCACAGCAAATCGGTGAAAAAAGTAGAAGTGCCAAGAGTTAATTTACGAACATGATTTACTCTCTAGCAACTATTTCTTTCTAACATTTTGCTTTTCATTGCTATAAGTAAAATACAGTTAAATAAACTGACTGAAAGAATGGCAGTATTGGTTTACTACTTACCAATCAGTCGCAGAATGGTCTGTGTCAGTGCTAGCATTCCAGAGTTAAGAAGAAGGTTAAGACTCTTTGCCCCATGCTGGCATGTAAGCATATTCACCAAAACCAACATAAAACGTGCTTGTGGAATAGTACCCAGACTTGGACCAGAAGGATTTTCATTAGTGATGGTCTGTAGTGGGACAGGCTGGATACCTAAAACAAAACAATCAAGCACAGCGGTGAAAAAGAAGCAATTCATGTAAAAGGTAAGAGCTATAGTCCGTTAAACTTAAAAAAAATCACTCCATGACTCTTTACTCACCCATTTCTTTAAAACGGCTGCTGGCATCCAACAGTGTGTTCCTTATGTTTTGAACAGCCCAAGCATACAGTTTCCCAAAGGTCACCTCCAGCAGCATTCGGTTGAAGGGGGGAATTAAGTCAACATCTTTTAAGCAGTCAGTCAGTGGCTCACTATAAAAAAAAGAACAGGAATGAGTCAATTATCAGAAACCAATAAACCTGCTTGTATGTAGTTGAGTGTGGAAGGAACCCTGAGTACCCAGAGGATATTCACTCAAGCACAGGCAGAAAAAACTCTGTGCAGATAATGAACTTGCTTGCCACAGCACTGCCCATTAGACTGAACACTCTGCTGACAAATTCATTAAAATAGATTTCAATACCTGAATATATACCACCAAAAAGATTTGAAGGGGCAGTATATCCCTGTAGCCAACATACTGAAAAAGTGTTTGCTTATGTTTTAATTTAAGTTTAAGTTAAAATGGTTTTTATTTATGCATTTATAACATACAAAAAAAAAAACATTAAACAATACAACATTGGTTCATCGACTTATTGCATTTTTAATCCCAAAATATCTTAGATACAGTGATTAAGATGAAGATTAGGAGTTAATACATGACGTTATCAGGGATCTGGAGTACCAGGGGGTGGGTTCAGTTTCCCTATTTAGTCACAGGGGGGGAAGGCCACAAGATGTTAGATGCTGGTTTATAGCTTCCACCCAATCACCCCAAATCTTATCATATTTTTGCGGGCACCCTCTTGCCATGTAAGTAAGCTGTATCAGTGGGAGATGCGCTCTCACTAGATTGAGCCAACTGGTGAGTGTTGGAGAAGAGTGGGCCATCCACTGTAGAAGGATGGACTTCCTGGCATAGAAAAGAATGGTTCTAAACAGAGTATGTGCTGCCAAGTCTAAATAAATATCATCTATGATACCAAAAAGGCAAGCCTTGGGTGCTAGTATTTTTGGCAGGTATGTTGTGTTCTGGATGAAGTCCAGAATTTGTTCCCAAAAGTGATAAATTTGTGGGCATAGCCATATTAGATGGAGGTAGTCAGCCCCAGAGGCATTGCATTTAGGGCAACGGGAGGAGTCCCGAATCCCCATACGATGTAGTCGTAGAGGGGTCAGGTGGAGTCTATGGATAATTTTGAATTGGATTAGCTTGTCTCTGGTAGAGATCAATTTATTATATGCTTTACCTGTTGCCTCCTCCCAGTACTCATTGTCTAACTCTGGCAGGTCCTGGTGCCACATTGTGTAAGCTGTGGAAAAGGGGGACTGGAGTATGGAGAGAAGCATAGAATACAGCGTGGTGTCCAACTTTTTGGAAGAGGGGTTTCGGAAAGTGATTTCAATGTTGGTGAGTGCAAAAGGCACTATAGCTCTCTAAAATTGCTGTCGAAAGGCCTGCTGAAGTTGTAAGTATGAGAACCAGGGGAGTAGCTCTCCAGTTCTAGTGTGCTTGATTTGATCTCTGGGCAGCAATGCCCCAGCGTTGGTCACCTCTCCTAGGGTGCAAATGCCCCACTGAGGCGACACACGGTATTGTACAATTTGTTGGAAATGTGGTAGATAGGAATTTCCCCATAGTGGCAAGCCTGGAGAAAGAATTGGTGGCTTCAGCTTGTATTATCGGCATTATAGCGGCATTATCTTCTGCCATACTTTATAGGGTGTCCCGATAATTGGATGATCCGTTAGAATATTGGATATCTTACGGAATGGTAAGTATTTCAGTGACTCAATTGAGGTGGCTAGGGTTGCCTGTAGTGGAACGTTAGGATTAACGGGATCAGGGAAGAACCACCATTGAACATAGTACACCTGTGCTGCTAAGAAGTAAAACTGCCAGTGTGGGAGGCCTAGACCTAACTCTGTAATTGGTGCCTTGAGCTTGGCTCTAGCAAACCTGGGGGGTTTAGAGGAAGGCGGTCTGCACTTTATCCAAAGAGGTAAAGAATTGCGGTGGAATGTAGATTGGTGAGTTGTGGAAGATATAAAGAAATTTAGGGAGGAAGATAATTTTCAGCAGACTAATTCTTCCCCAGATAGATAAAGGAAGTTTAGCTCACACCAACAGTTTTCCCTTCATGGTTTTGAGAGTGGGGTCTAGGTTATCAGGGATAAAGGCAGTCAGCTCCTTCTGCACTGTGATGCCTAGATACTTAAATGTGGTAACCCATTGTAGAGGTGTGTGGGGCAATGTGGTTGGATCCATGTTTGAATCTATGGGGAAAATGCTCGACTTGTCCCAGTTAATTCTCAGGCCAAAGAAGTGTCCTAATTGCTCAACTATACTCAGGACAGCCGGGAGTGAGGCACCAGGAGAATCCAGGTATAACAACACATCATCCATGTATAGGGATATGGGTTCTTCTATCGCTCCCATTTTAAGACCTGTTACTGCTGGAGAGTGTCGAATTAGGATGGCAAGGGGCTCTATGGCCAGAGCAAACAGTAAGGGCGATAGCAGGCAGCCTTGACAGGTGCCTCTAGATAGGGAGAATTCTGGTGATAGATATCCGTTTACATTAACCCTCACTGTTGGTGACTCGTAGAACATTCCCACCCATTTAATGAATTGTTCACCCAGGCCAAAGTTCTCCAAAAGTTTCATGAGATAGGGCCATTCAACTGAATAGAAGGCCTTGGCTGCGTCGAGTGAGACTACAACATGAGAGCCCTGATTAGTGTGATTGGCGTGAATGTTAGTGAATAATCTGCGTAAATTAATATTGGTAGAGCGGTCTGGCATAAAGCCTGTTTGGTCTGGTCTAATCAACTCCTCGATTACTAGCTTAATTCTATTAGCAAGGAGCTTTGCAAATATCTTGGCATCTACATTAAGTAGCAAGATGGGTCTATAAGAGCTGCACTCTAGTGGGTCCTTGCCTTCTTTGGGAATAACTACAATGAGTGCAGTGTTAAAGGAGGGAGGTAGTCGTGTACTCTCTGTGGTGTGGGTTAGGGTTTTATGGAGCCAGGGGGAAAGGAGTTCTGTGGATACCTTATACCAGTCAGCCGGAAATCCATCTGGCCCTGGAGTTTTGTTCGATTGGAGAGAGGTTATTGCTTCTTTCACCTCCTCTAGTGTGATGGGACTATTAAATTGGGTTTTGAGCAAGGGGGTTAATTCGGGTATAATAATGGAATTCAGGTATTCCAATAGTTCGGATTGAGTGTACGACACCTTGGTAGTGTAGAGCTGTTGGTTATAGTGGGCAAAAATATCCACTATGTGTGTTACCTCAGTTACTGTGTCCCCATTCGTAGATTTTATCTTAGTTAAGGTATTGAAAGGGGTCTGGGCTTTAGAGAGATACTCCAGGATTTTCAAATTTTTTCCCCCTGATCGAATGTTCTCTGTGTAGCATAGAGTAACCTTTTCTGCGTCAGTTTGACTCTGGTTCCCTCTAGAAACACCTCTGGCATGGGAGGAGAAAGTAGCATGATAGGCGCGGGCCACCCATTGTCCCCGGAGCGCCATCAATCTTTGACCTATCATATGGGTTTCCTTCAACATTAGGAGGTCCGGGGTATATTTTTTAATTTAAAAGTTATTGAAAGAAAAGCATTGTATAGATGCAGCCCTCTCTTCTCAACTGCTGTTCATTATACAGGAGAATAACTGGAAAGGATAATTTGATTAAGTACCTTCTTAGACCACTTTGAAAACCATGGATGTAGGCTTGATTGTAAAATGAAAATGGATTAAATTTCTTTGTTCCACAGTACATCAATATGTATTCACTCATTCAGACTACAACATTTATCAAGTGATTATGTTGCATCATAAAATACTAAAGCAAGCAGATGTTACACTGGAAATATTCCAAGTGTTTGGTGTCAACTCGCTGATCAGCGCAACTGTATGCTATTCCTTTCATAATTCTATTTTGTATTCATTCAGGTTTAAATAGCTATATTGCTGCATAAAGAATTAAACAGGATTATAAAAAAGGAAATTATGTGAAGAATGCAAACCTTTCAGTTTTATTCTACAGCACCTCCAATCTGTTTCACCACTCTTTTTAAAGATTTCCCTTCTTCCCACCCCCATTCAAACTCCACCTCTTTCTTTCTGTATCTCACATACCATTGCCAAATATAATGACACAATTGCCCCTGCCTTCCCTATTTTCCACCCAACAATTTCCGAGACATGAAGCTGGGAATGGCTCACCTTAAGTTGGTCCCCTCAGGAGCAAGTCTTTGCCAGCCACAAAACATGGCATACTGCACAGAAGGGAGCAAGAATGTTTTTGCTGCAAGTTTTAACATGGTATCTATTCCTTCCAGACGGACCTCTGCTCTCTCCAACTAATAAATCAAACAAAAAAAATGTTGGTTTCTTACACGATATAATTAAAAAAACTACCAACACAAAAAGCAAGGGCAGCATAAGTTATAGAGAGTAGTTACACTTCAACTCTATGAAAGTGCAAGTGAATGTTCATCTGACCATACTGCACTCTTAGGCTAGTGGCACAAAGGGTTGTTTCTACTACACCTGCATAGAAACACAGATGAAGAAAAGCCACTGTGCTCCCATCTGCAGTATCCTAGAAACACACATGGCGTGTATTACAGCACAAAAGTATGCATTTTTGTGCAAAAATCTGTACCATATGTAAGAAATAGTACAAGTAGTGGATTCACTTGCATCAGCTTTTTGCCGTTTCCCCACCGACGGAAAAACAGCCCTATGTGCCAATAGCCTCAAAATAAAGGACATTGGGCAAGTTTACTCAACGTTCAATGTCATTTACCTCCCTTTGGCCTTCTTGCAAGTGTTTGTTGTTATATGACATGTAACTAAGTAAAAAACACAAAAAACTGATAACCCCTGCAACAGGACACTTAAAAACGCAAAAGCCCCAAGGTCACTGTTTCCAATCTTGAATGATCTGAAAACAAAAACCTTTAATCAAAGCATAAAACAAAGCAAATTTATTCCAGTAAAAACATATCCAATACTTAGGGGCAGATTCACTAACTTCGAGTGAAGGATTCGAATGAAAAAAAATTCGAATTTCGAAGTATTTTTTGGGTACTTCGACCATCGAATTGGTTAAATTCGTTCGAATTCGATCGAAATCGAACGATTCGAAGTAAAAATCGTTCGACTATTCGACCATTCGATAGTCGAAGTACTTTCCCTTTAAAAAAAACTTCGACCCCCTACTTCGGCAGATAAAACCTACCGAAGTCAATGTTAGCCTATGGGGAAGGTTCCCATAGGCTTGCTAAACTTTTTTTGATCGAAGGATATTCATTCGGTCATTTGATTAAAATCCTTCGAATCGTTCGATTCGAAGGATTTAATCGTTCGATCGAACGAAAAATCCTTTGATCGTTCGATCGAACGTTTAGCGCTAAATCCTTCGACTTCGATATTCGAAGTCGAAGGATTTCAATTCGAGGGTCGAATTTCGAAGTATTTTTAACTTCGAAATTCGACCCTTAGTGAATCTGCCCCATAGACTTAATAAGTGGGCCCTTACATATATGAACACATGGAGCAAACTATAAATCTCACCTGCTTTAACAAACACTTTCTCATTTTTTCCACATCCACTGGCTCTTCCTTCAGTACAAATTCAACAATAGTGCCTAGCAGTGCTGACTGTGGGTATGTCCCCTGCACATTATGTTTCAACCACTTGTATTTGTGTACCCCAGCCACCGTGCTTAATATGGGTTGCCACTTGTCCTGGAAATAAAGGTACCATTTTTGATGACAACGCAAATACTACAAGAACAGTGAAAATATATATTCTTTATGTAAATTATATAATATATGATATATTCATTATTATATGTTTAAACAAACAAATAAACCACACCAAGAGATCTTTACAATTGGTCAAAGACGAACATATTTATTATAGGTTTGTTGTTTTTACGTAAGTGTTGTACATGGTTATATCGAGTAGAAAGACAGCTACTGTTCTTGGGAGTTAAATTTAAAAAATGGTCAATATATATATTTTCCTTGCTGTAGATTTTTATATTTTTTTATAGACTGCCAATGCCTGTTTTCTCTGGTTCCCATGGCTTCAGGGTTTAGAACAGGCATGGGCAAAGATTGTTCAAATACAGAAATCAAGTAGATGGTAACTTTTAGTAGTCTCTTTTCTGCACCTTGTAAATCGTAACTAATGATTCATTGCTTAGGAGTTATGGAGTTAGTTGACTAGCTCTATTTATGCACAAATCATTAAAAAGATTTATACACAGAAAGAAAAACACTTTGTTGTTTACCTTTGGTGATTTTATAGGAACAGGCTTCTTATCCGCAGACACAGGACTAGAAGGGACGACACATGATTCCTCCATTTCCCCTTCTTCATTTCCAAGCTTTGAATCATCAAGATCAGCCGACTCAGATTTTTTTGGCACTATAAACAAAGTAAGGAGACATGACTACCAAGTTAAAATTACTTATGCAGCGATATAAACAAATGGTTTCGCATACAATTAAATAAGAAATCAGAGGCACAATACGCAGCAGTTTTCTATTAAAAAATTATACCTTTCTTTTTCCTCTTTTCACGTATAATCTTTTGAACTATTCTTTTCCAACGGGGAACAGAACTCAGAAGTTTAAGCTTTGAAACAATGGAAAGATCATTGCATACTGCAGGCCGAAGTTCATTGAACAAGAACCTTAGGCGCTCAATGACTGGAGCACAAACTTCTTTGTAAGATCGGCTTTGTTCCTGATGTGTCTGTGCCAAGAAAAAACGTAGATTAATTTAAAAAATAAATAAATTTAAAAAAAAAGTATATTTATGGTTGCAGCTCACGAAATGCACTTTCACCACTTACCTTTATAAGGGAGCACTTAGCCTGGTAAACAACACGGCAGACATCTACAACAGACTTGGGTAGTGTCTTGTGCTTGACTTGTTCCACACTTAGAGCTCCATGATGAACGAGAGACAAAGCCACATTGCCTGAAAGGATGGGAGATGTTTAAATAATAATCCTGCAAGTAATTGAAAAACATTTGAAGATAAATGTTTACCTAAATCTTCATGTTTCAGCAGACAACACAGCAGCAAACGGCCTACTTCTTCCACAGGATGCTCTGGAGGAAATGTAATTGGTGTGGTCAAGTGACACTGTTTACAGTATCTTTCTATCTGACAGAGGAATTCCTAAGAAGCAAACAAATATTTGCAATTACAGAGAGAAGTAGTCAGAAAAATACAAGAAACTTTAGGTGTGGTCTTAATATTAACCTTTAAGCGCCAGCACTATTTCGCATTTCAGTTGCACGCAGGCAGAAAACGGCATAATTTCGATTCCAAGGCCAAAAAAATCCAGAAACAGTAGGTTTAAAACCATATATTTTTGAAAAGGACACATTCGGCTTATTCCAATATGGGTAAACATCAAAGCTTGTCTGAATGTAGTGGTTTTTATAAAAAATTAGGGATGCACCGAATCCCCTATTTTGGATTCGGCTGAAGCCCTGAATCCTTCGTGAAAGATTCGGCCGAATGCCGAACCCAAATCTGAATTTACATATGCAAATTAGGGGTGGGAAGGGGGAAAACATCTTTTTTGACAAAAAGTCACTCAATTTCCCTCCCCGTCCCTAATTTGCATATGCAAATTAGGATTTGGATTCGGTTCGGCCCGGCAGAAGGATTCAGCCAAATCCGAATCCTGGTGAAAAAGGCCAAATCCTGGCCGAATCCCGAACCGAATCCTGGATTCGGTGCATCCCTACTAAAACTGTATTTAAATTCCAAAAAAATCACTTCAAAGGTTTTATTTTGCTGCTCTGCATATCCCACACTGTATTAGGTACCAAGAAAAAGCACCTTGAATATGATTGCCGGGAGACACTAAACAGTTTGATGCCCATTGTGCATAGGTATAACAAAATACCTGGCATTTGGAGGCTCCAAAATGAAGTTAGCACATCCAAATAGTCCTGGGGGTCACTTCAGCTAATGGAAAATGTACGCATTGACTGCATTTTTTGTGGGGTAAAAACATAGAAATATATGTTTACCCCCCCCCCCAAACTGTACATTTTTGGAAAGTACACATTCTACTGAATCTAAAATGGGTACCCATGCCTTTCTGCTCCAAACTACTAAATCACAAGGCACCCTAAATATGATTGCCAGGGCTCCTCCAAACAGGTTGATGCCCATTGTGCATAGGGAGGCCCCAAAATGAAGTTAGCAAAGGGCATTTTCGCTCGAAACATGTAGTGTCAATAAAAAGGAATTTTTGCAGCAGAGTTCTTGCATTTCTTGGTCTGTTCCACTAATAGACTTTGAATTGATTGCCAGTACCGAGGACGGGGTACAGGAACTGACCACAAAGGTTACAAAAAGTGACGGGAGAAACACCACATCCAGTGGAAAAAAGAAAGCTTCTAGGTTAATACCCATAGTGCATAGGTTTACCAAAGTATCTGGCATAGAGACTCCCAAAAATCATGAAAATCAGAAAATCATCACAAAGCTTGCATTTTACCCCATTATATACCCCACATTTAGTAAATTACCAGCATAAAGCATCCTAAATATGAATGCTAGGGGCCCGCTGAATAGTTTGATGCTTGTTATGCAAAGATTTACCAAACCATACAGAGACAACCCAAATAAAAATAGCACATGTGAATTTTCACGCATTCCACTCTGACTCCTACAATACAAGCACCCGGCCTGTGTATTATGCGCCATAAGACCCCATAACAGTACAGAGACCCTAGAAAACCATATATTTTCCAAAAGTACACATTCTGGTGAATTTAATGCAGGTAATTACATATTTCTACTGCAAACTACCAAACTGCAAAGTTATGCTAAACATAACGGTTTTTATGAAATTTTTATGAAATTTTATGACATTTCTTAAAATCTTCACAAACTTTTCATTTTATCCCATTATATACTCCACATTTCTTAAAGTACAGGTATGGGACCTATTATCCAGAATGCTGGGGACCTGGGGTTTTCCTGATAACGGATCTTTCCATAATTTGGGTCTTCATGCCTTAAGTCTACTAGAAATTCATTTAAACATTACATAAACCCAATAGGCTGGTTTTGCTTACAATAAGGATTAATTACATTTTAGCTGGGATCAAGTACAAGCTACTGTTTTATTATTACAGAGAAAAGGGAAATCATTTTTAAAAATTTGGATTATTTAGATAAAATGGGAGTCTATGGGAGACAGCCATTCTGTAATTCAGAGCTTTCTGGATATCGGGTTTCCGGATAAGGGATCCTATACCTGTACCAACAAAAGGCATCCTAAATATGAACGCCAGGAGTCTACTAAACAGGTTAATGCCCAATACGCAAACATTTACCAAACTATGTTGCACATACCCAAATGGATATATAGCAGACAAAAGTTCCATTGGCAAAATAAAGTAACAGAACAAAATCACAACAATCAATGTTTTTTTTAGCCCAGTGTAAGCATCAGTCAGAAACAAAGTTTGAATATTTTAGCATGACCAAATAGGTTTTACAAACAGAAATAAACGAACAACACCTACCTACGCAAAGCTGAAAATACAATAAAATGGTAAAACAGAAATAAAATCGCTAAAAATACACCAATAACCAAAATTGCAATATAGTCACCAGAATAACGTACAAAAGGTATTGTGCAGTTCGATTAGCAAATACACTATTCGCAATGGCAATAAAACTTTTTTTTTTTCAGGCAAAACAACACATGATGCAGTAATAAAAATAAATTTAAAAGGTTAATTGAATTTATATTAAAACGGATGTTCTAGCTTCCATAGATATAAGTAAACAAGTAGATAAGATTTTTTCGAAGTCTAGTCTACTATAGTTCCAATATCTTGTATTTTTTTTTAAATTGTTAACTTGTAATTTCTTATTCACGGAATTGCTGCAGTTTCCTCCCTGTGCTTTATATCTTAATTCACAGTTTTTTGTTGCATCCCATTTGCGGTACTGCTCTTTTTAGTTTTTCCTCCAACTTAGTAGCTACATGAAAATGCCTTAAGACGGCCATGGACAAACCTTGTCATCAGACCAACTGACCAATGTTTATGTTACAACATTATTTGTAAAGGTCAATTGCAATAACAAAAAAACTAAAAGTCATTTGAAAAATTTGTATATATATATATATATATATATATATATATATATATATAGACAAATACAAGAGTCCTCTGCACTCAACCCATTATCAATATATTTAAGACAGAGACATTTTGTGCATACTGCTACTGAAAAATGCCTTACCCTTTAAACAAAACAGGGATTGTTTGTCCATATATTGCAATATATTTAAGCTGGCCAACTACGTCAAAGTCATCCCATATCTGGCCAGTCCTATGCTCAATTTTCATTTGATTCATTAAGAATTCTATGGTTTCATTATACATTTTATAAAAGGGACGAATACGTTTTACCTGCAACTTACTTGCTGCTTTCAAAGTAAAACTCCCAAACTTGGCTGCCCTTTTATTAGACACCAGTGGGATCACCTGACTATAGTTTGTAAAAGATAAACTAGGCTCAACCACAGAACTTACGGAATTGCTGCAGTTTCCTCCCTGTGCTTTATATCTTAATTCACAGTTTTTTGTTGCATCCCATTTGCAGTACTGCTCTTTTTAGTTTTTCCTCCAACTTAGTAGCTACATGAAAATGCCTTAAGACGGCCATGGACAAACCTTGTCATCAGACCAACTGACCAATGTTTAGGTTACAACATTATTTGTAAAGGTCAATTGCAATAACAAAAAAACAAAAAGTCATTTGAAAAATTTGTATATATATATATATATATATATATATATATATATATATATATATATATATATATATATATATATATATATATATATATATATATATATATATATATATATTATTTGCATTCGTTTTAGCAGTATAACCTGATCCAAAGAAGATTTTTAAGTCAAATGATTCAGCAGGAAATGGCTTAAAGAGACCCACCTTAACATTGTGATCTTGGGTATTGTTATCAGCAATAGCCTGAAGAAAGGGTTGAGAATGATCACTCATAGAAAGTTTATGCGCATACTGTTTGGCTTTGTTGGAAGCCGTATTTCCAGGAGAATTGCTATGGTCCTCATCTTTTTCTTCATTGTAACTGTAATGAATCTGGCTGGTTTGTAGGCCTCCAGAGAATATAGAAGATCTTAGCCACTCTATACCAAAATTAAGAAAAAGTTTAGAAAACAGATTCAAACAGACAACTGTTTACCTTTATAGTTATACAATTTTAAAAAAAAAAAAAAACCAAAGTAAATTTACATTTATCTTTTGTAATGCTGTGTATGTATTGCTTTCAAGTAGTTGTCACAGAAGTAAATGTGGGTGAAGATTTATGGTATTCTGTTGCCGCCTGCCGTGCTACTAAAATGTGTGTACATGAAAAACACCTCAAAGCCACCTTTGTGTCACTACTCTAAGTTTCTTCATATTTATTACAGGATTTACATCAAAAAGGTCAAGATCAGTAACCTAATAGAATCAGATTTATTTAGATTTACCTTAATATTCAGTGGCTGATTCAATGTATAGCGCTTACTTACTTGCACATTCAACTTCCACAGGTGACAGTGGGGTACTTAATGAGAGGTAGGATGCATGAAGTCCAAGAAGCAGGCCCAAATTTCTCTCAGTATCGATGAGAGGGGAAGACAAACTGCTGAGGTCTGGTGCTGCAATAACTTCTTGATCTGGCTATTTATGGATACAGAAGTTTAATATTAAACTTGCCTATAAAAATTATAAAGGTGTTAAATGTGTGAAAAATTTCAGAATTCTGAGAATTTAAGCAAAATAACGATCGGTAACAATCATATATAACTCACTTCCATGTAATGTCCTACACAGAAGGCTTGCATTGACTCTCTTGTGTCTTCAAACTGCAAAGCAGCTTCAAGGGCAACAACAGGGTCCTCTCCAGCAAAGTGAGCTACAGGAAATAAGGCACATGAATTATGAAAGATTATGAAAGATTACATGAGCATGCTAGCATTGTAACAAAGCAACCACATTCAGAATCTAACAAATGATGTTCATATATTCACAAACACACACACACACCCCCCGCATTTAAAGGGTTGTGTTATACCAAGGATAGTATTTGCTTGCAGTGACTGAGCTTGAAAGTCCTTAATGTCATATACTTTTCCATCAATCACTGTCCAAAAGCCTCCATCCTTATTGTGATTCTCCAAGTCAGCCTTCCGGATCAGTGTCACCTCCTCATTGTTCCTTGAGTTCTGTCCATTAAAAAATGACCCTTTTTTGGAAAGCAAAATTAAGCGTTAGATAAAAATATTAAAAAGAAAACAGTTCTATAGACATTACTACTAGTATCAAAGACATTACCCATTATGCCTGGCCAAGCCAAGTCCTCATTGTCATCTCTCTCTTTTCCTGGTGCCAGATGGTTGAACTTATCTAATTGTTCCAGTAGACTTGCAAGAAGAGGGATAGCACCAGACTCCTGCATAAGCCATGCATTTTTACATAGTAGCAGCACTGTGGATACCACAAGCTCTGGGAGTATAACACCTGAAACAAATAAAAGTGGAACCAACATGGCTTTTAACAATTTGTTACTTTCTTTTTATTTATTTTTGAAAGATACAATCAGCAATGGGTTTTAAATAGTCTGTAAAAGAACCATTATATATAGATGTAAAATAAATAATAAAAGCAAAAGAAGAAAAAAAACTAACATCTAAAGGATTTTCATTGTACTTATGAACTGTAATATGTAATAAGAGATGGGATATATATAAAGATATATACATATACACACACACCAAACCCAAAGGTGCACTCCGTTGACTCAGTAGAAACCTGGGTGCCAGCCGAAGTAGGTAAATATTTGCGAAAAAGAGCGACACTCACAGGGTTGTTTTCAATGCAGGCAAATTGTGTTTATTCCACTCAACGTTTCGATCCTCCACAGGGATCTTCGTCAAGAGATTACAGTCTGTAATCTTCTGACGAAGATCCCTGTGGGGGATCGAAACGTTGAGTGGAATAAACACAATTTGCCTGCATTGAAAACAACCCTGTAAGTGTTGCTCGTTTTTCGTATATATATATATATATATATATATATATATATATATATATATATATATATATATATATATATATATATATATATATATATATATATATATATATATACATACAAATGTGTTTTGTTTGAAAATAAACACTATTACTTTACTACAGAACAGTGTGTGCTGATCCTTCATAAGACACTATATATATATATATATATATATATATATATATATATATATATATATATATATATATATATATATATATATATATATATATATATATCTCGTCTCTTATTTTTTTCTCCCTTTTTTACTGCCCATTCTTCTTTTCCATCTCATGCCTGTAGTTTTAAGGCATCTAATGTTTACATGTTCCTCCAGCCCAACCCTGGACCACTCCACTCCTTTGGATTGTTTGCTAAATGTACTCATTTATTAAGTTTCCTCTTAACACAATGTAAGCATATATGGTCTTTAAGCGCAATTTACAAATCTAGACGTTTACTGGATTAGTAGTGTAGACACAGTACCTGTAAGATCTCCTGCCACAATACGAGATACCTCAGCAAAATGCCTGTGAGACAGCGATGCAATATTGGTTGCAACAGGAAGTATGTCTCCAATATGGGTGCATAGGAGAGCTGTGTATTTTTTCAGCAATGAACCAACTCCTAAAAGTTCAGGCGCTAAATAAGTGAAATGGGTAGTGAAAAAAACAAAACAAAAAAGAAAACAGTTAAAAGAGTGGTTCCGCACAGTGATAGAATACTGAAAGACACATTTTTATTGGTTAGGTACCATGAGTATTTGCGGTTTGGTCCACATCATTCCCAGGGTATAGCTTGCTGATAAGTAGTCTTTGGAAACGTAAAAGAAGGTCCATAGAAGCTGACCTCTCCTTACTGTGATGTTCCTGTTCTAAGCAAGATGAAATGCGTCGTGACATATCCTTCAACTTGGCAATTGTCTGGGAAGCGATGTTCCTGAGGAAATATCAATCCGTTACAAGCAACAACAAAAAAACAAACAAAATATTACCTGTACTGTAAAAAGCCCCTTCATGCATTTATATATAATCAGGAGAGCTTCTAGCCCATCTGCCTTCAGAGGCAGGCAAGAGGCATAAAGAAATACCTTATGAAGCTTCTTACGGAGGAATAAGTTTATAAAATATTTTTTAATATTAATGTAAAATAATCTATACATACAGTCATATGAAAAAGTCTGGAATCCCTTCTCAATTCTTTGGAGTTTTGTTTATCATTGGGTGAGCTTTCAAAGTAGCAACTTCTTTTTAATATATAAAACATGACTTATGGAAACAGTAGTATTTCAGCAGTAACATTAAATTTATTGGATTAACAGAAAATATGCAATATCCATCATAGCAAAAATTAGACAGGTGCATAAATTTGGGCACCCCAACAGAGATATTACATCAGTACTTAGTTGTGCCTCCTTTTACAATTGTAACAGCCTTTGATGAGTGTCTGGATTCTGGATGGTGGTATTTTTGACCATTCGTTCATACATAAATTCTCCAGTTCATTTAAATTTAATGGCTGCCAAGCATGGACAGCCTGCTTCAAATCATCCCATAGATTTTTGATGACATTCAAGTGGTGGGGACTGTGACGGCCATTCCAGAATAATAGGATTTATTTACTCACCGTTAAATCTGTTTCTCTGAGTCGACAGGGGGACACAGGAGACCGATGGGGTAAAGCCCCATCCTTCAGGGGAAAAGGACACTTGATTGACAGATCAAAAGAGATCGTGCCAGGACTCCAGCTTTACCCCTAGCACTTCCTCTTTTACCTCAGTTGGTACCAAAAAACTTGCCACCAGGCATAAACAAGGTAGAACAGAAACACTATTGTAACTTCAAAACTATTTACAAGCATGAACCGGATGGGATGTCCTGTGAGTAAATAAATCCTATTTTCTCCGACGTCTCCGGGGGACACAGGAGACCGATGGGGACTTATCAAAGCAGCCCCATAAACAGCAGGTAGGGCAACAGTGTTGTGAATGCTTGCCAGTTAGGCTGCACCACTGCTTGCAGTACTTATCTAGGCGGTAGAACTAAATGTGTGAATTGTGGACCAGGTTGCTGCTCTGCAGATCTGTTCCACCGAGGCAGAGTTTCGCCAGGCCCAAGGGGTCCCCATTGCCCTTGTGGAGTGTGCACAGATGTGAAATGGTAGCGATTTTCCTTTCCCTATATAAGCTCTTCCAATGGCTTCTGTAATCCATGGGCACAATGGTATGATGAAGAGTGAATCTGAGCGTCTGATTTCTAAAGTATGTTTGGTATATACCCTCAATAACCATAATCAGCACCTTTTCCAGATTCTGTAATATTCGGATACTGGTTTTCTTGCTTGAATTAAGGTAGCAATCACTTCCACTGAAAACCCCTTTCTTCTCCAGATGGACTCTTCAATAACCATGCTGTCAAATTGAAGAGCATTGGATTGGGGTGACGGATGGGACCTTGCCGCAGCAGATCCTCCCTGTGAGGTAGAGGGATCGAGGCGTCTGCCAACAGATCCTGTAGATCGTGAAACCACGTTATTCATGGCCAGAAGGGGGCTATTACGATTACCAGGAGATCTGATTGACGTATCTTCTTGAGAACTCTGGGCAGCATGGGAATCGGTGGAAAACATATGCCATGTCGAACCTCCATGATTCGGTCATGGTGTTTGGTCCCTGTACTGAGCAAAAAATCTGTTGACCTTGCGATTTGTTCTGGACGCCATGAGGTCAATCTGTGGGATTTCCCATTTTTTAATCAGATCCTCGAAGACTTCGGGGTATCGCTCCCCATCCAGAAAGGCTGGCATCTGTTGTCAGAACAGTCCAATCTGGTGTAACCCATGATTGGCCCTTGGTCAGAGTACTCAGTCGAAGCCACCACTTTAGAGAAGATTTGGTCTCGTGGGACAGAGGAAAGGTTTGCATCAGCGATCTCCTCTTCCACCATCGTAGGATGTCTGACTGTAATGGTCGCATATGAATTTGGGTAAATGGAACTGCTTCTATGGTCAACACCATAGAGCCTAGAACTTTCATAGCCTGATGGATCGTTGGGCGAGGAGATCGGTGTAGGTTGGACACCTGTTTCTGCAACTTTGTCTGCTTGTCCCGTGGCAGAAACACTTTCTGTGCTATCGTGTCGAATTCCAAACCCAGAAAAATCATCCGATGGGATGGATGTATCTCTGATTTCTTCCAATTGATCCACCAACAAAATTGTTGGATTATCATGGTTGCTTGATTCAGGGCCCCTTGGGCTTGTTCCATTGAGTTGGCCTTGAGGAGAAGATTGTCCAAGTATGGAGTCACTGATATTTCTTGGAGTCTCATTGTCGCTGCTGTCACCGCCATTAACTTTGTGAATACCCTTGGAGCTGATGACAGGCCGAAGGGTAGTGCTACAAACTGGTAGTGTTGATTGCGGAATGCAAATCTCAAGTATCTTTGGTGCTGTGGCCATATCGGCACATGTAGGTATGCATCCTTGATGTCTAGGGACATGAGCAGCTGATTTGGTTCCATACCCCGGGATGACTGACCGTAACTTCTCCATCTTGAATTTTGCCGCCCTGATAAATTTGTTCAAATCTTTGAGGTCTAAAACAGGACGGAAGGTTCCCTCTTTCTTCGGAACCACAAATATATTGGAGTAGAAACCGTAAAATCTCTGATGAGGGGGTACTGGAATGATTAACCCTGCCTTTTGCAGAGTCGCAACACAGTTATAAAACACTTGAGCTTTGTTTGGATCTGTAGGTATTGTGGACATGAAGAACTTTTTAGGGGGGTGGCCCAGAAGTCGAAATGATATCCTTCAGTAACGATTTCTCTTATCCAGGATTCGGAGGTCAGTTGTATCCACATTTCCTGGAACTGTAGTGGTCTGCCCCCTATGGCCCCCTGCGGCCCCAAGGGGCTCGCCCTGTCATGCTGAGTTGGGTTTGTCTTGAGTGGGCTTGACCTGGGATTTATTTGATCTCCAACTTGGCCTGGATCGGAGAATCTATTGCGAAAATTGGTTCTGCGTGGGGATGTAGAACGTTTTGTTTGTCTGTTGCTTTGGCCACGAAAAAAAAATTCCCTGCAGAATGTATTAGCTGACCTCCTGTGGCCTGTGAAATTATCTTTTCCAGTTCTTCTCCAAAGAGACGTAGGCCTTTGAATGGAAGTGCCATCAGTGACTTCTTTGAGCTGAGGTCAGCTGACCAGTTCTTGAGCCATGGGGCTAGACGAGCTGCTACCGCTAAGGCAGATGAACGTGCCGTCAGTTGAGCTGTGTCAAGTGCTGCTTCGCTAAGGTATGCACTGGCTTCTGCCATGTCGTGGGCTATGTCAATTAGGCTTGCCCTAGAGGTCCCATCTTGCATCTGATATTAAAGATGTAGACCAAGTTTCCATAGCTCTACTGACCCATGCTGTGGCTAGTGCTAGGGACGAAGTGTTGAACCCTATGCTGAAAACACGGCTTTCAAAAATCCTTCAATTCTTTAATCAGTAGGGTCTTTAAATGCCGCTGCATCCGTAACAGGTAATGTGGTATTTATAGACAATCTGGAAACCGGTGCATCCACCACAGGTGGTATAGCCCATTTGTCTACTGTTTCCTTTGGAAATGGATACAATTTCGCAAACTTTCTATTAGGTTGAAACTTCTTGTCTGGAGTATCCCACTCATCTTGGATGACTGCTACTAGTTGATCATGCGAGGGAAACTCAGTTGTGGTTTTCCGCTGTCTCTTAAATATACCCTTGGACCGTGTTTGCTGAAGTGAAACCAGTGACTGGGACAAATGGATAGCCCATGACGGGGCTGAAATTTCTGGATGCGGAACCTTGAGCATTATCATCTTGGGATAATGAAACAGCTTGGACCCCTTGATTCTGTGGGGGCTCTGAGGGTGCTGACGGAGCCTCTACCTCAGGCAGACAGGACCTGCAGAGCGGTTCTGTTTGACCCACTGGGAATTGAAACTGACAATTCATGCAAGCTAGGTAAGTTACCTGTGCCGGCCCTGCTGCTAATGTAGCTCGTCCACCTCCCCGGGTAAATAGTCCACCTGTCCTACCTTCTGCCATAATTGGTGATAAGAGCTAGGGGTGACGTTGGAGACCGGAGGCCAGATATAAAATTGTATTCGCCTGGTTCTAGTAGTTCCCCGGGACCTTAACAGCGCTCTCAATTTGCTTAGTGTCTGTTTGTAATGGCCGCGCTGTGAAGAACTTGCTGTTCTTCGTGAGCTCTGCACCAAAATGGCCCCCTCTGTTGCCAGCGTCATTTGAAGCTGTACACTCCCCTGCGCACCTCCCGTACCAAGATGGCTGCCGCCTACCCTTGGCCGCTGTAGGAGGTTATGAGTCACCTCTTCACCGTAGGCCGCATGCATAGCATCCCTCGCAGCCTTCCCCGATATGGACTCCCAGTTTGCGGTTGGAGCAGTATAAGGCATGCAGCCCTAACTGGGCAGAGACACGGTACGCTGCTACGAGGTGAGGCACTCTTAGTGCTTGGGACCCAGGCTGAGTGGGCCCCACCATGGTATAATAATAACAGGAGTTTTACTCCTCTTACCACAGTCCCGTCTGTGCTTACCGGCCAGAGTCCCTGCTCCCCCCCAGGGGGCAGGTTTTGATCTGGAAGGCCGCTCTGCCATAGAGCTTCTGGCCCCGGTACTTTTGTGTTCCCGCATAGGGGGTTAACTTTCAGGGTGCAGGTTAACCCTGTCCCTAGCCTATCCCCGGGTGTCAGCACTATTCATTAACAGGAGATTTCTCTATGTTGGGTCTCACTGGAGACCGACGGGTCCAACCTCCTGTGGACAGGACACTTGAAAAACTGAAGTAAAAGAGGAAGTGCTAGGGGTACAGCTGGAGTCCTGGCACGCCCTCTTTAGATCTGTCAATGAAGTGTCCTGCCTCCTGAAGGATGTTGCTTAACCCCATTGGTCTCATGTGTCCCCCGGAGACGTCAGAGAAAGTGTACTTCTCCCTCTGCATGAATGCCTTAGTAGATTTCGAAGTGTGTTAAGGGTCATTGTCTTGTTGGAATATCCAACCCCTGCGCTGAGAGGGGTTCCCAAACTTTTTAATATGACTGTAACCATAACATTTACACAACACTGAAAAGACAATTATATTAACAATGGCATTTCCCTGGCCAGCAGAGCTGGAGTTTCTGTCTCCTACAAGAAGATGGTATAACAAAGATTGAGCGAGACATCTGAATTTCCTATAAAGCGTTTATGTATGCTTAAAGGGGTCCTCCACACAAAAAACGTTTTTCTTGAATAGAGGAAGAAAACCTAATACTACTCTCCCATTTACATTAAATAAGAATGTTTTCAAAAGTGGAGTTTGATTATTTTTAGTGACAACTATTATAGATGGTAGCCGCACCTTCTAACCTGTTGTTTTTCTTCGGGGTTGCCCCCTAACCGCCGAGAGTTAGAAGCAACTTGGCAATGATGTGCTGACCACTCCTATATAAATACTTGGTTTGGTGCTCAAGAGAAGAGACAGAAAGCGGAGTATATAACGTCGCACAATCCCAAATTACCCCTGTGTCAAACAAAGTGTCTACCTGCTTAAAGCAATCGACTTGAGAATTAAATAGATGAATAAATAAATATATAGTGTTCTTATTGTGATCAATCCTGTAAATCCTCTGTGATTAACAAAACAAAATTGAATAAAGTGCGTTTATGAACAATTCATGGTGATCAATTCATTAAAGTGCATGGTGCCTGGTTGTGAACGAGGGAATGTACTTGAGCCTGCGGCTTGGACTAATTGGAGAGACAACATAAAAAGTAACTTTTATTTCATCTACTAAAATTCATTGATTAGAAGGGAATTAATTATTAAAACCACTAAAAACAATTAAAACAGAAGGGTGGAAATCAGATCTGGATTTTGTATGAAAAGGGGTGACAGTGAAAAATTTCCTTAGACTGTTCCCTATCGATCTTACAACACCCGTTTCCCTATACTGGCTAAATAGTAGTCAGGGAGTACATGAAGGGTAAGTTAGCACTAAGGCAGTGATCTCAGAGGAGATTAAGCAAAGGTAAGTGAGGATTAGGGATAGTGGGGAGGTGCCCTTGAATCATCAAGCGTAATAAGTCAGCCACTGTACAGTATGGTGTGCACAAAATTTAACTGACACTGTGTCCTCTCAGAGGCACCTAAGTCGTTATGGCCTATTCCCTAGACACTACAAAGGCACCACCATGTACTGACAGATCCGCTGAACAGGACACTCTGAAGAAAAATTTCCCCCACCCAAAGAAGGTAAACCGTTCCTCCCCCTCTGGTCCTCAGACCCACTGCGTGCTTAAATAAAGTTCCCTAAGGTTCCCAGTTTTCTGACCGCTGAATAAGCGGCTAAGCTACGGTGCCTGACGCACGTTTCGCCGGTTAGGCTTTTTCAAAGATTATTTTTGATTATTTTTAACTGTAAAAGTAATATTCCAGACTTTTTACATGCCCTGCATTCCTGTCTCTGAATACTGAAGAGTAAAATACCTGTATAAAAACGGACTGAAATTGTTTCAAGTCAGACTCAGAGAAAAGAAATAGAAAAATAATATATATGGATCTGCATGTAGTGTCCAGCCATTCAACCCATGCAGGTACCTTAAAGGATCAGCCAGTCTAAGGCCACATTTAATTTGTTCAAGGTTCCGGACTAAAATTATAGCCAGAGAAGTCATACAAGAGATTCTTGCTAACCTCAAGCTCCAATGCTTAAATGATACAATCTGCTGCCTGAGCCTGTCCAAAGCAAAGATTATTAGTGACCATTTAAAGCACTGCAGGCCTACTTAATTAACATGTGGTCTAGAATAAGGTTTATAAAGGTAATGAAGTTTTCAAGTGACCTGTTCAGAAGCTACCACACCTTACAAGTTACAGTAATATATAAAGACAAAATAGAAAAATGAATGCATACTTTTAATGTTACTGGAGAAACATAACACAGAAAACAGAACACCCTTACCTTAGTAATTGCTGAATTAGCTGCACCAGAGGCAAGGTTTGCTTCCCAGCAGACTCATAGATTCCTGCATTGATAAGATCTTTATCCAGTGGTGTGCTGCTCATGTGAAGTGATGATGCATTTGCTTCCTGCTCATCAATTTCCTTCTCTTTCTGGGCTTCTTTTTTGGCTTCTATGTCCTACAAGTTAAAAAAACCACATAGTTAATTAAGGTAATATTTACTGAAAAATAAAGCTTGTGAAGCAATATATTGTATACCTTCTAAAGCTATATTTTTTGTGTGTGTGTGTGCTAATCTTTTGTTTTAATAGGAAAGCAAAAACATAGTTGCGTTTCAACACAACTGTGGTCAGGGCAACAAATGACTTGTGAAAGTTTGTGCACAGGCTAAATAACTAAATTAAGGATATAACATTTACTATTCAATGCTGGATACAGTTCTATATTTACAGACGTGCAAGAGCACTCCGGAAAGCTGCAGAAAATAAAGGTGCCCTTGTGATTTTCTGCAAAGGTAAAACATTTTCAGATATTTTTGTTTAATCAATAGATACAAGACAGAAGACAGAGGTAGAAGACATTGCTGCAGTAGACTTCTCTCAATCTAGACCTGTTACAACAGAAAATTCCAAAATGGCAGGCACTAAGGTGAAGAGAATTGTTACAAAAGTAGTAATTGGAAACAGTGTATTTGAAATAAATGCAAAAAAGTATTAGGGATAAAGTATATCCACTGTTGTAAAGAGTACCCTTTAAGCCTTTTTAATATTTTGACTGAAAAGACTGCTTCAGTTAGTAGATATCATTGCCATATAAAAGCATAAAAGATTCCGATAATGGCTTATAAATGGGCACAATAAGACATAAGTTAGTAAGGGATGATTTAGATCTGGGTAGGTCTCATCAAAAAACATATTTTCCTTGAGAAATTGCAGGATGTACAATAGCTCCTTATAGTCATTATCAGCTGATTCAATGCACATATTTTGGACTGATTAGCAATTAATTTAAATTCACGTTACATGGCAGCACAGAAAACAGGGTTTCTGCACCAGAAGTCATAATTAGCACTAAAGCAATTTTTTTTAGTTAATGCTTCTCAGGAGCTGTCTAGAAAATATGGAACAATGCAGTGCCACTCAAAATATGGCCTTGTTACAGGGCTTTTCAAAATTTGGGGGAAGCAACAGGGGTTAAATTAATCAGTAGGGCAGTAAGATATAACTAAATAATTTGCTGGGCTTATGAATAGATGTAATTAGTATGATGGTTACTGAATTTCACACTGATTCTGGGTTAATAGTATAGTTTACCTGAATTTCTGCTGTTATTGCTGTATTCAATGCACATTCCAAGCCGCCATCAGCCATCAAACTGCTCACCAACAAATCAATCATAAATCGTCGGCCAGGACTTATAGTCATTTCATTTCCAGAAGCTAAATATATATAAAAAATGCATGAATTAAAGAGTCCAACAATGATCACCACTTTGTCATTTTCTGTAATGCTATCTAATTTCAAATGCAACCTATCCAACTAGAACAAAGGAAATGGCACATTATATGGATATTATATTTTATTACAAAAGTCTCAGTGTTGCTATGTAACTCCCCTGTGATATTATTCTTGAAACATGAAACATTGTGGTGCAACTAGGTCCTTTGCATGTCACCAAGCTGCACACACATCCAACTAAACATCCTGATGGTCAAAAGGTTGGATATCTGTGCATTGCCAGTTATCACAACAGCACTGTAGAGTTACTTAAAACGCAACACCAATTCATTATACAGGCCAATTATGATCACCTACATTGTAATGGATACAGTAAAGAATTAAATAAGAAAGATCCAAGCTTGATTCTGAAACAAATGCTTATGACCTTTTAGAAGGCAGTTACTCTTCCAATATAACAAATATTAATTATAAAAAAAAATATTCCTATCCAATAGGTAACTGCAGTGCCACACTTTTATGAAGAGCTTATTTACTGACTTAGATAAGTGACAAATAAGCAAACTGCATATCCTTTCAGCCATCTACTATGGACCATTCTGTGACAAATTTACTTTCAAATTTCTTTTCCCGACAGTTAGCAATAGCTATGAAACGGACATATATTCCTGATTTTAAGTTGAATTCATTGAAACATACCTGCATTTGGTAGAAGAGCTGAAAGTGCCCTTGCTCTCTCTTCAGCTGTAGGCAAGAGAACAGACCATCCACTCTGTAAGACAGCTTGGGCTGCTGACTGCACAGTGTTTAGTACTCCAGCATTGCTAGCCAGTGTAACAACGGTTTGCTTCAAACTGTTCAACAAAACACTGCCTAGCCCAAGGCCCAAACATTCTGGATCAACTTGATGACTTATTGCAGCATGCAGCTATATGAAAGACACCATGTAGCAACATAAGTTTGGGTGAAAAATTTTAATAATTGCATTTAAAAAGAACACAAGTACAGTTTTAACCAGCACATATTTTTTAATTTTCCCCACAATGTAGCAGTTTTATCTCATAAGTATAGTACAATTCTGCCCTCAGCACAAAATTTTGAACCTATTGGTAAAAAATGCTTGTGGGTGCGATGAACATGGGTTACATACTGTACCACCTGGTCAATGGCAGGTGTAAAATACAGTGCTTTCTCTCTGATCACTGCATTTTGTGCTTCTGTAACAGTAAATGGAGCAATGAATGAACAAGAAGGGCTGTAGATGGCCAGTAGATACAAGAAAGATGTATTTTTGCAATGCTCCTGAGAAAAAAGTTGCATTTTGTGGCCAGGTATTAAATGGTCTATTATGACTATCTAGTATGCGATTGTTGCCTTTAATGAAAATTGATGGTGGGTGCCAGATTTAGGTGTTGATATGGGTAAACCCAGTCTTATATTAGGTGTTAAAGGGGTTGTTCCACTTTAAATTAACTTTTAGTATGATGTAGAGAGTAATATTCTGAGACAATTTGCAACTGGGTTTAATTTTTAATTAGTTATAGTTTTTGCGTTATTTAGCTTTTTCTTCAGCAGCTCTCCAATTAGCAATGTAAGCAATCTGAGTGCTAGGGTCCAAATTACCCTTGCAATCAAGCATTGATTTGAATAAGGGAATATGAACAGGAGAGGGGCTGAATAGAAAGATAAGTGAAAAAAAAGTAGTAATAACAATAAGGGGCCAATTCATTAACATCGAGTGAAGGAATAGAAGTGTAGAAATGTGTAGTCTTATAATCATCATCATTTATTTATAAAGCGCCTACAAGATACGCGGTGCTATAAAGAACATAAGTACTTCAGATGAGGGTCAGTGACCCCCATCTGAAAGCTGGAAAGGGTCAGAAGAAGGCAAATAATTCAAAAAGTATAAAACTTAAAAACCAATTGAAATGTTGCTTAGAATTAAACATTTTATAACATAATAAAATTTAAAGGTGACCTCCCCCTTTCATTTTCAGATGATGAGCAGGCAACCAGTATGAAATAGCAGTTATACATTTGAAAAATCACTAGGAGGCATTTTTGAGCATTTACCCAAGATTTACTTTAATGCTTGGTGGGTGCTAGAAAATTAGAAAATTGACATTTTAAATACGAAGGGACACTTCCAAGATCGTTCCATTCACTGGGTACAAATACATGCTAGGGTAAATCAGCCAATGAATGGACAGAGGTCTGGTTTTTATTTCCACATTTCTTCCTGATACACTTACAGCTACATTATTTAATCACAGATGATCTATGAGGGAGCACACAGACAATCACAAAATGTTGGCTCAAGGTTCAAAAAAGGAAAAGGCAATCTTAATAGGCTACAAAGCATGCATAGACCGTTACAGACTAGGACCCGGATTAATATTTTAACCACTATGCAACAATTTTCCAAATAACATCACTGTAAAAATAAGAAAACTGCTTTAAAGGCAAAGAAAAGCCTTTTGCAAAAAAAAACCCATACCCCCCACCCCACGTAGACCCCCCCAGGCTTACTAACCACACCCTGGAAAATGCCCCATACTCCATACTAACCCCTCGGCGCAGATTCTTTCAGCTGACTGGGAGATCTGCAATTTCTGTGTAATTCCGTGCATACGCAGTTGTTGCAAACCGGCAAGCTGCTCCAACTGCACATGCGCAGAAATACCGATCTCCAGTTCAGCTTACCGAGGACGTGGAAGATGGATGCGTGGAACTCCGCTGGAAGAATCTGCGCCGAGGAGCAAGTATGGAGTATTTCCCCGGGGGAGGGGGTAGTTAGCCTGAGGGGAGGAGGGAGGGGGGTCTATGTGGGGTGGGGGGTACTTTTTTTTGCAAAAGGGTTTCCTTCTCCTTTAAGATTGTCACATAACCCCAAACAAACATGGATGCAAGAGACTAATTGCATAGTTTTTAGGTTTGCCCATTACTAAAACAATTCTTAACATTTCTTCAAAACTATATCTCATACTTAAATATGTCAAATGGAACCAAGAAAATGGACTATGATCACACAGCAGCCACTAGATCATCTAACTTTCCAATTCCTAAGTGAAGAAGTATTGTTAAGAATTGTTTGCTTAAATATGACTCTGTCGGAAAGCATAACATATATTGGAGCTTTCTGCATAATGGTTTCCTTGAGAACAGATTTAATTCATGTAATAGTACAGGATTAGTATTCCAGTGTTAAGAATAAAAAAAGAAAGAAGAATGAAGGTATAATGATCCTTTAAAAACACAATGAGTAATTAAGGCTCTCAACAGTCAGCACATGATTAGAAACAAAGTCCTGTACGTAGAAGACAAACAATGTCAAAAAAATAACTTATCATTGTAATCCATAAAGTTGTTGCAGTACCTGTAATCGAAGCAGATTAAGTGTGGCCACTGCCATGCACTCTGTTTCTTGAGGAGGTGGCCAGTCTGAGGTCCCATCCATTCCTTCACTAACTTGTCGTAGCAGGAGGTCAAGCTGTTCGAATGTCATAGGACAGACATCTACCACAAAAGGAACACGGAGACCAATAGACCATTCAGAGCAGGATGACCATGCAAAACTCTGTACCAACATAGAAGAAAAACATATTTACTTAAAACTTAAATATTGTGAGCAAACCTCGTTCCTTTATTTTAAATTTCTCCCAATTAGACGCAAATATGTCTGGCATTTGCACACTTCCTTAGGGCATACTAATAAATATTTAAACTAGGTATTTTTGTGTACTCAATTTACAGCCAGGACTAGTGACGAGTGAATTTATTCGCCAGCCATGTATTTGTGTCGAAATTTCAAATTTCTCCATGTGCAAATTTTTTTGCAGAAAAATTCACAGAAAAAAACACCCATAAGAAAAAAGCCCATTGACTTTAATGCATTAGGAAAAAAAGTCTCCATGAAAAAAAACACCCATTGATTTTAATGCATTTGGACAAAAAAAAGTCTCCTTAAAGGGATCCTGTCATCAGAAAATGTGTTTTTTTCAAAACGCATCAGTTAATAGTGCTACTCCAGGAGACTTCTGCACTGAAATCCATTTCTCAAAAGAGCAAACAGATTTTTTTATATTCAATTCTGAAATCTGACATGGGGCTAGACATTTTGTAAATTTCCCAGCTGCCCCTGGTCATGTGACTTGTGCCTGCACTTTAGGAGAGAAATGCTTTCTGGCAGGCTGCTGTTTTTCCTTCTCAATGTAACTGAATGTGTCTCAGTGAGACATGGGTTTTTACTATTGGGTGCTGTTCTTAGATTTACAAGGCAGCTGTTATCTTGTGTTAGGGAGCTGCTATCTGGTTACCTTCCCATTGTTCTTTTGTTTGGCTGCTGGGGGGTGAAAGGGAGGGGGGTGATATCACTCCAACTTGCAGTACAGCAGTAAAGAGTGATTGAAGTTTATCAGAGCACAAGTCACATGACTTGGGGCAGCTGGGAAATCTGCTGCAGCAGCACTATTAACTGATTCATTTTGAAAAAAAAAAATTCCAATGACAGTATCCCTTTAAGAAAAAAATGGGCATTGACTTTAATGCATTTTGAGTAAGAAAAATTGTCACGAGCATTAAAAAAAATTGCATGTGTAAAAAAAAAAAAAAAGTAGCACATAAAAAAGCCCATTGACTTCAATGTGTTTTTTTCACAATTTCGTGCATTTTATGGCAAAAAGGACAGATTTGCTCATCGCTAGCTAGGACAAACAAGAACACAAATCATGTATTCTAGAATACATACCTGAGCAGGACCACATGAAATCCCAACTATGTGTTTAGAGTCCAGTCCCGGAAGTACAGATGGTACAGGTTTGGCAATACGCAAAGTGTCAAAATGCTGGCATTGATCATTGCTCCCCCAACTATACACTTCACCAGATTCAGTCAAAGCCAAACAATGTGTGGAACCTACGGCAACATCAACTACTTTCTTACCTGTTAACAAAACAAGATCTCAGTATTAACAAAGTGGAGCAAGCAGCACAGAAATAAAATGGCAGAAAAATGCTAAAAGCTTTCTCTAGTCTGCTTTATTTACACAAAGGAATATACTGTACCTAAACACTACTTTTCAAATAACTCTTGTTAGAGAGTACAGAAAAACAAGACTGGCATAATGAATGGTCATAAGGTTTTACACAGTTAAAAATATACTTATTAAAGGAGAAGGAAAGCTACAGAGGCATTTTATTGCCAATAGATTATCAGCAATAGTGCAAGCTAGAATGCTATATTTATTCTGTAGTTCTGTATGTTTTACCATACCAGAGTAAAAAGTAGGGATGCACCGAATCCAGGATTCGGTTTGGGATTCGGCCAGGATTCAACATTTTTTAAGCAGGATTCGGATGAATACTTGTGCATGGTCAAATCGAATCCTAATTTGCATATGTAAATTGGGTGTGGGAAGGGAAATCGCGTGACTTCTTGTCACAAAACAAGGAAGTAAAAAAAAATCCCACCTTTTCCTTTCCCGCCACTAATTCGCGTATGCAAATTAGGATTTGGATTTGGTTCAGTATTAGGCCAAATTTTTCACGAAGTATTTGGGGATTCGGCCAAATCCCAAAAAGTGGATTCGATGCATTTGTAGTTAAAAGCTCTAGAAGCTCTCCATTTGTTTAGGATAGCAGCTGCAGTATTATCTTCCTGAGTCTCTCCCTGCTCACTTATAGCTCTGGGCTCAGATTACATCAGAGAAGGGGAGGGGGAAGAGGAGCAAACTGAGCATGCTCATGCCTGGGGCAAGGAGGTTACAGGTGGAAGGCAGGAAGTCTGATACAGAAGCCCATGTGTACACAATAGAAGGAAAGAAATGCAGTGTTACTTTTGACAGAGGGCTCAGAGCAGCATTACTTTGAGGGTTTACTTGTGTATTTATATAGACCTTTCTGATAAGGCTTACTTGGTTTTAACCTTTCCTTCTCCTTTAAGGAAAGATTTCATCTTTTACAGTTAACCAACACTGTTGGGTAAAGGATTTAGTGTTGACAGCGAGACTGTGAGGACAGAAATATCCCGGTTCAACAGTGCATTTGCTAAAGAAAGAAACCATAAAAATGTTTTTCACTATAGTTCAGTAACCATAAAAATAAAATATTATTATATGTTCAGTGGTTACATCCCCCAAAAATCTTCATTGTACTCAAGAGAGAATGGTGTGAGATAAATACTAATATTAGAAAATCTCCAATAACAATAAAAGCAGTTCAACTAGAGCTTTAAAAAAAAAAGTAAGATGCTATCACAGAACATTCCTTTTGAGCTATAAATGCTGTTCCTGGGCTTACCATTGCAAACGCTAAGCAAAGTTAAAGAGGCCAAGGTTAAAGTTATTCGGTTGTGATTTCTATGGTTTATTATTTATTTCTAAATGATACTGTTTACATTGCAAATAATTTTCTATTCCATTTAAAATATTATTCTTGAACCATTCATATAAAATAATGTTAGCAGCTTTGTGTGTAGCTTTTGTCATTTGTTATATTTGTGAACCGCAGTGTCACAGAGGGGACAACTGATGGTAAAACCATTCAGGCCATGTGATACAGAAAGAAATTCTGTGTATATCTTTAAATATAAAAAGATCCACATTCTTTTCTTACTTTCTCATTGATACCATTACAAATTGGAAAATTATGTACATCATTTTTATTACAATGCGCTTGGACTTGCACACTGGCAGGAACTGTTGAAGAAAAGGCGTAAGAACCATTTAGTTTACTACATTTTATTGTCTAGTTTTACATAAACAAAACCCAAAATAAAGTGTAAAACTAAGGACGAACATACCCCATAATACCTTTTCATAAAATCCTTCAACATTTGGCAAAACCTGGTTGAAAGTGTCTCATAAAGTTGCTTAAGGTCAGATTCACTAAGTGTGTGAAAGTTTAGAAAACAAGACACCAGGACAAATGTATTGTTTCTCTGATATTAAATGTTACATGCACTGTTGATAAGCTAAGCCTGTAGACTGCTAGAGCACTTACCCTGTAAACCATTCATGATCTTGGGATATCTGACATGCTCTTCAGTTCCATGCCCCAGCCTCTGATTGTCTCCTTTACCCCAAGAATAAACTTGGCCATCCTTGGTAATTGCTATAGAAAACTGACTGCCACAGCGCACCTTTATAATATCAAGGTCTTGAAGCTTTTCAATTAGTTTAGGTGTTTTGCAGCCATCACTGCCTCCTCTTCCTAACTTCCCATAGTCTCCATCGCCCCAAGACCACACTTGACCTGAAAAAATAATATTAATTTTATTATACTTATATATACACACACACAAACTCTAAGCAGATTGCCCACATAAAAAGCATTATTATCTTACCATTCTCTGTGACTGAAAGAGTTTGAGCATCTCCACTACCACAGGACACATCAACCACTTTTAGTCCCTTCAGTCCTGTCACCAACATTGGAACGGTTTGATCCTCACTAGAACCTAACCAGTATATCAAGAAAATAGGAATCATTTAGTAATTTTCAGTTACGAAATAGAAGCAGGGATAGTGTGATAAGGCATGCAACAAATCCCAAATTCTTAATGAAAGCTTCAGCTGAATACCAAACTGAATCTGAACCCTAATCTGCATATGCAAATTAGGGCTACGAAGGGTCAAAAAGAACTAACTGTAATGCTCAGTTAATTAAATTTTAACTTCCTTGCTGTGCGACTAAATGTCATGTTATTTTAAGCTTTTGGTTTGGCCAGGTACCAAATTTGCCGAATTCTGGATTTGGGGCATCCCTAGTGATAATCCTCTTTGATGACATTAGATGCCATGAATAATTGGGTGTAACTCCTCCCACTAAGAAAATATCCCATTGGAACCAGTAGTTTCTCAGATGTTTATTTTAATTACTCCCTTAAATGGGGATTTAAAAGTTGCTTTATAGAAAGGAATCTCCACTGAAAAGCGAACAGGTACATACCATGTCCTAGTCTTCCATAGTTGCCACGACCCCATGTATACAGTTCTCCATCAGCTGTAATAGCTGCACTGTAAGTGCTGCCACATGAAATAAGAACCACTTGTTTTCCAGTCTGCTTCCCACTCAAAGCAGATACTAGCTTTGGTTCTTCCAGTGATCTAAGAAGGACAATAAGATGTATTTCAGTAAATAAAACTATAAAAAATGTAGTCAACACCTAGGCATCAAAACCAAGGGACCCTTGTTCCGATTTAAAAAAACAAATCTTATACCATACCTGCCCTTCGCACACATAACATTCTTCTGTGGACTCTGGGTCAACATGCTATTAAATATCAACAACCATGGGAACCCAGATACATTTCTTTTAAAACACTACAAAAGCACATGCAAATCAAATTCACAAAGATGATTCTGTATCCACAAAAAACAAATAACATAAATGAAAGGGTTCTTCAATAAACATAAGTATATACATACAAGAAAATCTATGACATTGTTAAAAGATATCTATGAAAGATAAAATAGGTCAACAAAAGAGGTTCTAATTTCATTCTTATATGTCTTATTTATCAGTAAATCAAAATAATAAAGGAAGGAGAACTCCATCAGACTCTCTGCTAAACTTTTATTCCAGGTTGTGGTTACACGACATGTTTCGAGTCGATACCCTTTGTGCTCGTATATATATATATCCAAAATAACTTTAACCCAAATAAACCTAGGGAATTCTGGGTAAACACTTCAATTAGACAGCATTAGGCCCACAATGATTCTATATAATTTTCAAAACCATAACATTCATATGTATAAAATTGAATAAGTTATTAATACAATGCGGCATATAAGTGCAAAAAGTAAAATGCATTATAAATACAAAAAAGAAAAAAGTATGGTTAAAAAAAGTCCAAAAAATAGTCCAAAATTATCCATAATCAAAATGTAAGATTAAATTCCTTTGGAGAAACCACAGGGGAATCAACCATTGACAGTCCACACTTATGGTTGGCCACTGTATAAACCTGGCCCTCCCAGTGATGGAAAACTGCCCAAAAAATTCATTGGGAGGGCCAGGTTTATACAGTGGCCAACCATAAGTGTGGACTGTCTATGGTTGATGTCCCTGTAATTTCTCCAAAGTAATTTAAGGAATTCAATTTCTCATCAGCTGAACAGATCACCAACAACCCTTTACTTATGCCTTATTTATCCAGTGAACTTAAAGAACCACATACCATTTAGGAAAAAGCTGGAATCTAATGATACATTTGATTTTTAATAGTTTAAAGCAGCAAAACAAAATAAAACTTACACAGTGTCCCCATGGCCTAATCGCCCGCCATCACCACAACCCCATGAAAAAAGTTCACCAGTTGCGGATAGGGCCAAATAATGTTGTCCATCAGGGTGTGCTGCAATCTTCACAATATTTCGGGATGCAAGACCCTGCACCAGCTGTGGCCCCTAAAAACAACAAACACAAAGATGAACAAAGTAAATCATAAATGCAGTTTATTGGAAAGCATTGACTTGCTTGCATGAATGCACAGGGATTCTTAAATTAGTAGTTGACCTATAAATTAACTTTTATGATGTAGACACTTGTGTTCTGAAAGAATTGGCAACTGGCCCTCATTTTTTATTTGTTGTGGGTTTTGAGTTCGTTAGCTTTTTGTTCAGTAGCGTTCCAGTTTGATTCAGCAGTTATTTGGTTGCTAAGACATTATTTACCCTAGTAACCTTGCAATGTTTAAATAACAGACTGGAATATGAATAGGTGACAAACTGAATAGAAAGATAAGCAATAAAAATAACACTAAAAATAATAATACAAAAACTATATATAAAACAAATAGTTGCATAATTACTAGGAACAGGGCATTCTACAACATACAAAAATGAAACAGGGTAAACCACCCATTTAACAGGTAGCTCAAGGCCCATATATGTGTTCATGTGATTTTTATGAAGTCACCATGGTGCCCTTTAATACATCATTAATTCTAAATACTTATTCAAATCAGATACACTTAGGGGCAGATTTACTAAGCTCGAGTGATGGTTCGAATTTCAAAAAGTTTGAATTTTGAAGTAAATTTTTGGGTACTTCGACCATCGAATAGGCTGTATTCGACCATTCGACTTCAAATTGTACGATTCGAAGTAAAAATCGTTAGACTATTCGATCGACTGTCTCTTTAAAAAAAACTTACAGTACAAAAATTACAGTAAAAAATTACAGTAAAAATTTCAATTCGAGGGTCGAATTTCAAAGTTTTTTTTAATTTCGAAATTCGACCCTTAGTAAATTTGCCCCTTAATTTAAAACAAATTACTGGAGGTTGCTGAACCCCAAGTGGAAAAGGTTAAAGCAATGTTCCATTATAAATAAGTTAAATATTTTCAAAAGTTGTAGTTATTTGCTGCTTACAAGAAAAGAGAGAAAAGGCTGTAGCACCAGAAGGTATCAGAAGGTTTCCTTTAAAAGGGAAACCCCACCCAAACTTTTTTTTTTGCATATTGACAGACACTTCCCATTACACATTAATTAAAAATGTTCACGATTTAAAAGTTATTTGTAAATACAACAAAAAAGCAGATTGTGTTCGACCCTTTCTCGTCTACTGGTTCTGAC
This sequence comes from Xenopus laevis, assembly GCF_017654675.1. Taxonomy (NCBI): domain Eukaryota; kingdom Metazoa; phylum Chordata; class Amphibia; order Anura; family Pipidae; genus Xenopus; species Xenopus laevis. The sequence continues at coordinate 119,207,005 of NC_054373.1, forward strand.
TTTTGATACAATTTAGCACTATGCTGGCTTCTACAGTCAGCAGAGCAGAAAAAAAGGGACAGACAAATACTACTTTCAACAGCAATTATATTTTCTAACTGAAGCGAATATATTACCAACAATAATAATATTATAAACTTTAAGCCATTCACCAAGGGAGGATTACCTCCTTTTTAGCGTTTTCTATATTGAGAATGTTACTCAGAAGAAAAAAAGAACAACTTACCAGTGTATTGTTGTTGTAAGCTTGTGTGTATACTTTGCCATTTCTGGAGAGTATTAGAAAGCATTTTTCTGCACATGCAATCTGTGTAACTCCAAGATTAGCAAGTGCTTCACATTGAATGGGACCACTTACATTAGCATAATACTTCCATCCTAGCAAACCCCAGCTGATCACCTCCTGCAGCGCACCCTTGGTGGAGGGACGGGGGACAAAAAAAAGAATATTTTTAACCAGTGTTATCGATAATTACTCGATAACTATTAGAAGAGAAGTTTTTTGTAAATTGATTTTTTAATGTTATTTACTGACCTAACTGCACCAATCCAAAGGGAATAATATATCCCATCAACCAAGAAGGTAAGCTATCAGTAACACAGCCACAGCACACAAATTAATCACTCTGGTGGGCTAATTTTTTTTTTTTTTTAGCTGATGATACAGGGTTGATTATTAATCAGTTTCGATGCAGAATGCACTGATTTCCATGCAACCATTCAATGAGAATCTGAATACACTGCTTATATACTATATGTTATGAGTTGGACCCTATACAACAGGGCATGTGCTGAGAATTATAAGAAAAGAAGATGGGGAGCTGAAGGCATTTTCAGAGCCTCCAATTTTCACTACTAAAGGATTGTGGTGGTCTTGGGCTGGCCCAGAAAAAAAAATTTGTACACTAATTTTTTGACAAGTTTTCCTTAAAAGATAACCGTGTAAAGCTAGATCAGTAAAAAGTGCAATAAAACTAAAACAAAAATAATGGCATTGAAAAAGAGAGGCCAATGTCACATTTTAATCTAGAAATGATTTTACCACATTGTGCACAAACATAGTATGCTCATACATATATTTGGATTGATTGTCGATCTATTAAAGCTTTCAGATATTTATCTAAATAAATCTTATAATTACGATTTTGATATGAGATATGGAAACCTGATATGCCTTTTTTTCTGTAATAAATCAGTACAGTACTTTGTACTTAATGGTATTGACACCAGAATAAATCTTTATTGGTGGCAAAACAACCCTTTTGGATTTATTTAAAGTTTAAAAGCTTTCTTTAGTAGACTTAAGTTATGGTGACTGAATTACTGAAAATGTCTTATCTGGAACGCAAGGACCCAAGAAATCCTACTCTATATTAATTTGTATGTATTTCAGGAAAATCAAAGAGACAAATTATTGGTAAAAAAAAAAAAAAAGAAAAGAAAAGAAAAAAGAATGACCAAAACAGCACACTTTGATACACATAAATGTACATTTAATCAGGGACACTGTAAGAAGCCCCAGCCCAGTTAAGTATGGCAGGCTTTCTTTACATCCAGTCTACAAATCAACCCAAAAATACACAGCTTTGAAGGATATTCATGAGTAAATACCTTATGTGAGGTTGGTGAGCTGCACTGAGGAGGCATGCAAGGTACAGCCAATCGGTCCAGGTGAGCCATGATTACTACAGCTGTTTGCCGGAGATCAATAGCCAACTCATTGTCTTGAGGCAAGATCAGATATCTGAGAAAGTTTTCATTTGGACTCAGCTGACAAGAAAGAATCTAAAAAAGAAATAGGAAACATTTACTTACATTCTTGCATATTCTAGTTGAAATGAGAGGACCGTTAAATTAACTCAATACGATGTAGACATTGATATTCTGAAACTGGTATTCATTTAACATCTTTTGTGTTTTGCAGTTATTTAGCCTTCTGTTTAGCAGCTCTTCTGCTTGGTATTTTAGCAGCTATAAAGTTGCTAGGGTCTTACTTACCCTAGCAACCAGGCAGTGGTTTGAATAATAGAAGATAAAAAAGAAAAAGGGTGAATTGGAAGATAAGTAATAAAAAGTAATAACAATAAAATTGCAATCTCACAAAGCATAAGGTTTTTGGCAGCCAGGGTCATTGACCGCCATTTAAAAGCTGGAAAGAAACAGAAGAGGAAGGCTAATAATTCAAAAACTTTAAAAAAAATTAAATGAACAATGTAGACCACCCCTTTAAGACACAAAAAGTATTAGATAGTAAAGGACAAAACAGCAAAGCAATCTTACTTTAGCATTATAACTAACATTAAAAAGATCTTAGCAGCAACAGTCCAACATTGTACAAGAAAGGTTTTCATATTAAAGGTGTACAAAACATAATTTGCACCCGAAAGATTACCTGCATTTCTTTCTCCATGTTATGGATTTCTTTATTACATACAATACTCTCAAATCTTTGCAATAAAGGAAGGAGAGGCGCACTTGTTCCCTGCACAGATCTCTCATTGTCAGTTTCTTTTGTTCCATTTTCCCACAGTTGCAACAGAAGCATAACAGCAGATAGCATTTGGCTGGTAAAATATAAAATTGTTTCATTTTATTAAGAAATTAAAAACCATTTGCATAATATGTTTATAGCACTAAAACATTGCACAGGTCAAAGGGGTTTTTCACCTTCCAACATGGTTTTCAATTTAATTGTTTTCAGAGGGTTCACCATTTATAAAAAATGTTTACATTCTATGTTCTATTTGACTGTTTTTCCTAAAATTGACACTTAAAGTATAATTTTTCACCTTCTTATGTCTTTCTGAAGCAGATCTGGGAGGGTGGTCAACAACTTCATGAACTGTTCTAAATTGATACGTAAGTTGATACATATCTTTGGAACTGCTGAGATTCCTAACCAAACCAATATGTGATAAAGAGGCCCACATAGTACAGAAAACCCTAATATACCCATCACAGTTACCCGTTTCTTCAAAAAGTATGAATAAATGCCATTTTCTATGCTGAAATCCAGCTGGTTAACAGTTCTCTTTCAATAAAGTGTATTTATTGGCTCAGAACATATGAGCAGACAAAGAGTTGCCACTTTGTCTGCTCATATGTTCTAAACCAATAAATACATTTTATTAAAAAGTTACTCACTCAACAGTGTGCTACAGTATATTGGACTATTGTACTAGATATTCTGACCTGTGGCAGGTTGGATCTAATACTGTCCAAGCACCTGATCCTAAGGGATTTGCTGCATGAGGTTTGAGCACTCCATCATTGTGTGGAACAGTTCTCTTTCTGCATAATTTGAAATCCTGGCAGGGAGGGAGGGACTAAAACACTGATGTTACAAATTGTAACAACTTCTCCACAGTTTACAGACAACATGCAGGAATTACATAACCCGCAATGCATTGCACTGTAATGTTCTGTTCCTTTAATTATTAATTATGTGTGCAGGGAATTGTGTGGTTTGGAGGCTGAGGACAGATGGCTGTTGAAACAAATTAACAAAAGTCAGCTAGGGGGCTAGGCTTAGGGAACGGTCAGAAACCATTAACTATCATGAAAAGTCTGCATATTTTTTAATTGATGTATATTGCAAAGTTGCTTAAAATTATGTTTACTTTTCAAAAAGCTTAAGTTATGTTTTTGTGGAGTTCCCCTTTAAAGCTTCCTCGAAGGCAGTTATATTTGATGCAATAGTTATTAATATTCCACTTCTGAGAAATGGATCAACTAATGTAGCAAATTGTAACAGTTCAGAATCTGCACCTGGATTGCCGATCTGCCAGACTGAAATACCAGAGAAAGGAGTATGAAACTTTAAACTTCAACTTCACCGATCAGAAATAAAACATGGAAAACAATTTTAAAAAGTTTTTATTTCTGGTGAACAAAAAAAAGTTTTAAAATGGAACAAACCCTTTGTCAATAGCATATTGATATGTGAAAGTTAGCTAAAACACCTTACATAAGGTTACCTTACATAATTATATAAGAACTGTATTTTATTGGTCATTATCTGAAAATCAAAGTGGAAAGTGAAAAAGCAAAAATACATGGTTCCTCTAAGTGCCCATTTACTTTCTAGGTATACCAGGATCTCTGGGAGGAGTCTGGTGTATAAAGGTGTTAGAGTACAAGTGATGATACAGCTTTGTAGGTACCACCACCAGTTACGAGGTGGCAGATAGGGAACAAATAACCTAGAAATGGCACAGCAAAGCTTTTCCACAAAAGGTTAACTTGCTTACCTTAGGGTTCCTCTCTGTACAGCCAGCTCTAGTAAAATTGCAAGTGCCAGGTGCTGGTCTTGCAGTGGAATGTTGCCTGGACTTCTGGGGCTCTGGGTACCATGTACATCGCTGCAGAAAAAGAAGTAGTGAAGTCTTGGTAATTTTATATTTCTGAAAGTCATGTTCACATTTTGCATTTTCAACAGTACATTTGACAGAATCTAAAACAGCATAGTTAAGTTTTCTATGAGGTAAGACTATTAAACAAACATTAGTGATTTCTTCTATGGTTTATTTAGAGTATATGTATATTTATTTTCCATTTGCTTTATTTGTCCAAGTTTCTTATTCAGCTCTTTAACACCTCGCACAGGAATCAATTTGCATAAAATAGGTTTCTATTTTTGTAATCTGATTACATAGCCGGCAGCACAGTTAGGCAGAACTCGAACACTGGTAGATTAAGAATCATATACAGTAAATAAATGAAAATGCTATTCACATTCAAATATTGCAATAATTTGGAACTATAAATAGTAATTGTTTCAAACAGCCAATATAAAGAAAGCTGCATTATCTTCATACATGTAAAGCAGTTTTAGGTCTTTATATTTTGGCGATACCGGACTTTAATCTTAAGTATTCAAATATTTATACATGTGTTCATGAACACCATAAGCAATAAAGGCTAAAAGAAGGGGGGGGGGAATCATTACAGTCTGGAGTTTAAAGCAAGATTTAGGGGCAGATTTATCAAAGGTCGAATGTAAGAGTTTTTTTAAAGTCGAATGTCCTCAAATGACCTCGAAATTCGAATAGTTTTTAATTTAAGAAAAAACTTGAATATCTAAAACTCAAACAAAAATCATTGACCCGAAAACTTGAATCGATTTCAAATTGAAGACAGGAAGGCTATACATCTTCAAATGGGTCACTGGACCTCCATACCTCCCAACATTTTGGAAGTAAAAAGAGGGACAAAAAATTTTTTTCCGCACATAGCGCAGCAATTTTTTGACCCCTTTCTGTGGCCACATCCCCAATTACCCTGTTTGTTTTACAAAATTTGGCAGGTTATGAAAGTTTGAAAATATTTCTCCTTATCTAAACTGTGTTTTTGTGTCTCAAAATTGTAAGTATCTTATTTGCACCTGTTAGCTGTTCTGGGCTCTCAGCTAAAAGCCAATTAAGTGAGAAACTTTGTTTCTTTTTCTGGCTGTTCAGTGCAGAGAAAAGAGGGACTTTCCAGTACAAATGAGGGACTGCAGGTTGAGCTGTCAAAAGAGGGACTGTCCCTCCGAAAAAGGGACAGTTGGGAGGTATGGACCATTGACTTCTAAATGAACTTGGTAGGTTTTAGCTGGCAAATAGTCAAATTTGAGTTGTTCTCAGGGTCCAGGTATGATAAATCTCGAATTCAAATTTGAGTATGGATTATTCCCAAAAATCCCACTCAAAAGTTCCAACTTGAATTTTCAATTAGAATCTTAATAAATCTACCCCTTAATTTTAAAAAAATCTATTGAAGATAGAACAACAAACGCAACTCACCCTGTAACAGACCTTAAAAATTTGGTAGCCCTTTCCACAACTTCAAGCCACACAGAAGATACAGTGCCTTCATCAAAGAGTGAGGCCTCTGGAAGTGCTCGAAGTGCATCAAGGGATTCTTGTAACAATTCACTACAAAGGTCTGCATCCTCACCTAAACAAGAAAGAGGTGCATATATGCATTGAGCCATGTTTCATGTCAATGAATAGCTGAATGATTTGGGCTGGGATTTATCATATGTAATAATATATAAATAAACCAACAGGGGTAGGGATGCATCAAAACCACTACTTTGGAATTCACTGTGAAAGATATATAGACACACACACTACTAATTAGATTAACAGTATATAAGAATATTGGTATGCAGATTCTCCTTACAAAAACAAGCGCTGACATAGATTATAGTAACTTTGACAGTGAAGTTTTATGCTTACCGGATCTCCATGCTCTACGCAGAAAAGCGAACGCAAATGATAGAGCAGCTCTGGAGCCAACCCTTGCAAGTCCTTCCACCCCCTGGCCAACAGGACGGGAACTGTGCACATGAAAAATGTCCTCACTGCAAGGGATGAAGTCACTAATTATAGACAACAAACAAATGAATATTAATAAGTATGGGTGCTTTGTAGCAAATGGAGGCACAAAAAAGATTTGAAATATTTCACGAAATAAGAAGATAAATAGAATTGCAGCAAAGGGCCAAGATATAACTTACCAAGGAATTTTGACCCTAAGTCTGCCCAAGAGCTCACAGCTTTCCATTAGCTACTAAGGAAATAGCCTATGGCCTATTTGACCATCTGATTCTTTTGAAGGAACAGGCCTTTAAAGCTCAAGCAGTACTTATACAGTTTTGAACTTTACTTAATGATACCTATGCTGTGTTAAGTGGGGGAGCGTAAGAAAATAACAGTTTGAAAAACAGTGCACGTGTTTTAGCCCTAGTTCTTTTAATAGACCAGATAAAGAAAATTCACTTAGTGCATCAAGACAGGAAGATAAATACATATTTTTCTTCTTCTTTAACACTTAAATAACCTCTCTCTGAGTGACTTGTAAATAAACAATGTAATAGACCAAATTGTAGACCGGGAAAACATTCTTGGCTCTGCTCTGACTAAGCTGCACATGTGATAAAACCATTAGGGGGGCATCTATTTAAAGAAACCAATTAATAATGTACCAAGTAGCAAAGCAGGCAGCAGGGGCCCCTGAAGAGCAACACAGAAACATGAAAAGAACTATAGCATGCTGTTAGAATTGGCTTCAGGTTTACAAGTATATCTGCATCTGAATTCAACTACAGAGCTCCTCTGGTAGCTTTCTAATTTATCTATTCTGTATAAAAAGAGGGTGACAATCCTCATGTGTATCAATGTAAATTACTTATATGACTTTGAAAAATATTCTCTTAAATGGTATTTTTGCTAGATAATGCATTTTTGAGTGTGTTTATATGCAGAATAGGGAGTATTTTAGTCTATACTTGTGCCTTTTCTCAAGGAAAACAAACAAAGTGTGTATACAACAGCACCGCCCACATATCAAATGAAAAGAGCGCAAAAAAACACACATGCAACCGCGGAAACCTGACAGCTGTGCTTAAAAACATATAGCTGTGGAAAAACAGAGATACTAATGTTGTCATTTTTTTTATCAGGTTTACTAATAAAACATCATAAATGTTGCTATTCATAAAAATATGAATATTTATAAATAATGCAAATGTCTGTGTCTGGCACAAATGCATCCGATTCATCAAAAAGGGCATAATGGGAACAGAATATTTTTATAGTCTGCCTGGCGTCCGTTCCGATGACATGAGCTCAGTGAATGGGCTTGTGCTAAATATACTTTTTATCTATTGTGTTAATCATAAAAAATATATATCTTTTTGGTTATTTCTTAAGCTAAACAGGTAAGACAGGGAATTTGAAGTTAATATTTGTTCTTTGTGAGGTAGCTAACTAGATTAAAAATTCACAGATAATCCCCCTGCATAATGGACTCTTGCTTAAAAAAAAAAAAAAAAAAAGTTCACAATGAAGAGTGAAGGGAGATGGGTTATACACTGTAATCTAATAGTCTACCTCACAAAGACCAAACATGGAAGTCAAATAAAAAACACAAAAAAAGCTACAAGGGACCTGTGCACCATCAATATATGCCAGTTACCTTTTCTTTTCAGCAGCAGGCTGAGGTATACTGCTACTTTTCCACTTCACTTTGACAGTGTCCTGAAAAACAGTCCTGTTGAGTGCAATGAAGTATCGTTCCAGAATCACAAGTCTCTGTTTTAGCCTCATGGCAGAAAGTGTGGTTTTGGCAGTCTGAGTCGCGAGCAATTGTTGTTCCTTTACAAGAGTATAGAGGCATTCCCTCAGCTCATTCACATCTAGAAGAAACAACAGATAAAAAGATTTATAAAACAGATTGATAATTCCTAGGGATGTTTTTTTTTTCATGCAAGTGCAGTCAAAGTCAATACTAGAATAGAAAACCTAATGCAGGCACCTGCAACAAAAAGTTAAATCGACTGGCTTCTATTGAAGTCAGGTACAATCTTGGATACAATTTGATACTTGGTATGCTGAAACTCTGGTTGAAATTGAAAGATCCGTGTATTTTCTTAGATCCTAGATCTGTGAATTATGGAAATATTTTTCCAAGACTATACTCGCAAGTGTAGCTATTTAAAAGGTTTTATAGGGGAGAAAGTAGACATGAGATTACCTGCAATTGATTTAGGATATGGAAAAACAATGACATCTTAATAGGAATTTCTCCTATGAAGAACTGTTGGTCTGTATCGGAGTATCACTAACAAAGGTGGTATAACTGGCAACCAAAGTAAGATGTACTCCAGGAAAAAGTCCTAATGCACAAAAGGAGTATTAAAGGGGTTGTTCACCTTCCAAACACTTTTTTCAGTTCATTTGTTTTCAGATTGTTCCCCAGTAATAAAGGCTTTTTTCAATTACTTTCCATTTTTTACTCTTTTTTCCAAAATCTAAGTTTAAAGTTGAATGTTCCTGTGTCTGGTGTTTCAGTCTGGCAGCTCAGTAATTTAGGTACAGACTCTAAACTGTTACAATTTTGTAACATTTAATTTATATATTTCTCAGCAGCATCTCTGGAGTATTAGCAACTATTGGATCAATTCTAACAGCTGGCTGTAATGAAACCCAGGGATTCTGCTCAGCAGGGACATAGATAAGAAATGTATCAACTAAATTTAGAACAGTTTAAAGGGTCGGCGACCCCCCCCCCCCCGCAGAGCTGCTTTAAGGTGAAAAATGACACTTTACATTTCAATATCAGAAAATCTGTGACACATAGAAAATAGAAAGTAATTGGAAAAAGTTATTTCTGGTGATCTATCTTAAAACTAGTTGTTTGAAGGTGAACAACCCCTTTAAGTAAGAAAACACGTCATGCTAATAAAGGGAGTGAGTTAAACCTCTTCACTTTCTGTTAGGATCATAAGATATGCAGTCTTTCAAACAGGCCCAGATACATGCATACAGGGTATATCTACCAACAGCAAAAAGTGTGTGCTGCCAGAGTCAATGAGAAAAGGAGGTTCTACTTCAGGCTGCATCAGGGAAGGGGACACATGGTAACTTGGAATATGTGGAAAAAAGAGAAGGGGTAATAATAGAAATACATTTTCAAGGACTAAAAGATTGTGGAACAACTGAAAGACACAGGGTTAAGAATGGACTGAATGAAAAACTTAATTTGTGCTGCACAGGAAGTAAACACAATGTCAGGGATGAGATCCAACTTGGAGACATCAAAGAAGTGGGAAGCCAGTATTCATGTTTGGATTAATCATGCTGTGCATAACACTGGAGAAAAACATTGCAGGTGATGTTGCTCATAGCAACCAATCAGATATTTGCTTTTGTTTTCTAAGATGTGGGTGACTCGTGAAATCTAATTGCTGATTGACGGCTATTGGCAACATCACCAGTGATGTTTTTCTCCAGTATTTTAAACAGGCCAATAAAGCTGGCCACCAATATGGAGATCCGCTCATTTGGCGAGGTTGCTTCATATGGCCGGTTCTCGATATCGATCGGGGAAGCCCGTTGGAGGGCCCCATACACTGGGCAATAAACTGTCAACTTAATCTGTCTTATATCTGCCCATGTATGGGGGCTTTTAGCCTCTTTAAAGGTGCTTATCACTTTCACATCTTAGTAGCTGCATCCAAACTGTAGTGTTCAAAAAATATATTAAAGGGAAACAGACCTGTTGACATTATGAATATTTAATAAAAACAAAGGAGTCTCCCTCACCCTTGTTAAACGGTCAAAGCCAGTTGTGGGAGAGCTGGAAGTAAACAATAAAAAAAAAACACAAAGGAGAAAAAGACTTGCCAGCTGCTTTTGAAAAAATAGTCAATGCATTGTGCCTGTTGGATTATGAAGTTTGCCTGTCAGCAATTTGTCTCATAAATTATTGCAATATTGTTACGCCTGTTGTAGCACTATTTGCATTCTTAAGACTGCAAAACAATTGTTGCCTTTATTCTCTTCCGAGATGAAAGCTTGCAGCAAGAGAACACGTGGAAAGGACCCAACAACGGTCAAACTGACACAGACTGGAGTTCCTCCACAAATGATAGGGTAAACACTGCAACTTATTTGTAGTTATAGTGTTTCCCTAGCATCTCTTAGCCAGGTGTATCAACCAGCATGTTATATAAGCTGCCAATCTTCACTCCCATCACAAATTTTGCCTCAACCTCACTGCCCAAAAATAACACTTTTTTCAGAAGCTGGTATTACTACATGCTTCTGCAATTACAGCATGTAGGGAATTTGCAAAAGCAAGCAGTCCAACTTTTATAAGTTTTATATTAAAGGAACAGTAACACCAAAAAAACTAAGTAATTAAAATATCATATACTGTTGCTCGGCACTGATAGAACTGGTGTGTTTGATTCAGAAACTGTACTATAGTTTATATAAACAAGTTGTTGTGTAGCCATGGGGGCAGCCATTCCAAGCTGAAAAAAGAGAAAAGACACAGGATACATAGCAGAGAACAGGTAAGATCTGTAGCATACAAAGGGATTCTTGTATGTATATTTTTATTTGTATAGTGCTCCTTGAATGCAAAGCACTGTACAGCAAAACAAATTAGTAGTAACAAACAAGGGGTCATTGAAATAAAAACTAACAATAAGTGCATTATTAGACATACAATTCACATAAATATAAAATATAATTACAATACAGATTAAGTGCTCAATGTCAAGGAAACAAAAGGCTAGAGGACCCTACCCCGTAGGGCTTACAGTCTAAATGGGAGGGTAACATACAGACACAATTCAGAATTCTTCAGAACTTATATGTTATCGACTAAGTGTCCTGTGCTTGGATGGCTGCCAAGATGCCCTTATTATAAAATCTGAGTAGTTACAAAGTACACACCCTGTGCATCTATGGACCTTATGGAGCCATTATCTCCAGATACCATCTCCATACACCTTAGACCAGAAGTACCTCTGGCACATTCTTATATAATTCTATCCACTACCAGGTGCCTCTTAACACACATGGGTCCAATACCTAAAACTGCCTTTCTATATAGTTGGGGTAGCACCAGTAGTTCTACTATATCACCCGTTATTTTATTAACATAATATCTTGGTTTAGGGCTAAGCATGAAAACACTGTATCTGCAGACCCATTATCAGCATTACATAAAGAGTACCAATAGTAACTAATGTAGTTGGGTAGTTTTAGTGTTTTAGTATGTACACAACCCTAACCTTCATACTGAGATTCAGTTGTGTCCACCATACTAGCATGTATAGATGAAGGACCTTAATATGCGAATCCAGGGATGTAGCATCTTAAAGATTCAGATTAGAATTCAGAAGTTAAGCATAGGGTAATTCAGGATATCAATTCAGAATTTTCGCTAGTACTGGAGGAAGCACAATGGGGGCCCAGAGAAGCACTGGCAGGGACAAAGGGAGGGTAGCTAGAGTGTAATCCAGGGAAGAGCTGGCTGGAGAGCCCAAGGGGTTGAGGGTATTTACCCCACGGCCCCTGTGGACCACAGATCTCTACAAGAGAAATTAACTTTATATTGTTTTAAAAGAAAACCCATAAATAAAGGGGGAAAAAAATTAAAATGTCAGCTATTTTTGCATGAAGCTGGCTTAAAGTGAACCCATTGAAAGCATTTGTATTCATTATCTCAAATAGACATAGATTAAACCCAAAAGTACAATTATTCAGCTGAGATTTGTTCTAAATTCTAAACCAATTACTGAGGCAGCAAGTCTCTGTTCTATGTAATAAATAAAACACTACAAGGACTTCCGTTTTAGAAATATAATTTCTCATTTTCTAAGTTACCTAAAGTATGATGTTCCCTTTAGCTGCATGTACCTTGGTTCAATCTCAAATGCCATATGATATATAACGTGAAAGAACATTATGCACCTGAGGAACTGCTACATGAGAAGGCGTCGGGACAGTTCCGTTTTAGAAAAACTACTTTGTTCTGAACTTGAATAACCTCACAAATCGGTAGAGAGAGAAAGGATGATAAAAAATAGTTTTCCAAAACACAGAAACAGTGTACTTATTTTCATAACCTTTATTTTCATAAGCCATTTTTTCTGCCTCCACAAAACATAAGGCACAATATATATAGGGCATCATACTATGAAAGTTCACCACCACCACAATTATTCACACAATCTTGTGTCATTCATTAATTACACCATATTTATTGCAGTTTAACTTCAGTTGCATTTCCTGGAATCACACACAGTGCTGGGCCCTACAGCTAATTCATATAAGGTCCTCCTAAATTTGGGAAATAAGACATTTTCATAAACATATACTAAAACCTCTTATCAGTCAGTTCCCCATTAACCTCCCTTTACATCATAAAAAAAAACCTCATAAACCGTGTGCAAGAGTTCAACATTTCATCAATTTTAAAAAGATATAAACTTTTTTTCCTTTCACTTTTCAAAAGTCTAGGCAGAGATATAATGAGCCCACAGGCAAAAGCACTAAGAGGATATTAATTAGAGAAGGGAAACAATACACCTGAACATTGCAGGTCTCTTTAAAAATAGATTGCATTAACCAACCGATAAGTAAAACATTGCTTCATCTAAATAAACCATTTTCATTAAAAAAAAAAAAAAAAACTTGCATAGTAGTAGTATGTGCCTTTGGATAATCCTAAATAGAAAAACTGCCATATTAAGTACTTACACCAATTTTGCAAAATACTTTAAAAGATCACTTATTATATGCTAAACAATTTGTTAGTTAATTATTCATTCTGGTGGAATAGCTTTCCATTAAATGCCTTAGAACTCCATTATTTCTTTAACCCAGATTATAATACAAACAATAATCTAAATAAATCAGCACTACAGTTAAATGTCTTGCTTAATATATTTACAACATGTCCTAGTTGTCCCATGACGTTGTTTATAACTGTGTATCATTTCTTAAGTAATGGTCTTCACACTCAAATAGGAAAATGATACATGATATATCCAGGATGTCTTTCCAGTAATGCCAAGGCATAAACTAGCTGTGCTGTACTGAGATTAAATGGGTATGTATCATATTTGCTATCAGTCTGGAAGGAAGTAATGAAAATACTAAATCTCAGCCCATCAACATACAAAGGCTTTGACTAGAATGTGTTCAGAAGACAGAAATGTAATGGATTTTTAATATCTTATTTATGTTGTCACCAAAGGGGAGTCAGGAATAACTGTGCATGGCAACAAATAATTGTTTTGGAAAGTCATTATAGCCTCAGTTTAGGACTATAATGTTGTGATAAATATGCTAGGTTCACATTTTTGCCACATTTACATATCTAATTTACACAAGAGCCACATATATCTCATTGCTCATTTTAAGCAAATTTTCGATTGGCCTTCATGCTTCGTTACATCATTTTTTAATCATTTGCCTTCTTCTTTTGTCACTTTACATCTTTCAAATGGGGGTCACTGACCCCCCCTAAAAACAAATAATCTCTAAGGCTAAAAATGTATTGTTTTTGCTTCACTATATTACACGTCTTTCTATACAGGCCTTCTCCTATTCATATTCCAGTCACTCATTGAAATCATTGCATGGTCAGAAGGATAATTTGGACCATGGCTACAAGATAGCTGAAATTGCAAACTGGAGAGCTGTTGAATAAAAATTTAAGTAATTCAAAAACCACAAATAGGAAAAAAAAACAATTGCAATTTGTCTCAGAATATTATTATCTCTACACCATACTACATGTTAATTTAAAGGTGAATAACCCTTTTAATACTTAATAAAGAAATACAGGCATTCACAATGGCATTTGAAAGAACATACATGTGCCCATACACATCTAAAGCAGTTTACTTTTCAAATGCATCTTTGTCAGAGTTGCAAAAGAGTTCATCTTAAAAGCAAAAAAAAAAAAAGATGTTTACCTGGTTGCCTGCCCCACACCCAACTCTCCATAATAGTTTTGGCTTTGTAATTTGGAACTATAATTTCATCATCTTCTTTTTTCTCTTTATCATTCTGATCCTCTTTCTTGGAGCTGCTCTGGGCTTCATTGATTTCATCTAGGAAATGAAAATTTTAACCACAAAACTTTACGAATTATAACAATACACTTAGGATAGCTGTTATCTAAATCACTCCCCACACCATTTTCCTAACTGCAGAGAACTCAGAGAAACTGAGTTAGCACACTACAATGTAACAATTGCTTGAAACAGAAATTAAAGGAATCACTGAATAAAACAGAAGAAAATGCCCAAGAACAGCAATAAGATAAATTGCATAGCCTTTTTTAGAAAAACGTCAGATAAAGTCAGGGCTGCCGCTAATTAAAAATTACACTGAAACTCAATTATCAAAGCAGCATTTGTTATGATAAAATAAATATTTAAGTTTTGCAAAGACAAAATAAACTAATGCAAGATCTCGGCATATCCACGTAAGCAGGAGACAATCAATCCAAGGTTATTTCATTGTATTTGTATACACAAATCCCCAGATTACCGCTGTAAGTACAGATGGATATCATTAAAACCTTATTATTGTTCGTCACAGTTCTGAAGGCAGTCCTAAAGCAACAACCTTCTAGTGTGTAGCCGGTGTATTTATTTGTGAGAAACAAATTCATTCATATTAATTCTCATAGTAAGAAATTGTCAGTGCACAACAGAGCACTGTTGTACACGTAAGGGGGGTATTTTTTAACTCTGATTCTCATCTAAGTCAATCTCTCATCTTCCTGTTCACTTTTATACCTGGCATTTGGATAGTTGGGGAGGTCTATTTAGGAACAAAAATGCATTTTTAATAGAATGGAATAATATTGGCAACAATGTTCCCATTAAATACATTAATTGGTCTGCTATTTTAGCATAAAAATAAACTGCTGTCGGCTGCAGCATTTCCAACTGAAGCCCTTTTAAAGTAAAGAAGGTTTTGGGTTTTCTCTGTTTTAAGTGAGATATTGAGCTCTGTATAAACAAACTCCCAAGACGCAATATTTAAGTATTTAAGAATAAACAGCTCATAATACAAATGGCGTATATCTGTTTTACAGTCAACTTTGCAGACAGTAAACCGGCAAAAGCAGGAAGTGCTAAAGTGAAAGGGGTTTCATTCTCTTGTTTAGCACATTAAATAAGAATATAATATAATATATATATTTCTTAATTGAAACAACACACAAACAGTATATTTAGCAGATGCTGTAAAAGGGTGCATAGCCCATATAACATTCATGGCTGTGTCACAAGGGGCTTTTCTACGACTCCTCCCAACCAGGAACCACTTACTACTGTTGCCATGGAATGCATATATTATATTTCAAAAACACCTGAATACTTGATTTACAAAACACAAAAGAGGAAGTCTTAAGAAACATTAGCTCAAACAAAGCAAGGAAAAATCAACCTAACAAAACATATAAGGATGAAACCTGGATTTCACAAAATAAAGTAGCGGACTACTGCCAGCCAAATCAGACTTAGACTTGGGTAGAGTAAAACTTTTGGGTCTACATTACTGCACATGCGTGAATTGCCTGGGAAAGGTAAAAAAAAAAGTTGGCAGCGTGGGGCTGCGCATCATTTTCCCCTAGTAATTTTTTTTCGAAAAGAAGTAAAGGCTCTAGGAAACAACATATGCATTTTTACATTTTAGCAAGCTCCCTGTAATTTTATTTATAACATAAAAGGAAAAAAACATAATACGGTAAGGACAATATAGAAAGGTATGGGGTGAACAAAGTACCTTTTCTTGAAGGAAGGTCTCCACTTTGTGTAGTGTCTGTTCCAGTGTAAACAATTTCTCCATCTTTCACCATTTCGTTCCACAGGCTGCAAAAGCCATCTCTTGTAAAAGCAAGCTAAAAGAAAAAGTTACAGTTACAAAGGAAATGGGATTACCAGGGAAAATAAATCACATTTCTGCTTTGATACATCAGTAAAAATCAGTATCAAGCTCTGCTTCCTTTAAAAAGCTCAGATGTTATCTGCCATCTAGAACAAAGTTCAGACTGTAGTTCTGCTAACCAGACTTGGGTCTCAGCCCAAACAGACAGGGTTGCCAAGCACTTTTATATTTGGCCATTTGTTACACTCTGGGACCTGCCCCCCCCCCCCCAACACTGCCTGCTTCTTTAAGATAATTCAGTTGCGTTTTCAGTGTTGTTCAATTGCGGATCTTAACTGTAATTCAGGTGCAAATTACGGTGAGCAGTTAACAAGGCTTGTACTGTGAAGGGGGCAGGGTGACCTCTGAAGCATCTGTATGAACTGACATGCCCTCTGTGAGAAAACATGCATAGTTAAAAACAAACTGATCACATGACATAGTCTAGATCAGTTCCTTAAATATTTTTGCTTATGATTACTTATAAGGGTATGTTAAGAGTACCTGCACTGTGCAATTGTATATTTCTCTGAAATTAAGTTTTGCAGTTTAAAAAAACACCATTAGACTTCCTGAGTGTTTTAATCTACAATCTGTACTCAACCGGTTTTCAAAACCTTAAAATCTGAATTGCTATAATTCAGAGTACAAGATTTAACACTGCAAAGGTTGCTGGGACTGGAGCTTGGAACTAGCTCAGCTGCACAATGTCATGCTCAAAATGCCACAGTATGAAAATCATTAGCAATAAAATACTTTACCTGCAAGTCTGTCTTCAGCCATTTGGAATCAAACCTTGATTGTGCAACTAAGTTGAAACATTCAGAAGACATCTTGGTGGAACTTAACAGCCTATGAATAAAAAAAGGGCATTTTTTAATATTGTATATACTTTTTGAAGAACTATTTGAAAGGGGTGGTTCACCTTTAAATTGACTTTCAGTATATAAAAGAATGGCCAATTCTAAGCAACTTTTCAACTGAACTTCATTATTTTTTTTTATTTTTTTTTTTATAGTTTTTTAATTATTTGCCTTCTTCTGATTATTTACAGCTTTTAAATGGGGGTCACTGGCCCCATCTAAAAAGCAAATGCTTTGTTAGGCTACAAAATTATTGCTACTGCTACTTTTTATTACTTATCTTACAATTCAGTTCCTCCCCTATTCAAATTTCAGTCTTATTCAAATCGATGCATGGTTGCCATGGATAATTTTAACCCTAGTAACCAGATTGCCAGAATTGCAAACTGGAAAGCTGCTGAATAAAAAGCTTAATAACAAAAAACACAAATAAAAAAAAAACGGAAACCATTAGAATATTGTCTCAGAATATCACGCTCTACATCATAGTAAAAGTTAACTCAAAGATGAACAACCCCATTAAGACCATTGCGTTCTGTGAGTGCTCATCAGTTTCTAGTACAGTCCAGTGCTAGTCTCTTGTTTCACTGGCAATAATCTAAATGGACATACATTATGTAAAAAGGCAGGTCATACCACATAAAAACAAAAGAAATTTGCACAGTTGAGTTTTGGGGCAATCACCAAATTGGTTTTAAACTAGCCACACATATACTAAGCTATATTATTTGTTCATGTCCTTTTTAAAATGTATGACATCGATGTTTGAGGACCTTTAAGGCTATAAGAATAAGAGTTCCACAAGTAACTACAAACTCTCAAAAATGTATGCTGGCATGGTTATAACTGATCAGTCAGTCTGATACAACAGCTCCAACATATTACAATAAAGAGGCCCCAGCATTCCATGACATTGTTACTCCACAAAGTGACAGACCATTTTTCTTTTACATCTGCTCCTGTCTCATATAATTTATGGTTTACCTCCAGTATTCTAGCTTGCCTCTCTCTGTGTAACCTCACACTGGCAGGGTAGAATGCTGGAGAGGGAGGCAAGAAAAAAACCCAAAAAAGAATTATAAGGAAAAATCCCCCCCCCCTTGACATTAGCTCATTCAGTAGAGATGGTACATACACACCCACTGTCTAAATTTCAAAAAATAAAAACAAGTGTGTGTGTGTATACATACAGATACGCACACCGTCCAAAAAAGAACCAGCAACACCAGGATTTAGTAGCAATCAAAAATATACATTAAGTTAGGACATACAACAATGTGACATTTAGGTCCCAATTCACTGTGCATCTGGGTAAAAACTGTATATATATATATATATATATATATGAGCAATGGATGCCAGCTCTACTCGTATAGTGGGTATATCGTGCCTGGGTGCAATAGCCAGAAAACACGGCCGAAACGTTAGCTTTTTGCTCCCCTAAACACCAGCATTTTTGCATTAAGTCCTGTGAGTGTGATCCTCTTTCTACATTATATACAACCCCCCTAATGGTGTCTTTGGAAGAGATCCAAATAAAGAGAAAAAGAGAAAAACAGGTATGGTCTTTCACCCCCCAAAGATAACACTTTCTCTTTTTGCACTAAAGGTGGCCATACACGGATAGATCCGCTCGTTTGGCGATGTCGCCAAACGAGCGGATCTCCCTCCGATATGCCCACCTTGAGGTGGGCAATATCGGGCTGATCCGATCGTGGGCCCTAGGGCCCAACGATCGGATCCTAGCGTTCGCCAAACGGGCGGTCGGATCGCGGGACCGCATCAACGAACAGATGCGGCCGCGATCCGACGGGATTTTTAATCCCATCCGATCGAGATCTGGCCGACTTTCGGCCAGATCTCGATCGGGGAAGCCCGTCGGGGGCCCCCATACACGGGCCAATAAGCTGCCGACACGGTCTGTCGGCAGCTTTTATCGGCCCGTGTATGGCCACCTTTAGTTAGGACTGATGCATGGACACTGCCTTGACGGGGCGCGTCGGCTTATGCATACTTTGTACAAACTTTGTAACTAAAAGTGTCTCTTTTACTAGAGTTACAAGTTCATTTGTGCAAAAATAGGTTTTCCCAGGGGGCTGGGGTTAAATTATATATATGTACACATATATACACACACAAGCACACACATACAGTACATCCTTGCACAGGATTTCACAGATTTAAAGAAGCCTTAAACTGGTCATAGACGCAAAGATCCGATCGTACGAATCGTGGATTCGTACGATTTTCGGACCATGTGTGGAGAGTCCCGACATTTTTCGTCCGTCGGAGATCGGTCGTTCGGTCGATCGGACAGGTTAGAAAATTTCTGTCGGCTGCCGATAATATCTCTGCGTGTATTGCTGATCGTACGATTTTCAGAGGGAGACTGTCACTAGTGTTGTCAGACATAAGTATCGTACGATTGCTGTCAGGGGCAGAACATTGGGTGATCTGTTCTTATTTGATCGGAATGGTAAAGACTTGATCTGAATGGTTAGTGGAGGGTCGGGAGATGGGAAAGTCCGATCGTACGTTGATTCGTACGATCCGATCTTTGCGTCTATGGCCAGCTTCAAGGTGGCCATTGATTTTTCTTTTTATCGAAGGACCAAGTTTATCCTGAAACGATCGTTTAAATGTACGATTTGTCCATCAACTAAAAGGACCTTTTCAAGCGATATCGTCTTGTTGAAGCAAGGAAAACTGTGGGTAGCTGCCTGGGTGGTCCTGCAAACTATTGGACAATGGATACATTTCACTGTGAAGAATGAACATTTTCTAACCTGACAAATCGATTTTCTGATTGATTTTGGACGTAAATTGATAGCAGTAAGATTGTTCAGTGCACACTAACCTCATGATAATTTGATGGATTTGTCGCACGGAAATTGGAGAGAGAAGAATCTTAACGTTGATGGTCACATTTACTCTCACTAACCATTTCCCAACATTCCTTAGGATGACAGTTGTGGGAATTCATTTAAATGGCAGGCTTGGTAAAAACTTCTCAAAGTAAAAGGTTTACTTTAACAATAAATCTGCCTGTTTTAATCAAAACTGAGCTTTTGCAACAGTGAAAGAGTACATAACACAGGTTAGTCTCCGGTAACCATACAGGTTGGTTCCCTTAGTGGCTGCATACAAAGTGTTCTCCTAAAACTTTAGCCTGGTCTTTAGCATAGTCTTTTTTTAATAGCATTTTACCATAGCCTTTAATAGGCATAGTTTTACACATAGATTTTGAACTCCTTGCTTCAGAGAGTACCTCACCTTTACCAAGTCCCAAAGAGTTCCTGTTTCCTGCTTCCCTTGGCTCCCCCCAGATGGTGGCATCACTCCAGCAGCTGAAGTATTTAAACACCTGCTGATTGCGTCCTGCCTAACTCTGCATTCTGGGAGATATGGTGTTTCCCTACATACAGTGTAAAACCCCTACAATTGTTAAATAATGGATTCTGGAACTTGAAGTAAATACCTTTGTTTTAGGTTCCAGAATCCATCACTTCACAATGGAACAAAGTGAGGAAAGGGTTGACTCACTAAGTGAGCCATAACGGGGCATGGGGATCTACACAAGCATACTATAATGAGTATTTTTATGTGTACCTGGTTTAAAAAACATACATAAGCCCAACTGAATGAGTTCATGCAAAAAAGGAGGATACATTTTCCCTTTAAATGCAAAGCTGAATTATTGGAAAATACTGGCAAAAATAAGTTTTCTGGCCTCTTTGAACCCCACCTAAACTCATAAAGGAGGTTAACAGTATACATTTCAGTTGGTGAAGATGTGACAGGGTGAGGGACTTATATTTGTTTAATACTGTATGGTTTTGCAGAAGTGTGACTTCTACCATTATTTAATCAAAATATGGTGCATGGTAATTAAAGGGAAAGTTCACACTTGGCCCAACACAATCAGTGAGTGCCACAAAGAACAACACACAGTGGTGGGTCAAGTTTAAAAGAATGGGACTCAAATCCGAAAAAAATCTTACAATCTGGATTTTTGCTCAATTTTATCAAATTTTTGCCTGTCCCAACTTTTTCAAATTATTATATTGATCAATAAGATAAAATCGTGGATGGGAGTTTGGTCAAAATTGTTTTAATAAAAATATGACAAATTAAAGTTTTAGTAATTAACCCTCTAAAATTTTATTTTAAGGTGAATGACCCCTTTTAAAAAAAAATGAAAATACCTTTATATATTTTGTATAATTATATCAGAATACAGTAAGACCATAACATAAGATGGACTGACCGCTGCAATTTGCATAACAGTGTGCAAGGCTGTGTACACACCAATATTTACCCCAGCAATGATCTTAATTTGATTCAGTGTTGCCTATCACTAAGATAACAAACTAGGTTAACCCCATAATTTTGACATTACCTAGAGCACACTGGCAATTAATTGTATTTAGTATAATTACATCTATGAGAACATTTGCAATTAGCACTTGCATAACAACATTTTAATTTAGCAAAATAGTGAGCATGTTCAGAACGTCAATCCCATCGTCAAAAATGTTACCTCAGGAGCTTAAAAGTTTTGCCCATCCCTAGTTCCAAGAATATCTTGAACAGCAAATGAGCACTCTCCTTAAATCTCACTCTGGCTTTCAGATATTTAAGGAATATCCTGGATAGCAAATAAATGAAATCTAACACTAATAAAGATGAGCCCACAGCTACCAGTGACCATTGCAATCAAAAAGTAAATTATATATTATAATTTAAAATAACATGTTAGTATTTTGTATTTTTTTCTATGTTAAATATTTATATTGATTGAACAGAATGAGAAAGATCCAAGCACACAAAAGTGAAAGGGCTGTGGTAGGTTATATATTATGTTTCTATCTGAAAAGTAAATAAATCTATGCCATATTTTACATATAAACATAAATCTTCAAAATTTTACATATGCATATATAAAATCTTTAGGTGTCTTTGATGTTAAGGGAGTGGAGGGTACTTTACATAGGTGCTTGCAGCCACAGAACATAGCGTTCCCTTTCCCTTGTCATTAGGGTTGCCACCCTTTCTGTTAGTTGCACCTTGGACAAGGGATGGTTGGTGACGTTACAGAGGACAGAGCAGTGATGGCACTAGGATGGGGTGAGTTACGCTGGGGGTGGGATCATAACATCTGAGGGCAGAATTATGGCTGGCTGATCACAAGTCAATTTTGACCTAGACAGCACCTCCCAAAAGCACACTGGTGGAATGTTTTTTAGATGCCCAACTTGATTTAAATACTTTGGTGTATGCACTATTCAGTGTTCTCTACAGGCCCTTTTTGTCAGTTGGCTCGTCCAACAATTTTGTCACCCCTCCACTGGTTCCCCTATGGCCCCTTGGGCCTTCACCTTGTGCGCTGTATTAGAATTCTAAGTTTTGAACGCAGCGGGTCTGTGTGTGATATTTCAAGAAGCACACAGTCCTACAGCTTATGTAAAAATGGTTCCAATAGGGCAGGAGAGGCATGTTTTTTTCACTCTGTCCGCCAATTTTTCTTTTCTTGGGAGACCGTTGCTATTGTAGCAAAAATTCCAGTTCTTTTATTATTACAAAATATTCAGATAATGCATTTTCAATTACTTTCTGGATTTGTTCTAATTTTTCCCCAAAAGGGACGCACCTAATCCAGGATATGGTTTGAGATTCAGCCAAATCCTTGGACTAGCAAGGTTGAGCAAAACAAAGCCTGATCCCACAAAGTCATGTGAGCTCTGGACAACTGAATGCAAGCCTGATGCAGAATTTTATTTTGAATATTTAAATAAAGCTTTGGGTTTGGCTCAGTATTCAGACAAATTTTTTTGAGGATCTGGTATCTGGATAGATATCCATGTTCTATTGATTTTGGCCATTTTAGGTATTGTTTTGAAAATTACACCCCTTGATACACCATGATGGCCTGTGCATGGCAGATGTGGAAGTGAAGAGGAGGAGCAGTTCCTCTTCATGTAATGCTATTCCAATTGTTTGTGTACTTCACACTGTTAAGAACAATAGAAAGACAGGCACACCATGTTTGACCCCATTGTGAACTTTCTGCCTGTTCAGCTTGTGGGCACATCAGTTGTAAAGTAAACGATAAAGATCTGTGTATGGCATCCTTAAAGCCAGCAGAACACACAACATTTTATCCACCTAAGGCATCAGGCAGATAATACACACCAGTTTGCCTGTGCTCCTAAAACCCATGAGTGTGAAGTGCCCTGTCTGATGTTCACAGAGTGATGACAACTTGTTAAGGAGTTTTGTGCAGAGTCTACCTGTCACAAACTCTGTGCATCAAATAGGGTACTTTTCATTTAGAAATATAAGGGGCAATAACTTGAGGATAGAGGAGTTTTGACTGTGGCTGGAGGGCAATAGCAGTCAAAATGCCACACGTGCCATTAAATATCATCATACCAAATGTAAAAGAGCAATGCCTTTTAAAATAATTTGTTTTACTTATCGTTCTGTTCAAATTCAATTTCCAATCTGTGATTGGAACTGTTGCCTGGTTGCTAGAGGAAGTGGGAGCCTAGCAAATAGATAAAGTTCTGAACAGGATAGCCTCTAAACAAAAAGTTAAAACATTAACCACAAAGAAAACAAAACAAAGAATAATGGCAGTTTGCTCAACAATGCCCCTTCGTGCACCTTTATATGCATGCCTTTATTGCCTCAGAACAATGCAAAACATAGCACACACCTATGCTATGTTCACATTATTTGTGGTGATGAAAGCCATAGCACTAAAATCTAATATGGCATTGACATAGTTGAAAGGGGTGCAAACCTAAATAACATTTAGTAATTCTAAGAAACACTCTTATTTAAAAGTTTAATGATTTCAGTTATTGTAAATATAATAATAAGTATTATAAATGTAATGGCTATAAGAAGCAATATCTGTCTGCCCCTTGCAGTGCTACTCTGCATTGTTGGTAATGACTATAGAAACAAACCTATGTAGAAGCAGCATGAAAGCTGTTTCTGGCTCCTCAAACAATGTAGCACAAGTCAGCTCATTAAAGGACCAGTAACACCAAAAAAACGTGTTTTAAATTAATTAAAATATAATGTACAGTCAACTGATCTGTTAGCTTCAAAAATGCTACTATTTTGTTTTTGACAATAAATGAATAAAGGATTCATTGCTGGCATGTGGCAAGGCCAGTGCCAATACCTGCATCCCCTTCTGCCTAAAGCTGGCCATAGACGCAAAGATACGATCGTACGAATCAACGTATGATCTGACTTTCCCATCTCCCAACCCTCCACTAACCATTCAGATCGAAACCCTTACCATTCAGATCAAATAAAGTACAAAAGAACAGATCAGCCAATGTTCTGCCCCTGACAGCAATCGTACGATAGTTATGTCTGACAAAGCTAGTGACAGTCTCCCACTGAAAATCGTACGATCGGCAATACACGCAGAGATATTATCGGCAGCCGACAGAAATTTTGTAACCTGTCCGATCGACCAAACGACCGATCTCCGCCGGACGAAAAATGTCGGGACTCTCCACACACGGTCTGGAAATCGTACGAATCCACGATTCGTATGATCGGATCGTTGCGTCTATGGCCAGCTTAACTTCTGCTAACTATTTTGTTTTTAACAAGCTGCTGGGTAGTAACGCAAGAAAATGAAATAGGGCTAAATGGCACAGGTTAAATAGCAGATAACAGGTAAGCTCTGTATAACACCATAATGTTATTCAGAACTTTACTGCTATCTGCTTCCCCCATGGCTGCGCAGCATTTTTTTAAAAATACTACTATAAAATTATAGTATTGAAGCAAACACAACAGTACATAATATTTTAATTACTATGAACACTTGTTTTTCTGTTACTGTCCCTTAAAAAGACCTGCAAGTGAGCTGACGTCTGCTGTTTTGGAAAGCTGCATTGAACTAATTTCTATTATTATGCAACAAACACTTTCAGAGGAATTCCCCTTTACAATAATTGCAAATATATACTTGAAAGTTGATTAGGGAGTTTACATTCTCTTTGACACTGACAAAACCATCCCCACCACATTACTTTGTGGTCACTTTCAACGTGCACTCACTATACGGTTTTTGCAACTAAAATAAATATTACGACTTTCTGTACGGTTTTGTTTTCCACATTACAGGCAAAAATTTAAGGTGTTCACACAATTACTTCATATGAACATTACAGGTTCCAGGGAATGAGATGTAGGCTATCCCCACCTGTCACTTGCAACACTGAAGCACAACTTTGGCCTCACACAGATATCCTGCAGTTACCATTGAGGTCTGGCAGGGCATAAACTGCGGAATGGATAGCATCCTACATAGCAGTCTGTGGAAAGCCAGTCGAAACACATTTTAAATAGGTTTTAGGTCTAATTTTAGAATCCTTTTAAATAAATGGCAAAGACTGTATTCATAAAACAGGATCTATGCATTATATAGATATGCACATCTGATATGATTAAACATTATGTATTAATTACCTATATACAGGGCAGCCATCGGGGGGGACAGGGGGGAAATTGTAGGGGGCCCCCGAGGGTAAGGGGGGGGCGGCCACATCAAACTTCCTTGATTAGCCAGGCCCCCCTGCTTTCTGAGAGCTGCTGACTTCGGGAAGGCAGGGCGGGAGCACGAAGGGAGGTATCTTCTGCCCATTACTTCCCCTTATTGGTCACTGAGTTTAAGTCCCGGTTAAGCTGCTGGATAGCTGAGGTTTGAAATTCTCCTCCAGTTCAGCCAATCACCATGCAGCTTTACCAGGACTTTAAATTCTGTGACCAATAAGGGAAGAAAATGCTGTCACTGGAAGAAGATGCAGCCACCTGTGCTCCCCTCCTACCTTCTGTAGTTGGAAGCTCATCGACAGCAGGTGGGCCACTCTAACTTCTGGGGGTGCAAGTTTTTTTACATGGACGTTTAAGGGGGTCCCTGTCCACCAATTTTCTTATAAGGTGGGGGGGCCTGGCCACCAATATTTTTTAATGGGGGGCCCTGTCCACAAATGTTTTTTTTAATGGGGGGGCCCTGACCACAAATGTTTTTTTCAATAAGCTGCCCTGACCACCAATATTTTTTTATTAACATGTGGGAACCATAGCCACCAATGTTTTTATTTATTTTTTAGTGTGGTGGGGGGTGGACCTGTGGGGTTGGGAGGGCGGACCTGTAGGTGGGGATTGTGGTGGGCGCAGCCCAGGGGGCCCTGCGATTTCTGATGCCAGCCCTACCTATATACATTACATATGATGAAAAGGATCACCAGCCTGCAGCTCTCTCTTATGTTAAAGGGATACTGTCATGGGAAAACACGTTTTTTTCAACAGCATCAGTTAATACTATTGCTCCAAAAGAATTCTGCACTGAAATCCATTTTTGTTATATTCAGTTTTGAAATCTGACATGGGGCTAGACATATTGTCAGTTTCCCAGCTGCCCCCAGTCATGTGACTAGTGCTCTGATAAACTTCAGTCACTCTTTACTGCTGTACTGGAAGTTGGAGTGACATCATCCCCCCCCCCAGCAGCCAAACAACAGAACAATGGGAAGTTAACCAGACAGCAGCTCCCTAACACAAGATAACAGCTCCCTGGTTGATCTAAAAACAACATTCAATAGTAAAAGCCAAGTCCTACTGAGACTGATTACATTAAGTAGGAGAAATAACAGCCTGCCAGAAAAAAGTTCCATCCTAAAGTGCAGGCACGAAACACATGACCGGGGCAGCTGGGAAACTGACAATATGTCTAGCCCCATGTCAGATTTCAAAATTGAATATAATAAAATCTGTTTGCTCATTTGAGAAATGTTTTTCAGTGCAGACTTCAGCTAGAGCAGCACTATTAACTGATTCATTTTGGAAAAAACATGTTTTCCCATGACAGTATCCCTTTAAACAACACAAATCCCCAAAACCCCTGGCAGAGTTCGACTAAGGGTAGGATGGGAAGTCACAAACAAATGCACCGTGCAAAACCGATTTAGCACATTTACATTCATTCTGTACAACCTAAATAGAGTCAGATTATATCCCCATATACATAATCACCGCATGTATATGCGACAAATATATGTGATGTCAAGTCATAAATAAATAAACAGGAGCATATCCCAGCAAGGATGTGTGCGTCCACAAACAGCGACATACCGCTCTACAGTCCCGCTTTTCGCGGGACAGTCCCGTTTTTCTTTAGACAGCCCGCAATCCCCGATCGCTATTTTAAAGGTCCCGCAGCCCCGTTAATATCCAGCTCCTTGGCTTCTGCCGGACAGCTAATCCAGGCATTACAAATCTCCTCTCGCGAGACTGTGACGTCATGACAACACGTATATAAGCGCATTGACGGCACACGTACTGTACTTTGTGGGAGTGATAGGTAAGGACTGGGTTTATCAGTGGTACGCAAGCGTGAGCTGCAAATCAAGTGAAACATTTTAGGGACGGACGACTGCTCACATATATATATATATATATATATATATATATATATATATTTATTTTCTCTACGCGTAGTCAGGGAGCTGATAAGGGGAAAATGTATTTCTTATGATGCTTGCTAACTATATCAGACAGGGCTGCAATGAGAATTCACAGCCTGTACAATAAAATTATCAGCCAACCAAAAACACCCATTGGTGGCCAGGGCCTCTAATAGTCGCAGTTACTCCATTAAAAAAAGATACCTATTTCTAATATGATATCTCCAACATTTGAAAAATAAAAAGAGGGACATGAAATGAGGATAATAATTCTCTGGGGAAAAAAGTAAGCTTTTTATTTTCATGTAGGTCAAACAACTGCCATGAACAACTATTTTCGCTAAAGCGCTGGTTGTTTGCCTGTGAAGTCCCGAGTTCAAATCCTGGGTGGATGCTTTCTCTGGAACTGCACCCAGCAGGAACAGCCATGCGGGAATGATGGTTTTTGCTGACAAAAGTAGCAGTCACTCTTGACTGCAGCCTGAAGAAAATAACAACCCAGAAAGCATCCACCCAGGATTTGAACTCAGGACTCCACAAGCAAACAGCGCTTTAGCCCACCGTGCCATAGAGCTTGTTCGAATGTCTATAACAACCAAATATCCACTTTGTCTTCTTTATTGACTGGCAGTACCGACAGTCCATCTTCCACCTAACAGAGTCAATACAAAACCCGGGTACCTCACAAAAGGTACCCGGGGTTCGTAAGGGGGGCCCCTCAATGGCCAAGTGTCCCAAAGGTCTTGAGATACTCCGTACCAGAACTGGAAGGACTGGAGGGCAAGTTGCCTATCAAGAGGTAGAGACAAACCACAATGCCTACCTGTGCCAAAAGCTCATAGTTCTGGATGGTGGTGGATTGAGTCAGTCAGATGGTGCAAAGTCAGAGTCATGGAAGGGCAATCTGTCCATAGGTTGATTGCAAAGAGGGGGCTGCCGCTAACCTGCCTGTGATGGAAAGCAAAGCTCTTGCTGAAAAAATGGCTGTTTGCAGTACCCTTTGCTAAAAAGGGTTCCATTTGGCTTCTCCATTTTCTTACACGGGATGCCCATCTAGCATCTTGCTCATACCTTGCCTTTGCATCGACTTGTTATTTTTTTCCCCATACAGAAGCCTTTTTGGGTTTGCCTAGCATCAGCCTGCAGTTGGCAAATTCCTTAATGAGGACAGTTTCTGTACCAAGCTTTAAAAAATAAATAAATAAAGGATTTGAGAAGATGATTAGCAAAGGCAGCTTTTAGTACTTTACCGAACCTTAAATATTGTTTACTCATTAATGTAGCCCAAAAAAAAGGCAACTTCCTCAGAGGCTCGAACCCCAGGCAGCCTGAAGAAAATGACAACCCTTGCCTAGCATCAACCCGGGGTTAATCTTGGGAATTGCTTATTGAGAACAGTGCTCTATACAGGGCTAGAAAAAAACATTTTTGGAATCCAAGATTTGGCAATTTACCCATTCTAAAGTGTATTTGAACGCAGTACTCCCAGACCATAAACCAGTCACTCTACGTGCTGCTCCACAGGATCTACCCAATATGGAGCTGGCTCCATATGACCATTACAACCCAATTTCTCTTTGAAACCTTAAATACAAAGGGAACCAATGGCTCAGCAAAGAAGGAGCTAAAGCATGCATCCAGGCGGATAGGTCCCACCTAGGAGTTGAACCCAGGACTCCCACACCATAAGCGCTGCTCCACAGGGTCTATCTAGACCCTGTGAAACTAATGGCTCAGCAAAGAAGGAGCTCAAACATACATCCAGGCAGAAGGGTTGTATCCAGGATTTCAACCCGGGACTCCCAAACCATAAATCAATCACCTTACGTGCTTATCCACAGGGTCTATTCTATATGGGTCTGACTCCAGACGACAATTACAACTGAATGTATCTTTGAAACCTTAAATACAAAGTGAACCAATGGCTTAGCAAAGAAGGAGCTAAAGCATGCATCCAGGCAGACAGGTCCCATCCAGGATTTGAACCTTGGACTCCCGGACCTCATGCAATGCACCACAGGGAATTCTCTTTATAGACCTCCCTGCAGATGACCATTACAAATGAATGTCTCTTTGAAACCTTAACTACAAAGGGAACCAATGGCTCAGCAAAGAAGGAGCTAAGGCATGAAGCCAGGCCGCATGCAGAATTTGAACTCGGGACTCCAAGACCACAAGCTAGTCAGCACCAGAGGAGCTGGGGGGGGGGGGGTTTAGCCATTGGTGAGCAGGGGAGGGACATCAAACTAGGGTTGCCACATTTGCCCAACTCTGGGCTGGGGGCGGGTGATGTTGGGGGCAGACCTAGGGTTGCCACCTAGCCAGTATTTTGCCGGCCTGGCCAGTAAAAATTATGGCTGATCCCAATATTATTAATAGGGAAAAAAGATAAAATATAGGAAGGCCTGTATTTTTTTCCAGAAAAGGTGGCAATCCTAGGCAGACCAGGTAGGGTTGCCATCTGTCCAGTTTCGACCTGGACAACCAGCGGTTTTCGGGCTGTCCGGGTCAAAACTGCCTGCCTGGTTTTCCTAATTTGGAAAACCTGGCAGGATTCTCTAAGTGCAAAGCATTAAGGATTGACAACAAGAGGATGCAAGAATAATTGGAAAGGCCAAAAGGTAAAATCCTTTCTAAAAAATTCAAGTAACATAAGGAGGGTGGGGAAATAAAAGAGGGGCAGGATTGGGGAGGAAGCTGTCTGTAAAGGTGGCAAAAACTGGGCTGGATGAGGGAGTCTAAATTTCCTTGCATTGATACCATTAGTACTGTCCTATTTTAATACTGGTTTTAGCTAGTGTTTTACTGACCCTGTGAAAAATACAAATACTGTATTTTACAGTCACTGGCTGTAGGAATAATGACAAGCATTTAGACCTCATACTATTACATACCTCCCAACATTTTGGAAGTAAAAAGAGGGATAAAAATTTTTTCGCACTACAACAGTGATTTTTTTTGACCACGCCAATTTCTTTGACCACACCCACTAATTACCATGTTAATTTTACAAAATTTGGCAGGTTATGAAAGTTTGGAAATATTTCTCCTTATCTAAACTGTTTTTTTGTGTCTCAAAATTGTTACAAAGTATCTTATTTGTTAGTTGTCCTGTGCTCTCTGATAAAAGCTAATTAAGTGAGAAACTTTGTTTCTTTTTCTGGCTTTTCGGTGCAGAGAAAATAGGCACTTTCCAGTACAAATGAGGGACTGCGGGTTGAGCTGTCAAAAGAGGGACTGTCCCTCCGAAAAAGGAACAGTTGGGAGGTATGTTTACCTTGTAGTAGCACACTGTGCCACAGAGCTGTATTGTTACTCATTTTTAGGCAATAAAGTTTTCATTTAAAAAAAATCTTTATCAGTCAAAGTCCTTTCTGTATGTATAGGCAGATGTGGAAAGACAGGAAGTGGATTGTTTTGCTGGGAGGGGAGGGACAATGGTGCTGCAGTGTCTGTGACAAGTGTTCAAGGGATGGGCAGCCGGCTGCATGCAGAAGGGAGGATGGAGCTGGAAGCTGAGTTGCCTGTCCTGGGACTGAGTGTTGCTGTCTTATCTAGTTTATTAAATGGATCAACTTTCGTACTACAAAGGAAAGGCATCCTCAGAGCTCGCAGGAAAGGTAGTGTGAGCAGTGCACCAGCTGCCAGCCATCTGCCATGAGGCTTTCATCAATTAGTCATTACTGAAATAATAGACGTAAGCTTTCTGGAGTTTAGAATAACTCTCTAGGGGACACTGGGTTCTCAGCAAGGTTCTTGCAACTGTAGTAAAACTCACTTTGCGCTTTTAGAAATACTGAAGGCATAAGCTTTACAAACTATAAATAATAAATTGTAACAAAAACATGTGATTTCTCATGGACACAAATCACTCAGATTTAGAATTGTGGAGATTCACATATTCTCACAAGCCTGTTCTTAGAGGTGTCAGGGACTGCGGCAGAAAACTGCCTATTTGGGGCAACATCCAATCTGCAGTTCTCCATCTTTTATTGAACTACAATTCCCAGTATCCTTTGGCAGTCGTTGGATATGAGGAGTTGTAGTTCAACAACAGCAAAAAGCTGAATATTGGTGGTGGTTGCCAACCAGGGGATTGTGGCACTGCTGGCCAGAAGTGATGTGTGCAAGTGTCGCCACAAGTGACATCATGCACACTTACAAATGCTGCCAATGACATCACTAACATTCACTGTGCATGCATGTGGGGATGGATGGGAAAATCAGAAGACTCCTGAAAATAAAGGTCAGGTGACTGCTCTGTATTTCAACTAACTCTTGTGTACAAAATCATCATAATAGCAGGACAAAGTAACACAGTCATGAGGATTATGTACAAAAAAATGTTACAAAATGTAACATTTCAATCACTACAGGGTGATCCTTCATCAGTGAAAACAACTGGCACAAGTGCAAAAGTACCCAATTTAAAATTATATTTTTTTGCATGTAATCCTGACTAGTGTGTTGTCTGTCCTGCTATTACGTGAGCTTTGTGAGATATATATATATATATATATATATATATATATATATATGTATATATATATATATATATGTATATATATATATATATATATTTTGCATGTTTAAAAATAAATGTGTATTCACACTTGTCTTCCTAATCTATTTTGGATTCGGCCGAACCTCCGAATCCATCCGAAATATTCGGCTGAAAACCGAACCGAATTTGAATCTGGGAAGGGGAAAACATTTTTTACTTCCTTGTTTTGTGACAAAAAGTCACGTGATTTCCCTCCCCACCCCTAATTTGCATATGCAAATTAGGATTCTGTTCGGCCGGACAGAAGGATTTGGCCAAATCCGAATCCTGCTGAAAAAGGCCGAATCCCAAACCGAATCCTGGATTCGGTGCATCCCTAATTTAAAGTGACTGGTTAACAGATTTACAGGCATAAATTTCATAACAGTGAAATATCACAAATATAAGTGTTGTTGCATATAAGTAAGTTAAGAACATAGATCTGTTAATATTTTTAAAAATCATTACTAAATTGGCAAACACTTTAAACACATTGTTTGTTTCTTTAGGTACCTCATACTTGTGTGACATTATCTGGTTGGCTGGAACAATTACAAGTAAGACTTTTTTGTTTTTAACTTAATTCATGGAATATTGCTTACCCCTCCATAATAAAGTCTTATCATGGGAAAAACTAATTGTAAAGACTATTTAAGATCATTTAATGCATTTAA
Source organism: Xenopus laevis (assembly GCF_017654675.1). Lineage (NCBI taxonomy): Eukaryota > Metazoa > Chordata > Amphibia > Anura > Pipidae > Xenopus > Xenopus laevis. The sequence goes on from NC_054373.1 coordinate 119,239,816, forward strand.
TCCTTTTTTTCTATTCATTTTGGAGCAAGTATCAGTGCTTCATACTGCATACATTTTAAATGAAAACATGAAGCACTATGAAATAGTGGCTTAATGCTTAATATAGCCACCTTGGCTGCCACCTGCAGTCATACAATGGAAATGCACCAGAGACATTCACTGGCCAAATATATGTAATACAGGTATGGGACCTATTATCTAGAATGCTCAGGACCTGGGGTTTTCTGGATAAGGGGTCTTTCTGTAATTTTGATCTCCATTTATTGTCTAATATAAAAATATAAACAAGAATTAAACCCAATAGGATTGTTCTGCGTCCAGTAAGGATAACTTATTTCTTAGTTTGGATCCAGTACAACAAACTGTTTTATTATTAAAATTTCATATTTTTTAAACATTTCAATTATTTTATTAAAATGTAAACTATGGGAGATGGCCATCCTGTATATAAGAGGTTCCTGGATAACCGGTTTCCAGACAATGGATCCATTAACGGAAAATGATGTGGCCAGCACTACAAATATGACTGTATTAGAGTGCTGCAGTACTTTATTAATTGCTTAGCTTTGCTGTTTATCACAATAAGCACCACCATGGGAAACGTAGTCACTCATGTTGCTGTGCTCCGGTAGCAGAGGAAAGGAATTATCTAATTGGTCCTCGCGGTAACTGCACAGGTGCAATTTAGCAACAATGTTAGTAAATCAGCCCGATTTTCACCATTTCACTATAGCCACTAAACATTAGAAGTTCTTCAACATAAACAGTAGGACATTTCTCAAGATTTGTGTTTTAAGGTCAGATTTTTTTGAACTCATATTGCTCTTTTTACTTTGTAAAGAAGATTTGCGCTACATAATAGCATCACTATAAGCTAGGTAGTGAAAAAGTGGCCATAGCACCTTGAGCTAGGGTTAGTGAACAGGTAAATGAATACAGCATGTAATGATTTGTTTGTATGAACATTTATAATATTTAAGAAAAACTAGGGAGATATATATGCAAGCCAACAATCCGATCAGACCGGAGGCCAGCAATAAGATCGTGCGATTTGACAAAATGCATAGGTGGCCAAATCAGGCCCAGATCCACTAGTTGACATCTCCATATTGTGGCAGTTTATGGTCAGCTTAAGCTATAGCGATTTATATTAAATATCTTACACTGAAAATCACAAGCATAAACAGAGAAAATTGTGACCATTGTCAAGATCTCAAACTGTTAAGAAATTTCTAGTTCACAGAATAGAATGGAGAAGCATATGTAAAAGAAAAAAAAATATCAAAACCGACTTAGATTACATTAACATTTTGTGGAGCCTTATTTCTGTAATACCTACAAACCGTTATCACTGTCTCCCTTGTTCAGTGGCATTTGGGCAGATGGGCAATTTCCTGGCATACACTGCTGCTCCTGCTGTGCTTGTTACGCCCCTGGGTGCACTGGGAATTCCATTTGGGTAAGTAAAGTAAAGTAATGAGCAACAAATTACAATCCTATACCATGGAATACTCATGGAATGGAAATGGAATCAGTAGATCCAGACACTGCATTTTCAGAAATAGATGTACCATAAACTGTACGCAAAATATACAGGATAAAAATACAAGTACCTCTGATTTGCATGCATGCAAATTATTTGTAGCAAAATATGGCATAGAATGTGCTTCCTAAAAAGCCTTATTTATTATTAGTTTTGCCAGTTGGAGCTGCCATACCTTCTCCTGAAAGCAAACTGTTAAACATCATCCATACACCAATTTAAAGCTAGTTTATATTAACTTGCTTGTTTATATTAACTGAGCAACTTCTTTGAATACAACAACTCTATACACCGAGAGAAAAATGATATACCATTTGAGGTGTTTTCAGAATTGGTCAGTCTAAAGTCCCTCTTACTCGTGTGCCAAAAGAGGACTTGTGGAAGACGTTTGCATCAGATTTACTGCATAGAGATATGTTATAAATGTGTTGGAAGATATCACTGACTGCATGCTTGCAGGGTGGCATTTGCACTACATGCTATACAGATGCCCTAGAAAGGGTCAGCACCTGCATGATCATTGTCCATCTCACTAACTACTACTGATAAAATAATGCTCAGTTTTGTTTTGTTTTGTTTTTTTAGGTCTATTTTAGCTTCATACCTACTACAAGAAAATCTTAATTTCCTAGGTAAGCTGGGATGTCTGCTTTGCTGTGTGGGTTCAGTTGTGCTGATTATTCATTCTCCAAAGTCCGACAGTGTAACATCTATATCAGAGCTTGAAGAAAAGTTTTCTAATCCAGGTACAGTACACATTCTCCTTAAAATATGTTCAATACTTAATTATACTTTTACAACTGTAATTATATCCAATCTTACAGAAGCTGCATTTGCACACACCCTCATGCTGTCCAACATTTTCATTCTCAAAATCAGTAAGCTTTGGTCATGAGCCTATTACACACTAAAATCAAGTTTAGTATGGTTATGAGATATAATAATACAGCTGTATAAGCTGATCATATTTTTATTTTTCCTGTACTACTACACATTGGAGAGGTGACCATGTGCACCTATATATATATATATATATATATATATATATATATATATATATATATATATATATATATATATATATATATATATATATATATATACACCTATTTATATATGTTCTCTCATAATATATATTTGATTGTGTGTCAATATATTTTACCTTTCAGTACTTGGAAAGTCGAATGTAGTTATTCCACCAGGTCTGGACTGAGATTCAAAATAGGCCCTGGCATTTCAGGCACACAGATCAGCCCAATAAATAGTGAAGATGTTTCACTAGTCATTCCTTTGGCTTTTTCAATTCAGATTGAGAAAGCCAGTGGGATGACTAAAGAAACATCTTTAAGAGAAAAAATATAGCAAGTTGATTTGACATATTACTATACATATACCATGAACTGGATGAGAACCTTCATGGACAATTTACAGCAGCCCCTCTGGCATTTGACAGAAGCCACAGATTGCCAGTCCAGGCCTGTATTCCTCTATAGTTCATGAACAGGAAAGCAAAGAAAAAAAAGGAAGTTAATATTGTCACGTGTCTATATAAAGGTATTTTCTGAGGTTTTGGGGAAAAAGAGAAGATAAGTAACAACTTTGAAGTGGGGCAGTTTTTTTGTCCAGTGGCTGAAATTGTTCACTCTAAAAGCAAAATAACCAAGTGTGGGTTCTGGAAGGCAGAGTGCTGCACCACAATGCTTGCAAGAAGTACTATAGTGTACAAGGGTTGTGGAAAGGATACTTGGAAAAAGACAAAAAACTTAGTTGTTCCATGCTCTGTAAGAAATTGCCTTGCCAATTATTTATTTTAAAGAATGGGTCCATGTAACAAGCCGGCGCGGGGCCCCCCTGCAAAAAATATCTGCAGAGGGGCCCAGTGTGCGACCAGTCTTTCCCAGCCACCCACTCCCCACACTCTGCTCCTTGCCCGGCGGTAAAAAAGCAGCTGGGGTGGGGGACTCCGTTACTTTACTAGTGAGGAAGCAGACCCTATACTTACACAAATGGAAGAGATGCAGCACCCTCTGTTATTAAAAGTATGTCTATACATAAAAGAAAGAGGAAGGAAGGTATTAAGCTCTCCACCATATAAAGGGCCAGATACATTTCACTAATATTAAACTTCACCAAATTTTATCATATCTCAGTGGACTTTTCAAGAGAAAAAAAGAGGTCATTTTTGTCTCTCAACTGAGCCTGGGTCAAAATGTTCATTATTATGTAGACAAATTAGAGAACCTGTGGCCAAATATTACAAAATAACTGAAGTTTTTTGGATTTTTATTAAGATAAGTTTTACTAAAATTGAAAGTGGAGGAAAACTAGAATTACTTAAGGGATGCCAAGAGTTAGGCACCCCCATTGATTTTAATTACTCTTCTCCTACCCCCCCCCTTCTTCAAAAAACCTTAAAGGACAAAGGACTCAATGTTGGGTCCCTGGAAAAGCATACCTGAATCCTCTCCTGTAGTCCTAAATCGCTCAACTTTGAAGCAATATACTAGTTGTAAATCCTAACTTTCTGCAAAACCACTGGGTACAGACAAAAAAATGCCCACAGTGCATCAGTTGTGAATGCAACAACCTAAAGTTGGATTGGGGAACAGGTTGTTGCCAGAATGTAGCCACTTCAAGAATGTGGTATAATTGCCCGATGCAGTTAAATACAACAGACCACATTTATGCAGACTAGGGATGCACCGAATCCAGGATTCGGTTCGGGTTTCGGCCAGGATTCAGCCTTTTTCAGCAAGATTCGGCCGAATCCTTCTGCCTGGCCGAATCCTAATTTGCATATGCAAATTAGGGCCGGGTAGGGAAATCGCGTGACTTTTTGTCACAAAACAAGGAAGTAAAAAATGGTTTCCCCTTCCCACCACTAATTTGCATATGCAAATTAGGATTCGGTTCGGTATTCGCCCGAATCTTTCGCAAAGGATTTGGGGGTTCGGCCGAATCCAAAATAGTGGATTCGGTGCATCCCTAATGCAGACAGACTTTACATTACATAATTCTAGGAAAAACATCCTGTAGCAATGCAGACAAAATTCATTCACCCTTTTTTTTTTTTTTTTGCTTGCTTTGTTTTATGTACGTTTGTTTTATTCAGGTAGTATTAATGCTTTGTTCTCCCTTTTTGTTCAGAGTTGCAGTTACTGTGTATCTTACTGTGAAAGTCGTTGGCGCTATATAAATACATGTTAATAATAATAATAATAAAGTCTGCTATTTATTGTTAAGTTCTTATACCTACATTGCCACTGGGTAGGAAGCATTCAAGGGTCACGTGCTTGTGGCATTTGTCATAACTAGTTGCCTGAAAACAATGGGCACGGAGAGGAGAGTTGGGGAAAAAAGAACTTATGTACTTTAAATTTTTAAAGTGACACTATCATACAAAAACTTTTTTTATTTATACCTATAAACTCTGTAAAATAATAAAATAGTTAAAAAATGTGTACATTGCAAAATGGATACAACTACTTAATGCTGCATAACCAAATATGTTTCACTGTTCCTCCTTTCAGTCATATGATCCAGGGCCAGACTGGAAGTAAAAAGCTTTGTAAAAGAGCAAAGCAACTCACTTGCAAGTGTGTACCTATTCTAGGTTTGAAATGGCAATAAACCCAATCTTATGGATTCTCACAGATAAATATGCCTCACCTTAGGGTTAACCAAAAAAAAATCCAACATAGGGGCAAATTCAATAAAGCGCGAAGTGGCTAACGCAAATTCGCCAGTGTGACGTCATTTCGTTACTTCGACGGGTTGATTTGTCCTATGTAATGGTTGGACTGTGAAAGTAAGCTTTTCTACTTGTCTGCAAACCAAACATTCACAACAAAAGTTGAAGGGATTTGGCTGTTTATACAGTGCTCAGAATCTTTAGTTTAATTAACTCAGCTAATTGATGGTGTAAATGCAGCATAAGATCTATTGACTATGCTCATGTTGAAAAAAAGGTATATACAGTATAGTGAAACCAGAATTTATTTATAGGCTATGAATTGAAGAATTCATTCATTTTATATGCATTTGTACTTTACAATAGACTTCATATCACAGGGAAGGGATCTAACTTGCATCACTGACATTAGTAAATTATCTTTTCACAGGAGAATAAGAAACATATTTATCCCAATTAGCACTTGCACTTTCCATGCACCTCTGAACTTTTTAAAATCAGTTTTCATTTTAGCAACTTGAGATATGATCTTCTTTTCGATCATTTCTCCTTAATCCTGATTTACTCTGTGTGTACATCAGCACTCTTATAAGGGTCTTTAACAAACAAAGCTAGTCAGCTCTTTGTAACATAATTTTATTAACTTTTCTCAGTGGTACATATTGTGATCTTGTGATGTATATACAAATTAACTACGCTCTGAGGCTGTAACAGTATTACAGTATGGCAAATAACTTCAATATCTGACATTTTCTCTCTTTCAGTATTTATATGCTACCTCTGTATTGTACTTCTGATGCTAATTCTGCTGATATTCTGGATAGCTCCAATCCAAGGGAACAGAAACATAATGGTTTATGTTGGCATCTGTTCGTTACTGGGGACCTTCACTGTACCCTGCACTAAAGGTATTGGACTGGTGGCTCAGGAGGCCTTTGCAAGTAATCCTACCAACTCAAGAGCACTGTACCTCTTTGTGACTCTCCTAGCAGTACTGGGCTGCAGCATCCTCATTCAGTTCAGATATATCAACAAAGCACTGGAATCATTTGACTCCTGCATATTTAGTGCAATCTATTACGTGTCTTTCACCACCCTCGTCTTGTTGGCGACAGCCATACTTTTCCAAGAGTGGACAAAAGTGGGAGCAGTAGACTCCTTGGCTATTGCATGTGGATTCACAACCATGTCAACAGGAGTTGTCCTTATACAGATGTTTAAAGAGTTCAATATAAACCTTCAGGAATTAAATAAAACATCTAAGAAAGAGAACTAGAAGAGCCCGGCTAAGCCAAATCTTGGAATGTTTCCTGTTCATGAAGCTGCAAAACTAATGTACATCTTAATGTAATACAGGTACTCCAGGCCTATAACACATGGCAGCCAATCATATGTCTGCTTTTATTATTCGTTGCATTAAACCCAACTTCTGTATGGTTGCTTTAGTTGACTAGACCAAATAAAGTTTGCCCAGGTTATTACATAACCCCCAAAATGCATCTTTTAATAGTCTGCATATGGGTTGTGTTTATTTTAACTCAGGTCTCTAATGAAATTATCAGTATTAACGCATAACTATTCAGTGCCTATGCATAATTTATGGTATTAATATAATTAATGCTGTGGAAATTCCATTGTGATCAAATCTGTGCTGTTGCTGTCTCTGCAAAGGAATGTTAACTGGGCAGAAAAATAAAATCATCCATGAGTCTGAGATTTGTTTTAAAGTTTATTGGAAGTAAATGTGATGTATTAACTTGCTGGATTGAGGCTCTTGGGACTTCATGTTCTAATGTTCTTCGTTTTTTCTTTCTGCTACTGTCAAAAAGTTAAAGAAATAAATAAAGCTTTTAAAAAAGTTTATTGGAAGTTGATTAACAATGTTTTTTGGTGAGCGTCATATAAAAAACAGATGTAAAAATCATTATTATAGTGATTATAAAAGGGGTTGTTCACCTTTGAGTTAATTTTTATTATGATGTAGAGAGTGATATTCTGAGACAATTTGTAATTGGTTTTCATTTTTTATTACTTGTGGGGGGGTTTTGGGTTATTTAACTTTTATTTCAGCAGCTCTCCTGTTTACAGCAATCTGGTTGTTAAGGTCCAATTTATCATAGCAACCATGCATTGAATTAAATAAGAGACTGGGAACTGAAAGAGAGGGCCTGAATGGAAAGATGTGTCATAAAAAGCAGCAATACATTTTTAACTTTTCTGAGCATTTGGTCAACTCAAAGGTGAAAAACATCTTTAATATAACATGAACAAATACTGTATAAGCGCTCCCATATTCCTTTAGGGTGGTGGCACACATTAGATTAGTCGCCCAGCAGCAATTTTCCTGAGTTTCGGTGCATGCGCAGTTGTCGCAAAACAGAAAATTGCTCCAACTGCGCATTCCCTGCCATAACGGTCTCATTCCGAAGATTTCTGAAGTGAAGACAATGGCGCCCATGAACTTGGATGCCTGAATCTGCACGAGGGGTAAGTAAAATGTTAGGGGCATTTGCCCGGGGTAACACTAAAGAATAAAGACTAGGGGGAGGAGGGAGAGGGGTCTATTTAGGGTAGGAGGGGTAGGGTTTTTTAACTTCAGGGTTGAATTCTCCTTTAAGCAGGCAGAAATAAAAATATATATATCAAGAGTCTTCACAAATATTATGTTGGTCAGGTTTAACAATTTTTAACCTTAATAGTAGTTGGGAGCCATTTCTGCCCTGTCTTTTCCCTAAAGAAAATGGGCCAGCAGAATAACTCCCAGATGCTTGTCCCCATATTACTGACAAGCCACTGAATCCGTCATATTATTCATGTGGTTACCCTTTGTTCACCTTTGAGTTGGCTTTTAGTATGATGTAGATATTCTGAGATTTCCAGTTTCCAAGTGATTTTTATTATTCGTGGTTTTTGCGTCATTTAGCTGTTTATTCGGCAGCTCCCCTGGAGTAACTAGATGCTACTGGGCCCCACAGCAAATTAATTTTAGGGCCCCCAACATTTCCAGAGGTTGTCCTGTTTTACCAATATATATTGACATTTCTCATTAATTAGGGCCTCATAGGCCCCCAATACCTCCTGGGCACCCCTGCAGCCGCAGGGTCTGCTTCCTCTGTAGTTACGCCCCTGGCTCCCCAGTACAATTTCAGCATTCTGGTTGCTAGGGGCCATGTTATCCTAGTAACCATGCATTGGTTTAAGCAAGAGACCGGAATATGAATAGGAGAGGTCCTAAATAGAAAGATGAGTAATGAAAGTGTCAATAACTATAAATTTGTATTCTTAAAGAGCATTTACTTTTAGATGGGGTCCCATTTGAGACCCCATTTCAAAGCTGGAACGAGTCAAAGGCAAATAATTTAAAAAACTATAAAAAAAAAAAAAAATAATGAAGACCAAATTAAAAGTTGCTTAAAATTGGCCATAATATAACATACTAAAAGTTAACTTAAAAGTTAAGGTGAACCACCCCTTTAATACTGGGAGTGATACAACTCATATTGCTTGCAGCTACTTGCCACACTCTCTCTCTCTCTCTCTCTCTCTCTCTCTCTCTCTCTCTCTCGTTTACTTCTGCAATGATTTACTGATACATTCCATCATGCTCCTGCCACTCCCTCCCCCCCTTTAGAGCGCTACCTTTGATCTACTTATCTGTGCTACTTACAGGTGAGATCTTCCCATGCTGCTTATAAGCTGCTTACCATGACCGTTTCTTTCTAGGGCTGCCATTAGAAATATACTCATTATTCTTCTCATTTCTGCCCTATTCTGCCCTTTCTTTCTGCTCTTTCTCTTCTCTTCCACTCATTCCCCATTTATTTTTTTCATCTGCTTTTAATTTGATTCTTCTTTCGGAATGATCTTCCCATAACTCACCACTACGGGGCATATTTATCAAGGGTCGAATTTCGAATTAAAAAAACTTTGAATTCAAAAAGACCAACATAAATTAAAGGGATACTGTCATGGCAAAACATGTTTTTTTTTCAAATTGCTGGATTTTGCTGGAGTAGCACTGTTAACTGATGCATTTTGAAAAAAACATGTTTTCCCATGACAGTATCCCTTTGTCTGTTTTTTTTTTGGTCGAATAGGTCTGTTTTCAATCGAATAGGTCCATTTTTGGCCGAATTCGAATCGTACGAATCTAAGGAATAGCGCATTCGATCACATTCGATTCAAAGTTTTTCCAAAAAAAAAAAAACTTACATTTTTTTCAAAGTCCACCAATTGACTACAAATAGGTTCTAGGAGGTTCCCCATAGGCTAAAACAGAAATTCAGCAGGTTTTAGATGGCGAATGGTCGAAATCAAATTTTTAAAGAGACAGTACATGATAAATTTTGATATTTGAATTTTCTGATTTTTTTTTCAAATCAAATTTGGACTATTCCCTAGTTGAAGTACACAAAAAATTGCTTGAAATTCGAATTTTTCTCATTTGAAAATTCACCTCGACCTTTGATAAATCTGCCCCTACATGTATGCTTTTGCTGCTCTCTGATCCCTTTCTTTTTTTTCATATTCTTTCTACTACTTGCTCATTTTATAGGTCCTCTCTTTTAGCTGTCCCATTCTACTTTTTATTAGGCTACCTTTATTTCTTGTTGCTTTTCATTTTTGAAACATTCCAGTGTTTCCAGTCTCACATGGCCAGCAGTAGTTCTCAGTTCATTGTGCTGGTAGAGAAGATGTAATATTGCAGGCATATGATATACTTATGTTGCTTTTCTCCAGTAATTCGGCCTCCTTGTTTAATATAGTAAGGGCATGTTGCGTGTGCTTCTCAGATGCATAAAGCCACACAGGAGAACACTGCTTTTTCAGTCTCTATGTAAAGGCTGAATGCCAGTGATGCAATGTGGGGGGCAAATGCCAATGATTCTGAAGCAACCACTATCTGATTAGCTCACTGTCTTTTACCCATTTGATGGCTGCAAACAAGGTAAGATGACAGTAGGCAGGGTCAGGGACTAGGAAGAGAGGCGAACACAGGGGCAATCCTGGTCCCTCTGCTGCCCCCTCCCCTGCACACTCACCTTATTGGCACTGGAGGGGGTGCAGGACACAATTACGCTTTCTGCACTAGAACAGCTGAATTTTCAGTTTTAAAACCAGAAAGTCGGCTCTTAAAGATACACGGAGCAGCATTTTTGCTGCCCCTGGTAATCAGTGGGGTGCTGCTGCCCAAGGCAAGTTTCTTATCTTGCCTCATTGGCGCAGCACCCCTGTGTGTGCTAGGTCAGTAGTAAGTCAGTAGGTACCCCAGGGGTAGCTATAGCAGGAGCCCAAAGAGGTCACCCAGATGCCATAGAAGCAGCCATTGCATGAGCCTTGGCATCATTAGCTTATGCCAGTAAAGTTCACCTCGTTGGCAGCACGGACTACCTGATTCAGCGAGCAGATCACCTTCCAATTACCCTTATGGATATAGGTTTATATGTAGTTTTATCGAAACTCAGCAAAACGATAATTCGATAACGTGCTAGCCAATTCTACAAAGCTTATGGACAACCGACTTGCCCAACAAAAATTAAAGCTAATGTCCCCAACGCAACTTGGTCCGATGCAATATGAGATAATATAGAAAGAGGATCAAAGCACACCCAGTCCATCAAACAGGCATAGCAGAAAGCTAATCCATGCAAACGGCTCAAAGTCCCTTAGAGTAGGAACAGTTTAATCTTTGAGTAACCAGAGAGGACTAAAATCAGGAAATAACATACTCAGTTTGTAAAATAATAGTCCACCTTTTATAACCAAACAGGTAAAAGAAATTATGGTGAACAGTGGCTAGCAGAAAATGAGCAAATAACCACACGCAGATTTATTAAGGTTCAAGTTGTGTTTTCCACGTTTTTGAGGTTATTTTGGAGTAAAAAAAAAAGATTTTAAAATATTTTAGAAAAAACAAAATTATTTCATTTTTTAGAAAAGAACCCGACGCTGGAAATAGCTAGAATCCGAAAATACACCATCTAAAACCTGTCGAGGTCATGTAAAAGTCAATGGCAGAGGTCCCTTTAACCATTGGAAGATGTTAATAACCTTCATGATGTTCGGGTTTTTTTCTTTGGGTTTTGCTCGAAAACTCAATCAATTTGAGAGATTAAAGGTTTTTTTGTTTTTTTTTGCTGAAAACTTGATCAATACAAATTTTTGGGTTGTTACCCCCAAACTCTCTGAATAGTTTCTTCTATTCAAGTTTTTTATTAAATAAGAAACCATTCAAGTTGTGAGTTCATTTGAGGTCTAAAAAACTCTAAAATTTGACCTGTGATAAAAAAAAACACCATAATGAAATAAGGAATCAGTTTGTCACAGTGTATGAAATTCACCTGGTCGTAGGTAGGAAAGCTATATTTTTTCCTAGGTCTCCATCTTTTTTTTTTACATTGGTCAGGGCCGGATTTACATAGAGGGCGCCCCTAGAACCACTGCCGTTTGCCGCCCCGTCCTCTCCCCTTTATTCATGCAAATTTTCATCATCGGGACGGGAGCAATGGGGATTGCCGCACGGGAAATTTAAAAAACTGATTTTATCCCCAGTGTTTTTGAACCAATGTGGGTGTGGTTGGACCGAATGCAGCCCCCTAAAATCCTGCCACCCTAGGCCGGGCCTTACCTGACCCCGGTTATACTAGTAGAAGACTCAACACTGTATAATACTGTGGGCGTGGACACCTTGAGGGGTGTCACCCGCAAGATCAGCCAAAAAAAGGAATCTAACTTGGAATTGGGTTTCATTTTGGATTTAGTGACTTGCATCTCCCATGTCGACCCAGAAGAAGCATCATCTGAATGTTTGAAACAGGACCTTGGACAACATCACAGCCTACATCATATGTGAGAAGGCGCTAGAGCTGGTAAGTATAAGGGTAGAACTACATAGGCGATTTAGGTCCGATTCAACGCCACGCGATTAAACGCTGGCGTCAATTCGGATGCGCCGGAAATAAGGTAAGAAATAGAAATGTCGGATGAAGTCACAGCGTGCATCCGACAACACGACTGTCGGATGCAGACGCCGACAGTCATGTGGTGACAGATGCACGCTGTGACTTCATCCGACATTTTAAAGAAATGCAGCAGAGGTGATACCTATGCATGAGCATATCTGCATTGCATAAGCACCTTGAAACAAAATTGTTCCAGGTAAATTGGTAAATGTGTTTGATATAAATAAAGAAGCATTCAGCAAAAAAGAGAAAAGGATGAAGGAATCCATATTTGATTGGTGTGAAAGCTTCATGATTTACAGCAGTTATCTTACTCAAAATCCTGAGCAGTGTGTGAGCATGGTTAAATGTATGTATTTAATGTTGAGATGCTTATGACTTATAGAGGGCTGCCAACCTACAAATATTCTGAAAAACTTATGAAATAAATAATATTAAGGAATTACCAATATAGATTTTAGTGATTTCTCTCACAGGGGTAGTACCGAAATAGGAAGTTAATTTAGACTAATTCAACACTTATGATAACCAATAGGTGAATCTGTGAATGATGGCATTAATAATGAATTATGTTCAGTACATTATCAATCATTTCATGCTGCTTTAGAAATGGTTAAAGTCATGGGTAACTGAGATGTCTAAACTGGACACTGATTCAACATTCAGGCTGCTGCTTTTACACCCCAAAAGCTTTAAACTAAAAGGTTGTTTCTTTGATGGTCGGGGGGGTTGGTGCTACATTGACAGGTATCTGCCCATGTGTTGTGCAATTTTCTGAGCCTAGTTTGAGAAATGTATTTCCCTCCTACATTGGTGCCTATTTGGCTACCTTATTGCTGGTAGAAGTCTCTGTAGCCAGGACAAAAACAGAAGTCCCACACACTAAAGTGCCCTCACTAGGAATTTAGGTGGATTCAGTCAGAAGATTGTGCGATTAGAAAAGGCACAGAAGGCCAGAAGGCTAGGCAAATGTGCACTAAAGGTCCCCATACATGGATAGATCCGCTCGTTTGGCGATGTCGCCAAACGAGCGGATCTCCCTCCGATATGCCCACCTTGAGGTGGGCAATATCGGCCAGATCCGATCGTGGGCCCTAGGGCCCAACGATCGGATCCTAGCATTCTCAAACGGGCGGTCGGATCGCGGGACCGCATCAACGAACAGATGCGGCCGCGATCCGACGGGATTTTCAAACCCATCCGATCGAGATCTGGCCGACTTTCGGCCAGATCTCGATCGGGGAAGCCCGTCGGGGGCCCCCATACACGGGCCAATAAGCTGCCGACACAGTCTGTCGGCAGCTTTTATCGGCCCGTGTATGGCCACCTTTAGTTCAACAAAGATCACATTACATGAATTTCAGTCATTGCTAGGGCTTTTAAACTTTGCATGTAGGGTGGTCCCCATGCAAAGGATTTTCAACAGACAGACAGAAATCACTAAAGCAAATGTAAAAATACCACATCACAAGGTATAGTAAGGGCAATTGAGGCAAATAAGGGGGCTTTGTTAGTGTGCAGTACATTGTTGCAGGAATTTAATGGAGGCAGTCCAATCAAAGATTAAGGTACAGGGAGCACTGGTTCTGGTGCATATTTCCAGGGGAGATTGCACTTAGTCATAGGCTCTGGAGTGGAAAACGCAGGGCTGTGTTTTCCCACAGATTCTATGGCATTTGGGTCCAGATAGTGGCACAGTCAGGGTAGGACTGAGCCGGTGGGGCCCATGAGAGCCAGTGTCCCCGCCGGCCTAGTCCAACCCTGACTGCACCAATCATAAAGGAATTAGGGATGCTCCGAATTCACTATTTTGGGATTCAGCCAAATCCTACTCAAACAGTAGGAAAACACAGCCCTGCTGCGGTGGTGGTGGTGTGTGGGGGTAGGGGGCTGGAGGGTGCTTTGTGGCAGGGGCCCCCATCTGACCCTGGGTGCAGTTACAGTGGCAGCAGTTAAAGTGACAGTATACACTTAAAAACACCTTTACAGATGCTCAGCACATGCCCTATCCATTGAGCTCATATTGAAAAGGGGTGTATACCATCTCTTTAAAGGAGAAGGAAAGCTCCAAGGCAGTTTATTGCCAATAGATTAGACACAACACTTTAAGCTAGAACACCATTTTTATTCTTTAGAATGCTTTCCATACCCGAGTAAACAGCTCTAAACACTGTCTGTTAAGGATAGCAGCTGCCATATTAGCTTGCTGTGACATCACCTCCTGTCTGAGTCTCTCCCTGCTCACTCATCGCTCTGAGCTCAGATTACAGTAGGGAAGTGAGGGAGAGAAGGCGCAAACTGGGCATGCTCAAACCCTAGCCCTGGAGGTTTAAGATGAAAACAGGAAGTCTGATACAGAAGCCCATGTGTACACAATAGAAGGAAAGAAATGCTGTGTTTCTTTTGACAGATGACTCAGAGCAACATTAATTTGTGGGTTTACTGGTGTATTTATATAGACCTTTCTGATAAAGCTTACTTAATTTAAGCCTTTTCTTCTCCTTTAAGGGCATGGGTGACCTGTAAATAAAACACCTGGGAAGATGGAAGTCCAAATGTTTCAAGAGATGTTTCAGGCCATGATATAGAGATGACTTTTTTTAAATGTATGATTAAGGTGTTCTGCAATAAAGTGGTTACCTTTTTTTCATTCCAGTCTGTAAAATCAACAGGTTACTTTTATTTTTCCAAAGAAGGTGTGATTAATAGGCAATTCTTTTATTTACTGGGTCCATAGGCAAGCAGTGGGGAGAATATAGAACATGCAGTTAACCATCTCATGGGAGAGAGCAGGTCTGAATTGCTTCATAAGAGGCCCCAAATGAAAGACTATGTCTGCACTAATTAACAAAGCTGCCACCATGTGGGTGGACCCAGACATAAGTCAGTGGGAATGACCAGGCTCACACAAATGCTTTAGATTGGACATCCAATATTAGCCCTTTTTCATAGCTTCCAACTGTCCCATTTTTCTCTGGACAGTCACGATTTTGACAGAACAACCCACAGTCCCAGATTGTTACTTAAATGTCCAGAGTTTGATTTTCTGCACAGACACTAGAAAAAAGATACAATGTTTCTAAAACTTAATAAAATAAGAGACTTTTAGACAGAGAGACAAGAATACCCAGCACTTGCACTTAAATACATTTGTAACAATTTAAAGGATCAGTAACATCAAACATTTTTTAAAAAAAAAAAAAAATCGTAAGTATAGCACAAAAAAACACCAAGACTAATTAAACTTTAAGGCGATCCATAGTGCACCACTCGATTTCTCCTCCTTGCCTTCCTTATAGGAGATACCAAGGGAGAAATTGAGCGCTGCACGATGGATTGTCGCCTTTTCTGAAGAGGAGCGTAAGCGGAATTTCGGTAAGTTATTTCTTAATAAAGGCTGTCCGATTTTTAAAGTTTAATTAGTCTTGGTGGGTTTTTTTCTTGGTATACTAACAAATTTTTTTTTTATGTTACAGATCCTTTAAGATAAGCAAAGATACAATTGCAACTATTTAAAATAAGCAGGTCTGTTTGAGAAACTGATTTGCAGTTTAAAGGGTACTTCACCTTCATTACTAAAACCATAATAATTAAAGTCTGTGTTCTGTCTGTGCCAAATATTGTAAAATGGACATGGTAGTTAGGAGCTGCAGTGTGTGCAGCAGAGAGAATAAAAATTGTAAGCGAATAACTAGCACAGCCTTCCCCCTATTCCTAGCAGTTACACTTGTACGCCCTGGCCTTGGCCTCGCATTCTCGCGTGATGAGATTTGTGACGTCGCGATTAGGTGTCCGGCAGGAAGCGCGGCGCTGGACATTGAGGGCGCTGCGGGACGTTTAAACAACGATTCGGTTCTGTGTTGAGAAAACCGAGAGTGTTGGGCGGAATGCAGGTATGAGCTGTTGCTTCCAGGAATGTATATTGCGCTTGTTTGTTGCTTGTTATCCACGTACAGTGTGACATAGACTTGCTGGGATACACTCCTTGCTCATTAATTCATGGCTTCACTTCTCTGTGCCCGGAAGTACCCGCGGGGAATGCTGGGTTTCTCTCACTGTAGCCCCATCTATTGTTATCTACATGATCTGCTCCCTTCTCTTGTTCCATATTTGCTCAGGGAGTTGCCATGCCTCCCCATAATCCACGGCTGACAAAGGAATCTGTACTTCAGCATCAGTAATGGAGCCCTGGAACAGTGCATAGTCTTGTCACTTCACTGTGTCCCATGTTTCCCTATTGTATACACACCAGCACACCTCTTACTGCCCCATAAAGCAACAATGAAAAAGAATAGTGTGTGGACTGCTTTCTGGTCAATTGTCTCTAGCCCTCCTGTCCCATATCTTCAATATCTGACAACCTGAACAACCAATAGCCAATCCGCTTGGACGAATGAGTCAAAATCACTGAATAGTTTTGCAACTTGCTATATCAAACAACATTTTTGGCTACCGTTTTAATCAGAAAATGTAGTGGAACAATGGAAAGATCTATTTTATTACACCAAAGATGTTTGTTGCTCTATATGGTTTCAGCAGAGGACCCTGCTTCCAGTGAAAGCACCTTTTAGGGTCGGGGCACACACTCAGATTCAGGGAGATTAGTCACCCGGCGACAAATTTCCACTTCTTTGGGCAACTAATCTCCTCAAACTGCTTCCCGCCGTCTAGAATGTTAATCACCGGCAGGATGGCACTCGGAACGATTCGTTTTCCCGAAGTTGCCTCACGAGGAAACTTCAGGCGACTTTGGAAAACGAAGCTCTCCGCGTGCCATTCCGCTGGCGATTTACATTCTAGCAGGCGGGAGGTAGTTCAGGGAGATTTGTTGCCCCTGAAGAAGAGGAGATTTGTCACCGGGCGACTAATCTCCCTGAATCTGAGCGTGTGCCCTGACCCTTAATGGTATTGTGATATTACTGTCAATTCTGTGCATCCTAGAAAGGTCTTGGGTATATATTCTCCCTGGTTTCAGAATGAGACTCAGGTGTCCCGGAAACTATCGATCATGTAGTGTATTTCATTGACTATTTACACAATTCCCTAACACATATCCTTATTTTTTTTTATTTGTACTTCACAGGCTATTCACTTTGAACAAGATGTCTGCTGAATATTTTGACTTGATTAGCACAATCAAGGTTTGACTGCAAATGGCTGAACACAGACATTCAGGTACAGTGTTTTGTTAGGTACATGTACTATGCCCTTAGCTATCCTTAGCTAAAGATTGTAGATTTTATATATAGCAGACTTCATCTACACTGCCAGTATCAGGATTATCTATGAGACATGTCACTTGAGTATTTGTAAAATTGTTTCTAAAGCAAAATACTCAATATAAAATGAAAATGTTCATTTTCAGTGCACAGTGCTCTTATAGATAAACTCAAAAGTAATATGCTTAAACAATACACATTCAGTTGCATGAGACAGCTAAGCAGATCCACTATTCGGAGTTCCTCATTAGCATTAGAGATGTGTGCGGGGAAGAACTTTTCTGTTTGATAGATTTATAGTATACTCTGCTTCTTTTAGGACAGAGCTTGACTCTGTTTGGGGCACCTGTTTCTTTGTTTTTGGTACAGAACATCATGTTAACATTATACTTTTTACAAACAGATCAGAAGCTTCCACCATACTGTATGTTTTAGTGCATTTCAATACACACAGTGCAGTCATTAATATAACCAGTTTAGCGGGTTCAGTACCAGTGTGGCCTGTGAATAGTATTTGACATCACATTTTAGGGAAGTAAAAGAGACTTAGCCATCTAACTTTAAACACTACTGCCCATTTCCACCTCAGGTATTCTGTCAGCTCAGTCATTCTTGTGTAACTAGACATCTTACATATGAAGCAGATGTTAATGATTAATCCAGGAATAGTGAGATGCCATCACACTGTTGGGATTTGTTTCCAATGTATTACATTGGGCCAACATGGGCCATTATCCTTATTTTTTAGTACAGGGATCACCAGACTTTATTAATGTAAGGACTACTTTTTAGTTTAGTTAGGGCATGAGGGTTTAAATAAACTAGTTTTTTCAAGCCATTTAATTTCAAATCTGAGAGTATGTAGAAGTATTACTAATGGAGTTATTTAGGCATCTGTGATCTACTTAACCCATGTTTTATTAGGTCTATATTATATTATTTTATTGTCTACTAGCTTACTGAGCAATGTGTAGTTTATCTCCCTTTAAGGTTGAAGGGTTATTCTGGTTTAGCAACTTTGAACCACGCTTCAGCGGTCTATAAAAGGTTATAACAGCATAATCACAAAAGTACCTTGTACTATGACGGTCCCTTTTGATAGTATTTGAATTGCAGCAACAAAGGATGGCATGGAGTTTACCCCCAGGTGTTGTAAATACATTTCAATAAGATTTTCCTCTGCGTTGCTTCTCTATAAGCACTACACCTGCCTGCTTGTGAAGGCTTTTCAGGAAAAAACTGTGTACTGAACAATTATTTAAAAGCTTAAACCATAAAATATTGTAGATCTCTTTTAAGCATCTCACAGAAATGAGAGAATATCAATGAAAATCATCACATGTAAAATAGTGAATAGTGTATGTATATTTTCATGGTGCAGTATGGAACATACATGTGTAAAATGTAACTGTTGTGCAAATACTGTACCTTCTTCCGATGACCTTTGCACATTGTAACCAGTAGTTATGGTCTGTTTTTAATGCTTTCACCTACATTTCCCAGACCTTAAAGCAAATTTGCTTATTTGGACTGGTGAGAGTCCCTGTGCAACCATCTTTGTGAAATGCATATATGTCCTCTGCTTCCCATGTTTAAACTACAAATATAGGACCACTAATAAATGGCAAAACATAATGGTAAAGAAAAAATGATTATTTCCAGCCAAACAATGTTGTTGACTCGGACCCCGGCACATATAAGCTTTGTGTAACACCCGCATACATGTACACTTGTCTAGAATCAAAGTGTAAAATAACGTGCATTTTAGTGCATTTTAATTTTGACAGTTTACCGCTATAACTGTGAGGATAAAAACTGGGCTATTCTTTTCATCAGTGTATGAAGAATTATATATTAGTTTTGAATACATGGTAATTGTAGTAATTCTAGCAGTAATAATGTCAGAATAATACACATATTATAAGGTTATTGTTTAGGCATTTTGACTGTTTTCAGCTAGTGGTTCTTAGGGCATTGGCAACAGCATTAAAAGGGTTGTTTATCTTTGAGTTAACCTTTAGTGTGATGTAGAGAGTGGGATTCTGAAACAATTTGCAGTTGGGTTTCATTGTTTATTATTTGTGGTTTTTGAGTTATTTCACTTTTTATTCAACCGCTCTCAGTTTGCAATTTCAGATATCTGGTTGCTAGGGTCCAAATTACTCTAGCAACCATGCACTGATTTGAATAAGGGACTGAAATATGAATAGAAGAGGGCCTGAATAAAAAGAAGAGTAATGAAAAGTAACAATAACAGTACATTGGCAGCCTTACAGAGCATTTATTTTTTAGATGAGGTCAGCGACCCCCATTTAAAATCTGTGGTTGGGTCAGAAGAAAAAGGCAAATAATTAAATAATAAAAAGAAATAATGAAGACCATTTGAAAAGTTGCTTGGAATTGGTCATTCTATAACATACTAAAAGTTATCTTAAAGGTGCCCCACCCCTTTAAGCTTCTTTTATGCATACAGTCAAGATTGGCCTGTTTGCGTCGTTATTCTAATTAACCGTAGCCAGGTTTGATTGACACTGCAACATTAAATGAGTTGAAGGTACATAGTATTTCCTGTATAAGATAAACTGAGTCACTATAAAAAGTGTAGCAATTGTTGCCTACTATAAATACGTTGCATAGGACACTACATACCTGTTGCATTAGTAATGTGGCACACGTTCAGAGATCCACTTACAGACAGTCGCTGCTTACTGAAATGTAATATCTCTATTGTGGAATTGTACTTGCAGAATACCTGCATTGGGACGCCGTTTTTGAACTTTAATTTTATTTTTAACTTACTCAGTAGAAGCTGGTTGTGTATTTTAATTCCTGTACTTTCTTCTGACCATAGTGTCACTGTGCTCCGTGTACTGCCATTCATAAACCAAGTGGAGCTATAGAACAAATGCTACGTCTATATTGTAATTAATTACATGTGTACATAATTAAACATACAGAAAACCCACATACGCTGTCTTTGTCAAATATGTTTGTATCCGGTCAGTTTGATTGGGCACAGCATAAAAATATATAATTTCTTTTGTGTACCAATTCTTGCTGCGGCTGTTAATTGTCCCGAAGTGCTTCTATCCCCAAATGGTATGAGCCAACACTCTAATTCAATTTGCGCTCTAATCAAATTCATTTAGAGCTGTGCATTTCATAATGATGAATTTCCTTGGTTTATAGCAATACACTCAGTGTAACACATAAAATGAGCCTGTTTCATTAGCCAATAATTGTTTAAAGGGGTGGTTCACCTTTACGTTAACTTTTAGTATGTTATGGAATGAATAATTCTAAGCAGCTTTTGGTTGTCATTATTTTTTATAGTTTTTTGAATTATTTTCCTTCTTCTGCTCTGTAAGGGTAAGGCCACACGAGGAGATTCGGGGAGATTTTGTTGCCTGGCGACTAATTGCCTCGTCTTTTGAGCGACTATCTCCCCGAACTGCCTCAGCGTTTTCCCCCATAGGCTACAATGCAAAGTCGCCTGCGCTAATGCACACGCGGCGATGCATTTTCTATAGTCGCCCGAAGTTACCTTGAGGATTAAAACCTAGCATTATCTGTGCCTGGGGATATTTATAAATAGTGATAAATGATCTTTTGGCAGCTACAAAAAAGTAGACAGATGTTCTAAAGGATGCTGGAGGGGAGAATTAATTCTGCTCTATTGAGAACACTTTTTAAACAGAACCAGGAAAAATGAATCTCCCTCCTGTAGGGCTGTTAATGGCTTTGAGGTTTAAATAACAGCTGAATTTGGTGGCTGCCACATCATGTAATACAATGGTTTTCTTTGCAGGAATAAATGTGGGACCTACACAGGCAGTTGCTCTGCACTAATATCGATGCAACTAGATCTCTGGCACAAATATCAGTGCGGTTGGATTGGAAGAATTAAATGCTTTCGAGATGAGCCAAGATCGAGGAAAGTATGATTTCTACATAGGTCTTGTGCTGGCCATCAGCTCCAGCCTCTTCATTGGGGGGAGCTTCATCCTGAAAAAGAAGGGCCTTCTGCGCTTAGCTCGGAGTGGCTCTATGAGAGCAGGTAAGCCGTTCTCCCTTTGTGGCCCCGGGTATGATTTGCATCGTATGTTTGTTATAGAGAACTGCGTTCCTCATATTTTTTTCCCCATGTTGCGATTGTTTCTTTCTAAAAGTCTATTCAGATTTGTGAGTGTACTAGTAATATGAAGTCACTTCAGAGTAACTGCTTCCAGTAAACTTGTTCTTCCTCCTTTAACATTGGGAATAACCATTGACCAGTACTTGCATTTGATCAGTCCATTTCAATTTATTAGGATATGTTACGACTGGATGTAGCTCGGCATGTAACTGCAACTATAGACACACCTCTACAAGGGCAGCACTCTCCTTGTGCATATTCTGGCCAAAATCCACCCCATGTGTGCAGTGATAGGCCATTCCAATTCGTGCCTGTTTCTATACACGAGGGGCAGCATTCATTTGTTATAGTGAATTTGCAAAACTAATAGTATAAGTGTATAGAACAGATCTGCTATATGATTATATTTTGTTTTATGGGTATAGAGCCTGTGAAATGATGTAGTAAAGTGTTAGGCAGAATTAATGTCTGCATTCTTTATATATTATAGAGACCTATATGGGCCTATGTAATAAAAGGCACTAAGTTTGCTCAGGAGCAGTAACCCATAGCAATCAGCAGGTATCATTTACTGGTCACCTGTTTAAAAAACCTTTTTGGTTGCTGCTCCTGGGCAAACTTAGTGCTTTTTAATACATATGAGGAATAGACTTTTAATAGAGATCTCAACAGGTCCGGACTGAGAATTAAAATAGGCCCTGGCATTTCAGGTACACAGGGGCCCAATCAGCCCATATAGAGGCCCAAACAGCCCCCACCAGCCCACTAAATACTGACTTTCTATGGCTCCTTATAGCAGCCCCTCTGGCATTTGCCAGAACCCACAGATTGCCAGTCCGGGCCTGGGTCTCAAGTGGAGGCTCACTAGATATTAAATTAAACTGGGGGCTTCTACTTGCCCATGCCTAGTGATACAATACTCAACTAAAAAATCATATTGGTCCTATTACGTTTGTGTTACAAATTTTCCACTGGATTCTAAAGTCTAATCTTTAATCTGCTTTTCTACCTTTGTTTCCACATACAGGACAAGGCGGCCATGCATATCTCAAAGAATGGCTGTGGTGGGCTGGGCTTCTCTCAAGTATGTGTATATAAAACTAAAAGAATTAAACCTCTAAC
Organism: Xenopus laevis; assembly: GCF_017654675.1. Classification (NCBI taxonomy): domain Eukaryota; kingdom Metazoa; phylum Chordata; class Amphibia; order Anura; family Pipidae; genus Xenopus; species Xenopus laevis. The sequence goes on from NC_054373.1 coordinate 119,262,488, forward strand.
AGAAAAATGTAAATGTATTAGTATATGCTCAGTTTCAGATGCATCTAGTTTGATCAACTTTCTAATTGGTTAGTTTAGAAAAGCAGAATGCAATGTATTGATATTTAAGCCAGCATCTAGCAGCTCGTTATTATTTGGCATACCACATATTCAATTGCTAGATTGTATATTGTATTGTAGAATGATGATGCCAAAGTAGTCCAGAGCCACCTCCTTCTCCAAATCTTCCATATTGGGTCAGCCTGCTACACAGGGTACTTTAAATATCACATGCACTATTGTTCTGCACTCCGGGCACCACAGAGGAGATGCGAGATTCTTCTGCAGACTTAAGAGAAAAGGGCAACAATGGAGAATCCCAATAAAGTAGCCTGGGGATATGATTAAATATGTTTGCATATGTGTTTGAAGTGCATTTCAGTTTAACTTGAATGTGCGCTGGACAAAAATTCTGTTGTACGAATACTTTACCTCCTGCTGATAAACCACATCTCATTAATAGATCTACACACTGCTCATGCCTACTTAGGCTATTGCCAGATGTTGCAGTTCCTTATCCTCCGCTGCTGCTCTGCTGTTGTTCAATGTGCCTGCACCCAAATGCATTGTGCCAAAATCTCCCACGTCTGCACCTGAGCCAAAGCAATATATTTGGGTGCAGGCACATCAGACAGCAGAGCAGCAGCGGAGGAGCAGATTTTGTTTTTCCACAAGTCAAGATCTGCAACGTCTGCCTAAAGGTGGCCATACATGGAGAGATCCGCTCGTTTGGTGATGTCAACAAACGAGCGGATCTCCCTCCGATATGCCCACCTTGAGGTGAGCAATATCGGGCTGATCCGATCGTGGGCCCTAGGGCCCAACGATCGGATCCTATCGAACTGGTGGTCGGATCGCGGGACCGCATCAACGAACAGATGCGGCCGCGATCCGACAGGATTTTTAGTCCCATCCGATCGGGGAAGCCCGTCGGGGGCCCCCAGACACGGGCCAATAAGCTGTCGACTCGGTCTGTCGGCAGCTTTTATCGGCCCGTGTATGACCACCTTAAGAGAATCTCAGTTATTACTGTGTGATGGAGGAATTGTTACATCTGTAGGATAGTGCATCTTATACATTGTTGAAAACCCTGTGCTATATTTCCTGTGACTTATCTCTATCGTTTTCTTTCAGTGGGAGCGGGGGAAGTTGCTAACTTTGCTGCATATGCCTTTGCACCGGCTACTCTAGTGACACCCTTAGGAGCTCTAAGTGTGCTAGTCAGGTACTTATCTGGTTATTTTCTTCCTGCCAAGCACTAGAACATACATGGTAATCCCTGATATAGTTGATAACAGTAACAACAACAAATTAAACAAATTAAAATGTTTTAAAGTGCTGAAAATACAGCTGCACTGGTAAAACTGGTGTGTGTTTGCAACAGAAAATCTAATATAGTTTTTATAAACAAGCTGCTGTGTAGCCATGGGGGTAGCCATGGGGGCAGCCATTGAAGCACAGGATAGACCATAAATAACAGATAAAGCCCTGTAGAATCCTACTGTTTACTATAAAGCTTATCTGTTATTTACTTCTATCCTGTGCTTCAATGGCTGCCCCATTGCTAAACAGCAGCTTGTTATTATAAACTATAGTATGGTTTATGCTGCAAACACACTGGTTTTACCAGTGCAGGGCAAGACTACATTGTATTTATATTCCGGTAAATCAATTTAGTTTTAGGTGTTATTGTTCCTTTAAAAATAATGCTCTTGTTGATTTTGAGCTATTGGTGCCCATTTGATACATTTCCCTGCCAGCTGGTTTTCACATGACATTTGTATTAACTGCTACCCAATGATTTTTACATTTTGTGCCAGTTTAGCTGTAAACATCACCTGCTATTTAATATAGCTCTGTGTGTCTCAAGCCACATACAACTCAATTATCCTGTTCCTCCTGGTTCCCTCCACTATAGCTGTGAGCTATCTGAAAGGAGAAAGTTTGGGCCACATTGGGCAAAAATGAAGCTGCTTTCTAAATCTGAAAAGTATCAGCATGGGAGCAGACTGTCCATTTCTCTTAAAAGATGAAATCATGCAGTGGCAGGGGATGCAGCCAGTTCACTTTTCTGCTTTATGTGGGTTTCAAACAAACATTAAATACGGATCTACATGTCCGGGAAATCCTCATGAACTGAATCTTTATCTGCTGTAAGCTGGTGCCAGCATTGGAATGTTTTATGGAACTGTCCTGTACACAGTGAGGCTTTTGGCAAATCCCAATCATGTCCCCCCAGTATGAGGCATCCTGAAAAATCTTACAACTATGTTACTTATCATGCAATTGGAGCTGCGTTTAAGGTACAAGAATTAGAATATTTGCACCAGCTTGTGGCACTGGAATCTGATGCCACTATTTATTAGGTGGGTGTTTTGTGCCATGCTGAGACCTCACCCAACATACTTCATTATCACTTTGCTTTCCTTTACAGTGCCATACTGTCTTCATACTTCTTGAACGAAAAGCTCAATCTTCATGGGAAAATTGGATGTTTGCTGAGCATATTGGGATCAACGGTTATGGTTATTCATGCTCCCAAGGAAGAAGAGATTGGCTCTCTAAATGAAATGGCCATCAAACTAGCAGATCCAGGTATTGCCATTCTAATATTATCCTGTTGCCTGTGTGACAGTTTTACTTCCTTATAGGCTTTTATGTAAGTTACTAAGTATTTATAGGTATGCCAGGCTCTAAATACACTTTGTTCTGCACTGCCACATTAGCAACAGATTCATGAGCCAAGGACTGCTGCTTATTGTTTCTCCATGTTGTGTAAGGAAGGACTTTTATAAAGGGAAACGTTGCAAAGACTGGCATTTTTTTCCAGATCTGCTGGGAGCACTAGATTTACAGCCATTTCAGATGTTGGCATTGACACCACAGGTTATCCTTGTCCTTTATCTGCATTAGCTAAGGCACTAGAACAATGTACTGCCATAGAGCAAATTTTATTTTAAAGGAGAACTATCGCGAAAATGAAAATTGAATATAAGCTTCGGCACACTGAAATAATAAGTTTTCTAAATATAATCAATAAAAAATTCTGTAACGTTTCTGAAATAATCAAGTTTATGTTAACTAACCCTCTCTCAACATGTTTCTTTTCATTCTGTCTTCATTCAGGAGTTGGGTGTCAGATATTCAATGACAGTTAGATCCAATATATCTTATAGGGGTGGCTCATTTTGCCTAGAAGATTTATTAGAGCTCACGCTCTATTAAAATCACCAGAAATTCTCTCTCTACATGCAGAATTTGTGCATAAGGCAGTTATTTTGTTTGTACTGGAATCTGTTATTTGAGTGAGCTCTAATACATCTGCTATTAAAGGAAGCCCCACTATAAGATATATTGGATCTAACTGTCAATGACTGTCTGACACTCCTACATAAAGAGAGAAGAGAAACAGATGTTGAGAGAGAGGAACATTGAAGATAAACTTGATTATTTCAGGAACGGTGCCGAATATTTAATTGATTGTATTTAGAAAGTTTATTATTTCAGTATGACGGAGCTTATATTAAATGTTAATTTTCGTGATAGTTCCCCTCTAAACATCGACTCATCCTCTCATTTGTGTTCTCTTCTTTTTAGGTTTTTTACTTTTCGCAACAGCGGTGGTGATCGCCTCCCTAATTCTGATATTTGTGGTGGGACCTCGCCACGGCCAGTCCAATATTCTGGTTTACATCTCCATCTGCTCGGTTATCGGAGCCCTCTCGGTGTCCTGTGTTAAAGGGTTAGGAATTGCTATAAAGGGACTCTTTTCCGCAGAGCCTGTTCTAAGGAATCCTCTGTCGTGGATTCTGCTGCTCAGCCTTATTGTGTGTGTCAGCACTCAGATAAACTATCTCAACAGAGCCTTAGACATATTTAACACCTCCCTAGTAACTCCCATTTACTATGTGTTCTTTACCACCTCTGTTCTGACCTGCTCCGCCATCTTGTTCAAGGAGTGGCAGCACATGGCGACTAATGACATGATTGGCACCTTCAGTGGCTTCTTAACCATTATCATTGGGATCTTTTTATTACATGCTTTTAAAGACGTTGCTTTCACCCTTTCGAATCTGCCCGTCTCCCTGAGGAAGGATGAGCGCACGTTAAACGGAAACCTTTCTAACCATATCTACGAGCACTTAAACGGTGATGAAGAAAGTCAGCTCAGCGACAGCGAGCTTCAGTTGACTGACACTTTAACTTCCAGGAGGAATGGGACTCTGGCATCGTTTTAGTTATGACTGGATCTTCCCACCTGCAACTGATGCTCTCTGCCTTTTCAAGTGTTGCTGAGTGACTTCAGCCAGGATCATTTTTTTTTATTGTATTGATTCAAACACAACCATAAAATAAACAACAATCAGTGGCGCCCCGCGAGGGACTGCTCTTGTATTGTGTCAGCAGGGAGCACAAAGTGCAAAATCTTGGACAGTATTGTTTTTATAACAATCAACAAATTGAATATTAACCAGCGATATCTGTGCTTTGTCTCCGCGTGTTTATTCTTAACAACATAATGGGCGTATTCTAAGAGAGTGATGAGAATTGGGGTGGCGTTGAACCGAAAACCACATGGGGGCGTCCTCGTAGAACCCCCAGGAACCATGTCTGAAAGTTTTACTCTTAAGATTTCTTTTGCGTTTCATTGTTTTAAGTTTGCTTCGTTTGGACCAAGTCTGGGTAAATGGGGATTTTAGTTTGCCTTAAAACTGACTTAAGTTAATGAAAATTACCTCAGATTTTTGCGTTTCTGCTACTGTAAGCATGTAAGATCGCACCCTAATTTAAATGCTAAAAATGCACTGAACTGTTGAATTGCTTCTAAAACAATAAATAAGATGCTAATATCCTACCATACATCTGCTTTACATCAGTCATTCCCAGTGTGGGCACAATACAACTTGGCCTTCAGTCACATTCTTTTTTTTCCTCTGAAACTTGCTGCTGGAATTCCGTTCCCACCCACCGAGTATCAGATCTTGGGCCAAGTAGGGCAGCAGCCAAGGGATTGCTCAATGCAGATCTGATGCCTCTGAAGACAAATGATTTGCACCAGAAGTTGGACTTGCTGCAGCTTTGTGTGGGGTAGTATTTCTATAGTGTTTACACCCAGAATTAGTACTTTTAAAGGGATACTGTCATGGGGAAAATTTATTTTTTGCAAAATGAATCAGTTAATAGTGCTGCAGTAGAATTCTGCATTGAAATCCATTTCTCAAAAGAGCAAACAGATTTTTTTATATTCAATTTTGAAATCTGACACGGGGCTAGACATATTGTCAATTTCCCAGCTGCCCCAAGTCATGTGACTTGTGCTCTGATAAACTTCAATCACTCTTTACTGCTGTACTGCAAGTTAGAGTATCTCCCCCCTCCCTCCCCCAGCAGCCAAACAAAAGAACAATGGGAAGGTAACCAGATAACAGCTCCCTAACACAAGATAACAGCTGCCTGGTAGATCTAAGAACAACACTCAATAGTAAAAACCCATGTCCCACTGAGACACATTCAGTTACATGGAGAAGGAAAAACAGCAGCCTGCCAGAAAGCATTTCTCTCCTAAAGTGCAGGCACAAGTCACATGACTTGGGGCAGCTGGGAAATTGACAAAATGTCTAGCCCCATGTCAAATTTCAAAATTGAATATAAAAAAAATCTGTTTGCTCTTTTGAGAAATGGATTTCAGTGCAGAATTCTGCTGGAGTAGCACTATTAACTGAAAAAAACATGTTTTCCAATGATAGGATCCCTTTAAATACAAGGCATCACAGGGGATTAGAGAAAGGCTTCCACTGTAGAAAGTGCTCTGCTTATCACCCCCATAAACACCTGTTTCCTGATCCAATCTGCTTCATTTACCTATAGCCCTGGAGTTTGGGATTGTGCAGAGACCCCACCCAACTATTTCTTCTTTAATAAAAAGCAAAGTAGTTCTTACCAACAGCTCTACATCCCTTCTCACTTCATGTGGACATTGCCTAGAAAAATGTAGAATTCTCCTTATGCATCAAAAATATAACTAGATACCTAGGTGGTCATTTATAGTGATGCACCAAATCCACTTTTTTGGATTCGACCGAACCCCGAATCCTATGCGAAACATTCGGCCAAATACAAATTACGGGTGGGATGGGGAAGACAATTTTTACTTCCTAGTTTTGTGGTCATGTGATTTCCCTCCCTGTCCTTAATTTGCATATGCAAATTAGGATTCAATTCAGCCAGTCAGGAGGATTCGGCCAAATCCTGCAGAAAATGGCTGAATCCTGAACTGAATCCTGGATTCAGTGCTTGAAATGAGGGAGTGCAAACCACTGAGAAAAACCCGAAAATCATGAAGGCTAAAAACATCTTGAAATGGTTAAAGGGACCTCTGCCATTGACTTCTACATGACCTCCAAAGGTTTTAGCTGGGTTGTTTTCGGATTCTGGCTTTATGCTGCTTTGGGGCATATTAAATCTCGAAAAATTTGAGTTTAATTATTAATACCGAAAAATTTAAGCTTTTACTGAAACTACCCTAAAAAAAACTAATTTTTCAGGTAAAACACAACCTGACCTTTAATAAATAACCCCTTATTCTTTCAACTACAGTACTAAACTGTACCGACCAAAATGAATAGAAAGTAATAGAGAAGAATGAGAAATATTTTATTATTCACCAAAGTAGAAAGGCCCCTATGGATTCAAAGCGCGCCAGTGTCAAAGATGTACAGTTTTATGGAGAATCTGGACATGTTGAAATCAAAAACTTCCAGTATCAAACTATTAAAGCACTGCTCTAGAAATCAGTATATATTTATACGTGTATGAAAAGTACTCTTTAATCTGAATTTAGTGGGTATATATTGTTCTACTCCAAGCTAAAGGGAAAGCTAAGCCAAAATTACATTTTAAATTTATTATTAAGAAACAAAAATTTGCCCTTTACAGCATCTTCCACAAAAATAAAACAGAAGTATAAACTCCAGGGATTTTCTAACCAGTTTAATGGCAAAATGCATAGGAGTACCAGAGAATGATGTGTAGATTTTTTGAAACTCGAACCCACATGTTCCCGCTACCCAACCTGCAATAGGCCAACTAACCTTCCGACCCGGGGGACACGTGAAACTAGAAGTAACGTCACTCCGGCACTGAATCTTTGCATAAAAAAAACCAGGAAGAACCACAAGGGAGGGTGGGATCAATCAAGCCCCCACACCCAGCCAGGTTACCGTGGACTGCCTGCATGGCCAAGTACATTGTATTTTCATTCCTTTAAAACATTTAAATTTTTTGGTGTTACTGTTCCTTTAAAATAGGCAAATAAAAATGTATGCTCCTAAACTTTGCTTTATGTCTAATAAATGTATGAAAATCACCCAAAAGCTTGTACTTTACTGGATCTTATCTTCCACATGATCTTCAGTACAAAGATAAAGCAAAGAAGAATAATGGTGGTCTTCTTCCAATATGTAGAGACCCCATAAATATACCTTGTACATGCACATTTTCATGAGTGACATCTGCTTCTAGAAGCAATAGTTTAACTGTACGTTACACTGGGGGACACTAAATATTAATCTCTACCCAGGGTTCATATGAGCAGTTAGACACCCAGTGTGCACAGAACTATGAATGTAGCATTGAGACCCCAAAAATGCAAATAAATTGTACAACACCCTTCCTAACTACGTGCATAATAAAAGACCCAAACAATAAATTGATCATACAATGCTACACTGTATATTTTTGGAAAGATTCGAATGAATCTAAAATCAGTTAGGGTGCCCTTCTCCTCCCAAAATACCAGCTACTATTGCTACTACTTAGTATCCCCCCTTTACATGTTCAATGATGCACTGGATTACAACACTGTGGTATATATAAGGGTAAGGGCACACCTGGCGATTCGGGGACATTTAGTCACCTGGCGACTAACCACCTGGTCTTTGCGACGATTAATCTCCCCGAACGCCTTCCCTCTGTCTTGTGCCGGCTATAATAAAAAGTCGCCTACGCCATGGCACACGTGGTGCTTTGTATTCCGAAGTTGCTCAAAGTTTCCTTGTGAGGCAACTTTGGACAACTTCGGAAATGAATCGCGGCGTGTGATCAGCGCCATCGATTTTTCATTTTAGCCAGCACAGAGTGAGGGAAGGCGTTCGGGGGGATTGGTCGAGGCGATTAAATCTCCCCGAAACGCTCAGTGTGACCTTACCCTTAAGGAGCAAAAAGCTGAGCTGCTGTAAGAAAAGAAAAAAATTAGAGCGCAGTGAATCCAGACAGGAAGATATGATGTTATCAGAAACATTTATTGCATGTTGAGCATTGCAGGAAAGAAGTTAATCATTGCTTATGAGGAATCAGAGGTCACTTCTTTATCAATGGTTTTCTCCTTCCAACCATCAGGAATTTATCCTATAGAATATAATCTCATGATTTAGCCCTGCGCAAACAGTTGAACAGTTTTACATTTGAATTAATGCTTTAATCTATGACTAAATGCTACTGTGAGCTTTGTACATGGTCCCAATATGGCTGCAGGCCACAGCACCGTCACTTATTTCCTTAGATCCAAAAAAAATCCACATTTTATTCCAAATGTCGACTTGTAGCAAAAATAGAATGCATTCAGTATACAAGAGAGCCAGTCCATGTACAGATGTAGTCATGGTGTACGTTATTCCATGGATGGAGGAATGATTAGTTGCTGGCCAGAGATTGGTGAATGGGTGGCTGAAAACATCTAACATGCTCTACGGAGGTATTCTCTCCATCTCCAGACTTCGAGTACTTGTCTAAGATGGCAAATATTTCATCATTCAATATCTGGAACTTGCGGATGCGTTCAACCATTTTTTTCAAGGGCTGCGGGGAAGAATACATATATTAAAGGACATGTAAAGCCTACATTTTCCTACCATGTATATAAGTTGGGCATATCTTCCCCAGCCAAGCCACATCATTTGTACTGCATATATCCCCTCCATTTGCTAACACCATCACATTTTCCTAAAACAAATAGCAGCTTTCACCCGGCGGCCATTTTTCCTCTGACACATGATCAGTAGCAAACAGGACACACATGCTGTAAAATTGGTGCAATGCAGAATGCAGGTTACACAGGCTCAATATACTTTGATAAAAAGATAAAAGATAAATTCCTGAGGGAGGGGGCAGAATGGAGAAGGATTTCTAAGTGAATAAGGGGACACTGCAGCATTACTGTTAACCTTTTATCAATCAGAGTGGCAGGTATCTAAATATTTCCAAGAGGCTGTTCACTGATTACATTTTTGTGGGGGGTTTACTGTCCTTTAAAATGCACAAACAACACACAACCCAGAAATACACACAACTGCAGGGATCTAACGCTGGCCAGACACCTAAAGATGTCCTCAAGTGGACAAACAAGCAGGTCTCTGGTTTGGCCACATCGGACAGGTTGGATTATTGGATGTTCGTCTCACACTGAAAGCCTGCTGGGACCCCCTGGGCAAGGACTGAATCAGGGTGCCAGTGTGGGTCTCATGTGATGGATCTTTAAACTGGCTAAATATTGATGAGGCAGACTGTTTGGAGGGATCCATACACAGGCCCACTTGGTCTGGACTGAAGGGGCCAAGCTGTTGGTTTTTTCCAGTCCATGCATGGCCACCCTAACTAATGTACCAGGGCCAGACAGAGAAACAAGGCCAACTTGACTTCTACAAAACAATTACTCCTCCATGTAGAAGTCCCAATTAGAGATGCTTGTGTTGAAGGAAATAGTACAGTGTAGATGAGTCCAGTTGAATTTAAGGTGCAAACAGAACTCTTTGCAATGGTTTATTCATTCAGTCAATCAAATTTCCCTCATCTAAATATTTGCTTCACTTCCACTGCTACTTTGCCCAACTTTCCAAACTTTTAAACTTCCTTCACCTTGCTAATCTCTCTTATTTCAATTACGCTGGCTAATCCATCCCATTACAGGGCCAGTAATACCAACAAGTGAGTGTATTTATTTCTAGAAGGTGTCCTTTATTATTTAGGTATGGAGTCAGTCATTGGCTTGTCATACAGGGTAGAGTTTACACTGAAAACAGAGGGTGTGCATTTTCCAGCCAAAATCCACCCGGACGAGCACCATGGAGTCAAAACAGCCTCTCCAGCCTGCAGCTAATTCCCATTAGTTTCCATGGGGCTGTCAGACACGGTTTGGGAATATAAAACGGAGCCTTTCCAAGTGATCACGGTCTGAGCTTTTCTTATTCAACTGGTGGAAACCAGCAGCAGAGAGTTATTTAATCTTTTCTTAAAACTATCCTGTTTTCATACCCAATCTTCATTACTGTATCAGTACAGAAATAGATATACTGGGAGTACCAATCTATTAAGAAACCCCCAGTGAATACAATGATTGACCTTGGATCCCGGGCTAGTGTAGTTTTTTTTGTTAAAAAACACATTGCCTGGGGTTTATGCCTAAGACTGTAGGAAAAGAGTAGTCAGCACATCGATTCTCAATAACCTTTGGAGATGGTGCACGTTCTACAATGGCCACTTCCCATTGGCAAACTGTGTAGTGAAAGATTGAACAGCACCACCAACTCTTCAAGTAGTTAAAAAGCCTTTATTTGTGCTTTTGTGGGCATCACTGCGGTGATGCCCACAAAAGCACAAATAAAGGCTTTTTAACTACTTGAAGAGTTGGTGGTGCTGTTCAATCTTTCACTACACGTTTATGCCTAAGACACCATACCACCATCTTCTGTCTCTTCCCAAATAGCCAGAAGAAGGCAGGACAACATTGTACCTTCTTGGGGTCCAAGTTTAGCAATTGGATTTACTGGGGTGAATTACATTTAAAAAACTGAAAGATATGAACACAAGGTATTAGGCTTACTAGAAATATTATCCATTAAAGGAGAAGGAAAGGTTAAAACTAAGTAAGCTTCATAAGAAAAGTCTATATAAATACACCAGTAAACCCTCAAAGTAATGCTGCTCTGAGTCCTCTGTCAAAAGAAACACTGCATTTCTTTCCTTCTATTGTGTACTCATGGGCTTCTGTATCAGAGTTCCTGCCTTCAGCTTAAACCTCCAGGGTAAGGGCTTGAGCATGCTCAGTTTGCTCCTCTATCCCTTTCCCTCCTCCCTGCTGTGATCTGAGCTCAGAGCTATGAGTGAGCAGGGAGAGACTCAGGTGGGAAGTGATGTCACAGCACGCTAATATGGCAGCTGCTATCCTAAACAAACAGAGACAGTGTCTAGAGCTATTTACTCAGGTATGGGAAAGCATTCTACAGAATAAAAATGCTGTTCTAGCTTGCACTATTGTGGCTAATCTATTGGCAATAAACTGCCCTTGTAGCTTTCCTTCTCCTTTAAGGCTTCAGCAAGAATAGCATGCCCCTGAAGCAAGCATGCACAGAATCATTAAACTGGCAGGCATCTGAATACATACCACACTCTTGATAACTTCATCTTTGCCATCATGTTTCTGGACCTTCAGAAGGTGATAGCAGAAATCTAGAACATCAAAGCGACGGTGCTGTCCCAGAAGTGCAATGATCATGCACCCGGCCCAATTTAGTCCATCACCAAAGCATTGCCTGCAGTACAACCAAACGTCAACACAATGAGCAGGCACAGAGAAAACACTTAATTATTCAGGAGCAGCATTTTTAGTCCACACAGCTTATTATGCCATACTCGTAATGTGGGTTTAGCATAATGGCATTCATGTGGGATCAAGCTGTTCCCTTAAAGGAAAACTATACCCCCAAAATGAATTAATATTGTGTTTATATCATGTTAAGTGGCATATTAAAGAATCTTATCAAACTGCAATATATATTTAAGTAAATATTGCCCTTTTACATCTCTTGCCTTGAACCACCATTTCATGATGGTCTGTGTGCTGCCTCAGAGATCACCTGACCAGAAATACTACAACTCTAACTGTAACAGGAAGAAGTGTGGAAGCAAAAGACACAACTCTGTCTGTTAATTGGCTCATGTGACCTAACAAGTATAGTTTGTTTTGTTTGTGTGCACAGTGAATCGTATGATTCCAGGGGGCGGCCCTTATTTTCTATTTATGATTACCCAATGGCACATACTACTAGAAAAGTATATTATTATGAAAATGGTTTGTTTACATGAAGCAGGGTTTTACATATGAGATGTTTTATGCAATATCTTTTTATAGAGACCTACATTGTTTGGGGGGTATAGTTTTCCTTTAAGCTGGTCATACAAATCTCACTCCAGACTGAGTCAGCAGCCTGATTATTGGGTAAAAGCACCCCCTGCCCAACCAATATCTGCCCAGGGATTCACCAAGCAAAGGCCAAATCAGGAAACAAATGCAACCCTCTAGCTCCTCCTCTTGTATTAGATATCACTTGTTTTTATTTGTATGTAATCACTGTATACACCCATTAATTGTAGAGGGTAATTTTCTCTACTGATAAATATCTGCCAGCAAGAACAGCCAAGCCATTTTCTTCTGCTCTTTCAATATGTGGACTGAATGGGATAAGCTTGTAGCACACACAGAGTGGATTGTGATGTGAAGATGCACACTTTACAGTTCATGCACCAAAATCCACTGTGTGTGTGCACTGAAGGGCTGAACCTGAGCCTGCACACATTCAGTGAGTGGAAGTAGTGGACTGTTTTTTAACTCCAGTGGAGAAAACAACTCATCTGCCTTTACCAGACATCGGTCTGACCCCCTGCCCCTCGGAGGGCCCAAAGCAGCTAGAAGAAACTTACCCTGAAGTGTGACTTTTATAGGGCCCAAAAAATTAAAGGAATGCAAATGGGGATCTCAAAGTCCTCTGCCACCCTTATAGTGTTCTCACCTTTCCTTGTGGCAATATGTCACTGTTTGTTGGGCTTTTGGGGGCAAGTCAGGAAGGTGTATTATATGAGGCTGCACTGTGCACAATAGACTAGTATTTGGTTAGACAACAGCAAACACACTGCAATAACTTTCTGTTGTCTTATTCTATCACACGGCATTGAAGAAATCAATAAAGAGCAAATCCAAAATAAGACATGACATACCATACTACTAAGAAAGAGGCAATGTAACAATCCTGTTGAAATGAACAATGGTACAACTTACTCTACAGTGAACTCGTGTGCTCCCACTGGGATACAGTAGACAAACTGCATGGCGCTCCAAAGTCGATGGAATTCCATACACTCATCCACGTGCATCACACCATTGCTGGCGAGAGGGCCGCGCCATATAGCATCATCCAAGAAGGTCTGGACTCGGGTCAGGATGACTTCAAACATGGAAAGCCCACAACAAAGACGTTCCTTGGTCAGGAGATCCCCTTCTCTTGCTATAGCAATTTGCTGGAAACAAAATATAGATGAGCTTTGTTGTATTTTTTTTTTTTTGCTTAGCGTGAGAGGACACAAATCCCACAAAACATGATCACATTAGGGGGTCCACCCTGGGGGGCAAACTCATTTATTTCAAAGATGGCTTCTGCTGCAACTTAAAGGTCTAAAATGTGCTGGTATACTTTACTAACGTGAGTTCTACTTTTAGTGATGTTGTCACATTATGATCTACATCCATAAAAGCATTGTTAGTATTCTGTTTCGTGAAAACTATCACTTAAATATTGATTTATGAGAAAATGTAAATTGTTACATTTAAACATCTATTTATGATGTAACTTATATCTGAATGAAAAGCATGAAATAAGAGGGTGATTTAAACAAGCTGTTTCTTGACAGTGTCTTGAGATCTACTGATCACCAGCTAAAAAACAATGAATCTAGAGTGCCGTCTGCTCTATCTTTTTAAGTACAATCACCAGCTAAAAGTCGACTGGTAGATTCTGATCTAACTTTTGGACACCCCTGTTTTACAGCCTAATAGTGACCCTGCTCCTGTTTCCCTTTTTTATGGCTCTTTCCTTCTCTCAAATGGAGATCACTGACCCCATCTAAAAAACAAATCCTCTGTAAGGCTACACATTTATTGTTATTGCTATTATTTATTTCTCATCATTCTATTCAGGCCTCTCCTATTCATATTCCAGTCTCTTATTCAAATCAATGCATGGTTGCTAGGGGAATTAGGACCCTAACAACCAGATTGCTGAAATTGCAAACTGGAGAGCTGCTGAATAAAAAGCTAAATAAAGCAAAACCCGCAAATAATAAAAAATGAAAACCAATTGCAAATTGTCTCAGAATATCACTCGCTACATAAACCCATGCAGTCTTCAACTACCAAACTATTCAAATAATGCAATTTTACCCTATAATTGCTAATTCCAGTACAACTATAAAAGGGACAATTAATACCAATGCTGCAGAGAATTGAAGGCAGTCACACAACTGTACAGTTGCTGCAATTGGCTTTGGTTAAGTAAATGATAATCACACATGGACATGGTTAAATGCTTCATTAATACTAAATAGGAAGAAGAGAAATAACATGCTGGAGGGAGGATTGCTGAAATGAGGAAGGCTGAGTTTCTCAGATAATAAATCTATTCTGGATGCCATAAACCCTGTACTTTAGACTGTAAGCTCCTGTGAGCAGAGCCCTACGATTTTATTTTGTATTCTGTAACTCATTTGTTAAAGTATTGGAAGATCCTCATTACTGCAAAGAGCTGCGCAACTTTGTAACACTGTAGAAATAATGATGATAACCAGTGGAATTAGCCATTACCCAGTGCCATGATATTAGCTGGGTGACAAAAACCTAATCTGCCTTTGCCCCAATATAAACACTAAAATATTAGTCTGGTCACTATATTACTGAATGGAAATACCTGGGGAGTTCCCAGTCTCTCAATGAGTGGAACTAGGTGCAGAGGCGCATACTTGGATTCCAGTCTCTTCATCTTCGCTTCCAATCGTTCACCTTCTGCAAAGCGAGCAATATACATATACCATGACTACTGTCTGTTTTGCTTTACATTAAAAAGTTTCCTAAAATCCTCAGATTCGTAAGAAAATAATGGACATCAAGGTAATACTGTTGTGGGAAATCTTTTTTTTCCAAAATGCATCAGTTAATAGTGCTGCTCCAGCAGAATTCTGCACTGAAATCCATTTCTCAAAAGAGCAAACAGATTTTTTTATATTTAATTTTGAAATCTGACATGGGGCTAGACATATTGTCAGTTTCCCAGGAGCCCCCAGTCATGTGACTCTGATGAACTTCAATCACTCTTTACTGCTGTACTGCAAGTTGGAGTGATATCACCCCCCCCACCTGAAGCCAAACAACAGAACAATGGGAAGGTAACCAGATAACAGCTCCCTAACACAAGATAACAGCTGCCTGGTAGATCTAAGAACAGCACTCAATAGTAAAATCCAGGTTCCACTATGACACATTCAGTTACATTGAATAGGAGAAACAACAGCCTGTCAGAAAGCAGTTCCTTCCTAAAGTGCTGGCTCTTTCTGAAAACACAGGCAAAATGACCTGAGATGGCTGCCTATACATCAATATTACAACAAAAAGAAAATACACTTGCTGGTTCAGGAATTACATTTTATATTGTAGAGTGAATTATTTGCAGTGTAATCTAGAAATATAATCTACACCATAAAAATCATGACAGAATCCCTTTAATGTGCGATTAGAGGCGTTAAAACACATTTTAAGTAAAGGATACATTGGAGGGTAATAAGAATGGGGTAATATGTTATGGAATAATACATACAAAACTAGGTAAAAAGTGAATTTTCCCCCAATGTGCGAGACGTGAGAAAACCTTCAGCCTGCCAGTCAGGTGGAAATGCCAATAAAGCCATAACACCCCTCTTTTTCTGCAAACCATCCTAACGTATGCACTGCACACAAATGGGAGATGAAGGAATCCAGTGTGTTTCCCCTATTCCTATTAGAAACAGAAGCTATTCCAGCACTTTGATTTACCCCCATAGAAATATCATTAGCTGGAATCCACCACTTGTACAAATAATGTTTAACATTATACACATGGGTGAACATATGTAGAGAGGCATTAATGCACATTAGGTTGGATTCAACAGGCATACAATTAAGACACTTACCCTTTACGTGCACCCTTGGGAGTATATTCTGAAAGGGAGCTGCATGAAGCAGGTCACAGACTTCTTCCAGGGACTAAAAGAGAGAAAACAAATCCAACTCAACATTATGCAGATATGGAATCACTCATCTGGAAACCCATTATACAGAAAGGCCGAATTACAGGAAGACCGTCTTTTATAGAGTCTGTTTTAATTCAAATAATTCATATTTTTAAAAAGTATTTCCTTTGTTCTATGTAATAATAAAACAGTACCTTGTACTTGATCCCAGCTAAGATATAAAAAACCATTATGGAAGGCAAAACACTGAGTTTATTTACCGTTTAAATAACTTTTGGTAGACAAAGTATGGTGATACAAATTACAGAAATACCCCTTATCTAGAAAACCCCTAGTCACAACCATTCTGGGTAACAGGTCCTATATCTGTACTGTAATTATAGACCAAAAAATTGCACATTTGGAAATGTGGTTACGGGTATTATTATTATTATATGTAATGAGGCATGGTGAGCCAAATTACAGAAATCCCCTTTATCAGGAAAACCCAGAGACCCCAATCATTCTGGATAATAGATCCCATACCTTTAGTAAACTAGCTGAGTATAATGAAATGTATAATTTATGTTCAAATGCACTACATAATATACTTCAGTTCTACGTATAATTTAAAGAGAGCTCTTTGCATGTATGTATGTGTACACACACACACACACACACACACACAATGTTCAACCGCACTCCTAACCCGGGTGCTACTCACAAAAATTGTATAAATAGAGATCCATGTAGAACGAGTGCACACAGGGAAAATTTTTCTTAAAAAATCACATTTTTTGTTTGGAAAATGTTTAGAACAGGCCTAATATATATACTCTACATCTCAACCTCACAAAAAATAATCTTAGCAAATTAGTTGATACAACTCTGGCAAACTGAAGGGAAACTGGTTGCACTCTGTACAGTAAGACACTGTGTTGCCACCTTCCACTGGCACGACGGAGGACTGTGATTAGCATCTGAATCAGTCTGACCCTTTAGTACATGAATTAGAACTCATTAAGAGCCTTTCCTACAAACCCCCGCAGCACAATGCCACTTATGAATTCTGGAATGTGACAAAAGAAGAAAAATGCTGTGCTTAATGGGCTGAGCGCAACATTCAATCACTGTTAGCCTATTCATATGAAAACCTTTCAGGGCACATACTCGGTTTTCAGGGGGGAAAAAAAGAATAGAACCCTTACGGCAACAAATCATTTTGCTAATTACACTAAAATGACAGGTTGTCTGAGGTTTTAATTGTACAGTCCGCACTGGCTCCTCTATGCTTCACAGCACAAGATTAATGAAAATATGTTCAAATTAGAGAATGGTCATTATTACTCACTGAAGCTAGAGTAGCAAAGAGCCTGTGTTCATTTTCATATCTTATCATTTACATCAGTGGGTATATGTCATTAATGTAAAGAACAAGGATAGTAGAGACCACCAAAGAGGCCAGCGAGTATATAAAGGCCACACACTGGTGACAGATTTCTCTCACTTATAATACATGGAAGTGGCCAATAATCCTTTGTTTCATCACACTGTGCTTGGTTTAACTATAGCACCTTTATATACTGCATCAATCTGCACAGCCATTAGTGAAACTAGAATTACTCCTGTCCAGTGCTGATTATTTTTGTTCCAATGTAAGAAGCCCCACAACTTGTATATGGTTGTTGTTTAACTGGATCCCAAGCAGAATTCAGAAATAGTATAATGCTAGAGAGAATCTGAAGCAAGCACCATAGGAACTACACCCCATTCTCTCTGTGCCCCCAAAAGCCTACTCATATACAACAGCTGGAGATCACAACCAGAGACTTGCTTTGAAGCCCAAAGAAATTCCCTAATCCACCTCAATGTCAAGCCTATGAATTCCTATGAAGGATGGAAAAATCTGAGATATGTGGGAATGTTGTAGAACAAAGGAATATTTGTCTACAAATATCATTTTAGTGGTTTGATTTAGTCGGATGACTGTGCTGGCCCTGCTTACTCGCTATGAGAGGTTTGGTATATATGAATGGTGAGATTGTACAGGGAAAATAGAATTCAATTAAATAATTACCTAGTAACTTAATTCACTTACCAAGCTCTGCTCTATGAGAAGGCAGAAGAGGAGAGTATTGCCCACTTCCCTCAGGTTCTGGAAGCACACAGTTTTTAGCTCTGCATACTCCACTATGTCTTTCAGCTGGTGATGGAAAAATTCTAGTATACCTAGAAATAAACAAAGTGAAAATAGAATTTGTGTGGCTCACCAACCGCACAGGACATAACAAGTGCCATCTTGCATTGTAATAAGCCAGCAGATGGGATTTCACAACACACTCCTTGCTCTTCATCAAATCTTTACCCCATTCTCCACTTAAAGTAATAGCTCTCTCTAAAATGTACTGTATATTGTACAGGGGAACAACTGTAATGATGTTACGGGATTTCTATAGACAAGTGATGAGCTAATTGTAGCTTGCTGCTTCTGCTTCTATAGTAATTCTCGACCCAGTTCATTAGCTACTTATAGATGGAAAGGGTACAAATGCCAGCAGATCACTTCTCCTAGTCCAGCAAACCAGGGTACACTTTAATCTGCATATTAACAATCACGCCTGCTCTCTACAGAATATATTCAGAAACATGTGATAGATTAATAGAAGGGATTAGGACCTCTGTCCTAGCTACTTTTTCCAAATCCTCTGAGAAGATCTCGGGCAACAGATGACACGTTAGAAGGGTCACAGTGCTTCGTATTAAAACCTGCAGACTTTCTTCTAAAACTGACCATGTTGCTCTGGAATCTGACATTCCGGCCCAAATTCTGCAACCCCATATATCACCAAGAAGCCTGTGTTTATCAGATACCCTAGGATTCCAGTGCATTATGCTACAGTAGCATTGTCCTTATAAACAATGAGTCCAACTGTATACAGAGCAACAGGAACAAACGCCTATGTAAGCCACTGTCTGTGCAGATCTGTAAGACAAACCTATCAAGTATCAGATTTGTTTTATTAATCTTCATGTGCACCCACAGCTCAGCCCACACCTCTGGATTCCAACTGGTTTTGGCTAAGCTTTGCTTCATGTTATCTGTATGAGGGAGGGACTGTATGGTTCATTGTTCAGGGTACTTACTTAGGGAAAGCACTGTGGAATAATGCAATTCATGGGGGACATTCGCTTAACTGACTCTTACCGGTGATGTTGCCCATAACAACCAATCAGCAATTAGATTTGAACAGTCACCTACAAGATAGGTAACAAAAGCAAAGATCTGATTGGTTGCTTTGGGCAGCATCACCGGTGACATTTGCCTTCAATGTTAATAAACATGCCCCTAACTTTACTGTACATGCACCAATCAGAAGAAGAGGTCTATAATATTATAATAAAGCACTGCTGCTACTTACTATCAAAATTCAAAAAGGCTTAATTTGCCATAGCCCTTACACAAATCCTGCAAATGTGTGTGGCCTAACAACTGTGTATTCTTCCCATCAGCATTTCTGGCTCTAAACTGTAACCAACGTAACCCTCTGTGTATAGCATTTTAAGAATAATAATAATCTAAATGTTCAGCACTGTGTATACAAACAGTACAAAGAATAGACACACATACACACACTTACAGAAAAGGAACATGGGGCCTTATTTATGAAAGTACAAAGTGGTAGAATGGGGTACATATGTTTCAAAATCTCTGATTGCACTTGTTGCAGTTCAAGCAGCTTCATAATACAAAGAGGGCACAGGTGAATATGCACAATACTGTCTAAATCCATCATTATTTGAACTGAGACTTAGGTCTAGCAACAAGTCATTGTGATGGTTTTAGGACTAGATTTTCCTTTATGTACACTAAGATGATCTTCAAGAGTTGCACATGGAACAGACACATGTCCTATGACTGACATGCATAAAAAATGAAAATACAGCCATAGTCTGGCAGTGCAACTGTTCAAAGTATCAAATAAAATGATTGAAAGGAGAGCTTACCTGGAGAGCCATACTCGTGTCTGGGAAGGCGGCAGATCTTGGGCATGACTTCCATTAAGGTTTTCACGTATTGAAGAACAGTACCTTGTAGCTAAAAGAAAAATACCCAAACATATTGATATACAGTATACAAGACACGCAGCGGAAGTCAGTGCTGTATGTGCTTCAGGTAGTGATTTTCCCACAGATTACCATTTGATAATAATTTTTCCCAGTTTTGTTATATTAAATTGGTTTAAGGGATGAGGTTCTCAAAATAAAACCCATTCAATGAAAAATGGCAGTAGTGACCAAATGCGTAGCTATACATTTGAGGAGTATTTTTGTATTGACCATTAGTCTATTTAGAAATAGCACATGAGATGCCTGCAAAATCATCAAAATATGGTAGTTACAGTCATCAGGACAAAGTACACCAAAATGGTGCATTTCTTCCCAAAGAGTGCCAGCAGTGTAAGTGGTAAGAAACTACAATCACTGGGAATGTGAGCTGTTTCAACTTGCCAAACAGCTCAGAGCCCAACAAGTAATACTTGGATGCAGAATATTTACAATAAACAATATTTCACCCTTATTTCTCTGATCTCTGCAAAAACCTTCAATTCTCTATCCGTCACAAAAATGCACCTAGTGATGTCATTGTGCAGGGTTCTCAGACTGCACAACTGTATTGTTGCCTAATTTTTCTGTTAGAGTGTACATTGTATTGTACATATCTGCCATATAGGACATCAGGAAATATCACAGTTTTGGTATTTTCTGAATTGCAAATGAATAGCCATTAATAGCACTCACCAGGCTCTTGACGACTTTCAGTAGTTCCTCCATGACTACTGCAATCCCTTGATACCCCAAAAGTCGGCAGATCACTTTGAAGTGTGGGGGGCCCACAAAGTGCCTGTAGTAGCTAAAAATGCTGCTGTATGCCAAATTCAAAAGCTGTAGAGGAACAAGAAATTACGTTAAAGATATGTTTAAAATAAGATATTTAAGAAGACTGCAGCCCAGAACTCAATCCATTTCAAGATAAGAAATCCTATTTCTATCCTATATATTTTAAGGTCAAAACTACAGCACATATTCTGTGCATACACACATATTTTTGAAGCTGCATAATATCTGCGGGTCCCCTCCGGGATGAGGGTAGGATTTTCGGGTGCAGGTATAGATGACGGTCGCGGGTCTCATCTAAATGTCTTATCTTGTGTTATATTGTCTATATTTTACTTCTATTTTAGCCCACTTTTGATGATGTCACTTCTGGTTTGCAGCAACATCACTTCCTGTTTAATGGTAGTTGGCGGGTTGCGGATCGGGTTGCAGATAAGGCAGTTGCGGGTCGGGTAGTAGATCAAAGACGGGAAAAAATGCGGGTTGCCGATCGGGTCACGGGCTGCGGGTTCGGGGTCTTATAAATTGGTTCCTCATAGGACACTAGTGAAGGGTTTCCACAGCCCACCCTCCAATCAGATATATGGGGTGTGTAGGATGGGATAGGTGTAAGTGTTAGTGTGTACGTTTGTGTTACTTAAAGCTAAATTACTCCTTTAATTAATGCATTCACAATTAGTTATACCATGTACCATATTCATGAAGATGAAAACAACCTAGTAAATATGTCCATTCACTGGACAATAATGCTTTCCATTTACTTTAACCTATGCCAATTGAAAATTTTCTCGAAATGTGGTATTGTATTAGTAATTGCCTGATAAAAAGGGGCCACTAACTGAAACAGCATCATCCCTTATTAGCATCAACCGCTCAGCGATGTCTCGTGCTATAGTGGCTGGGAATTAGACAAGGTCATAGGAACACAAATAGCGCACATCTGCTCATCGGCTGCTTTCTGTATCAACTAATAAACATACCAACATAAATTATGAGATGATGATGTTTACTTGGAGTATTGCCAACTGGATATGGTATGAAAAAATGTTATGGGTACTAATTCCCTGATCTGAATAAAAATAAATAAGCAGCTTAGCATCAAAAAAACGAATCTGTAACATATTAATAGTAAATAAAAGGGTCTGTTTATCTATCATTTGCTGGTTACTCATATAGGCAACAACTCAAGTAAAGCCCAGCAGCAAAATGACTAACCTCTCACTGCAGTGATGCTGAAAACGAATTATGTATTGCACATGGAAGGAAAAAAGGTATATATATATATATATATATATATATATATATATATATATATATATATATATATATATATATATATATATATATATATATATATATATATGCAAATCTTATTGTTGCAGGAATGTTAAACCGACTGTGCATGTTTTGGGAGGGGGGGGAAAGACAATCTGACCATCCTAATACCAGTGTCGGTTTCGGAGTCTCTGGTGCTCGGGAGAGAATGCTGGTAATCTCTAACAGAGAGGACGCATTTAGAGTTTAGTCCATTCTGCAAAGGAGTAGACAGCAGGCAATACAGCGGGAGATAAGGAGTGGGGCTGACGAGAGGGAGGGCTAGAAATCATCTTTATGCCTTGTAAAAGCCAAGGTAACAGCACTCGGAGAATATGTGCTTGTATGTAAATTCAGCCAACAGACACAAAGGGGACCATTCCCAGTGCCACTGAAGAACTGCTGAAAGAGTGAGAATAAAAGGGGCTCATCGACTGAAGAATGCAGAAGGGGGTAACCCACAGGTGCAAAGCAGAAACAAATTAACAGCGCAGACAATTTTCATAAACCTTCATTTTCCAGCACTCAGTTGGGCTTGTACTACTGACACAGTGAGAGGTAGGTAATCATTTCTCCTTCTCTGGGGAAGGAGATGGGATCTGTATGCCTCTCAGTGGGAACATTTTATACAGTCATTATTCAGTTTATTTTACCAAATGGGTATAATCCAGAATGCTTGAGAACTGGTGTCTTTCTATAATTTAGGGGGGGAGAGAGAGAGAGAGAGAGCGAGAGAGAGAGTCCAATGGAAACACACATAAAAGCGAGTCAGTGGTTTAGGTGTAATTCTGATAAAACTAGCTGCACATTTGTAAAAAAAAAGACACTCCAGCTGTTATATTAAAAAAAACCTGTCTACAGAATTGTCAAACTGGTGTCCCCAAAACTGTTTAATGCAACTCTAAACACAACAGTATAAAGGGGACAATAAACATTCAAATCTGCTGTAAGCATATCATTGGTTTGGGGTATTCTAATGAAATTTGCAGTATATTTTTGTGGATTTGGTTTAACTCTTTGTTCTGCAGCTACTGCTAAATGAATGAAACTTTGGTGGCTATATTCAGCAAGTGGCAATAGTTAGCAAAAGCCAATTAAACCACTTATTGTCAAAATGATGTTCGGTGTGTATTTAGCAGCTAATCCCAGTTACATGGCTTCTAAATAGTGAAAGCAACCTATAATGCTACTTTTACAAAACATAGTGGTCTGGCATTTACAAAGTGGCAGCCTTATTTTACTTACTCTCATTTAGTGATGTCATGTTACATAGTTAAGAGAACATCATAGAAGTGCATAAAACTCAGTTGAAAATTTACAGACAGGCAGAATCCCTGGTTCTTGCTTTTGGCAGCACACATCTATAAAAGTGAAGGGTTCCAGATGGTATTTAAACAGTATTATACTGTATATGGAAAGGGGTTAATCCACTTGGGATAGTGGCCACGCACATTCTACCATAAAGCCTTTTCCCATTCATTCTTATTTGGATGTGCTGTAAGCAGACTCTCCAGCTGTCTCCCACACAACTTTGCCTTTGGCAGCTAAGGCAGGATTCCAGTGGCAACACTTTATAAAATATAAATAATGTAGGTATTGTGGGAGCATTCGGGTTATGCCAGAGCAAAACCTTTGAAGCATTTATTTTATGCTGCATGTGTCAGGCTACAATACAGAATGAGTCAATCACATAACCTAGCAATTAATACAATAAATGATTTAAAAGACTGCACATAATATATTCAAAATAGGAAATGCTTTTGGTAGTCTGGCTTTTTACTCTGCCTTCACAGGCAATGAGAAGAAACAAACCACTTGCTTTTAATATTGAGAATTCTCAAATTGCTATTTTGGAAAACTTCCTTACAAACTGTGCATTATTCCACACATAAATCCACAAATCCTCAGCAAGCAGCTGTGCACTTTAAATTAGAAGGAAATGTGTTTGCTGAAGCCCTGCTAAAGGCTTAGAAATGACAAAATAAAAAGTCATCATGCAAGTCACTCAGTTGGGGAAGAAAAAGATGCGTGTGTAACAGTTTTGGGCGATCAGACAAAAAGAAAATATGACAGCTGGAGCAGCTGCTATGGATTAGTTTTGCAGCATGGAAAATTCCTCTCACAACAGGGGCACAAAGGGGATATCTCTGTCTGACAATTTATGTGCACAGCACTGATTTCTCAGGATAACAATGGGGAGAATGACATATGCACAAATAGGTATGGGTTCCCTTATCCGAAAAATGCACTGATTTATCAGGATAACAATGGTGGGACTGACGTATGCACATACAGGTATATGATCCCTTATCTGGAAACAGTTTCCAGAGAGCTTCAAATTATGGGAAGGCTTGCATAGAGTCCATTTTAAAGGAGAAGAAAAGGCTGTGCACACTTAGGGGTGCCAAATGTTAGGAACCCCCAAGTGATTGTATTTACTTACCTGAAACCCCGGGCCGGTGCTCCTATCAGCAGAAAACTACACCAGCCCGGGGTTATATCAGTGAACACCACAGAGCGATCCTCTTCCATCTCCTTCTTTCCTTCTTGCGACTGCACATGCACAGTAGAACAAAAAGCTGAACTTTAACTAAAAAGTAGGCTATTTCGATCAACTGCGCATTCGTTTGTCCCTGGAAATTTGAAGAAAGAAGATGCCAGAAGAGATTCGATCCGTGGTGTTCATTGGTATAACCCCGGGCTGGTGCAGTTTTCTGCTGATAGGAGCACCAGCCTGGGGTTTTAGGTAAGTATATACAATCATTTGGGGGTGCCTACCATTTGGAACCCCAAGTTAAGCCTTTCCTTCTGCTTTAAACATATAATTCTATTTTTTTTACCTGTATTGATAAAATAATACCCCGTACTTGGTGGTAACCGAGCTGCATGAATCTATATTGTTGTAAAAACATTCCTATTGGGTTTATTTAATGCTTACATGATTTTTTGCAGGCTTACGGTATGGTGATTCAAATTATGAATAGATCCCAATCATTCCCCATAATATATATTATACCTTAGTACAAGTCTAAAGGTGGCCACACATTGGGCTGAAAGCCAGAATGATCAGAACTGCAGAAAATTAAAAAAAATCTATGCACTGTGTACTTGCTGACATGGTACATCTGTACAGGTATGGGACCTGCTACCCAGATTCCAGAATGATTGGGACCTGGGGTTTTCCGGATAATGGATCTTTCAGTAATTTGGATCTTCATACCTTAGGTCTACAAGAAAATCATGTAAACATTAAATATACCCAATAGGCTGGTTCTGCTTCCAATAAGGATTAATTATATCTTAATTTGGATCAAGTACAAGGTACTGTTTTAATATTACAAAGAAATAATAAATCATTTTTAAAAATGTGCATTTTTTTGGATAAAGTGCAGTCCAAGGGAGATAGCCTTTCCGTAATTCAGAGCTTTCTGGATAACGTGTTTCTGGATAACAGATTGCATACCTGGATAACAGATTGCATACCTGTATAGCCAGTCAGGTCAGATAATCTAAGATACTAATGGCAGGATAGCCTGTCAAAGCTCCCCAACTCCAAACTGCTGTACCATACGGAAAGGAATGGACAAATACTCTATAGAAGGCTATGATATCTGCCGAGAAAGTTTATCAGGATTAATGAGCATGTATACATGACAGTGAGGTTGTTTGTAAATTAAGTTAAACACTGAATATTCGACAAAGATTTGGACCAGTATGAGATTGGCTGTAGTTTCAAGAACTGAGTTTCCATCATAAGAAAAAGGAGTGTACTTGCAAAGTATAGTTGCTGCCCTGCATCTGTTGAAAGTGTGCCAACACAAATGTTGAGCAGCAGTAACATTTTAAAGAGCCCCTAGGTCATAATATTACATTTTCTCCATGTTGTTATGTACAGGTATGGAACCTGTTATCCAGAATGCTCGGGACCGGGGGTTTTCCTAGATCTTTCCATAATTTGGATCTTCATATTTTAAGTCTACTAGAAAATCATGTAAACATTAAATGAACCCTATAGGATTGTTTTGCCTCTAATGAGGATTAATTAAATCTTAGATTGGATCAGCACAAAATGACTGCACTAATAAAAATGAATTGCCACTGACAACATTTATGGGAAAACATTTTCTACTGAGTTGTCAGACAAAGTGGCTCCATCAGTATAGAATCCTGGGTTAGATGTATTCCTGCAGGAACATCAAACTGATTTCTAGGTGTTTCTTCATCCTTGTTGCAGCCATGATACTAATAGTACATTATATAATGGCTTCTCTTGCAGGGTTTGTTCACATTTAAGGAGAGACATCCTAAAACGGACGTGGAAAGTTATATGAGACTCCAGTAAAGTCTTTTGAACAATGGGGATTTCTGTCCAGAACATCACTGGTAACACAGCAATGGTTATCTGGCCATCAATCTCAAGCTGTGCCGATAGCTTCTACAGTGTCATGTACCAGTCTAACTGGAACACAATGATGTCGGAGTACTCCAAGAAGAACTTCCAAAAGGAGGAAAGGATTCCCACCAGCAGGACTTCCTGTATCATAGAGAATCTCACTCCTCTCACTACATACATAATCTGCGTCACTTGCCAGTCAGCCATTCCCTCTAGTGACCAATGCAGGATCTTTCAAACGTTAGGCCAGGATCACTCGGTAGTAAACAGCAAGAAAAAGGACTTAGCCTTAGGCATCTGGCTGACCAGCAGCATCCTTCTTTTAATTATTGCCTGCATCATGATCTACGGTTGCTTGCATATATGGTGGCGGAAACGGCAAGAAAGAGCCAGAGAGGAAAATGCAGGAACCAATGAGCACAGCAAGAAAGAAGCTTGGACAAAAAATGATGGTGTGATGATGGAAGAATACGAGGAAGCTGAACACGAAGCTTTCAGAGATGACAACAAGAGAGAAGACACCTTCCCCGATGAGTGCTGCAGAAATACTATCCCCAAACACCCTTTGACATCAGATAAAAGGAATAGTTTAAATTGCACTTATCAAGAGGAATTCACTGCACATCCTCCAGAAATTAACTAAGTTATTTGCAGTTGCTCTGTGTATTTTTTTCTTGTTACTTTATGTCATTGGTTTAGTAAAGCAACAAACTGTGCAATGAAATGAATGCATGTTAATGTTTAGCTGTTTCATATTCTGGTAGACAATACATGGGTTTAATTACTTCACAAATGTATCCTTTCCCCATATAACATAATGGGAAGGCCAAAAGCGGTCAGGCACTCGGGGTTTAAACATATTCAACAGTCACCACGAAGAGCTAAAAAACATGGCAGAGAATGGCTTTGGTATGGATTTCAAGTATGCAATATACTGTAATTTAGCCTGATAAAAATGGCAGCATGTAACCTCATTGATAATGCAAGCAAAGCAGAGTAAAAAAAAAATGAAAATATCAGAATATTATAGAAATTAAAGCTGGCAACACCTGCTTGTATTAACAGAGATCCTTTAAGTGTACTTTTTAATTCGCTCTGGTTTACCAGGCAATGCGCATTACATCTACATGGGGTTTGCAGTGCATTATAATCATAGTAGAGCCATTCGTTCCTTGAATACAGAAAGTGGCACAAATATACAATGGCTTCTGTTAAACGGAGGTACAAGTGCAGCAACTATGTCCTGGCACTCTATTAGAACCAAAGTTGCAGCATGCTAAATCCTTCACTAAGAACTCGCAGTCTTCAACAGAAGTCAACAGATCAGAATGGCACTGTTCCAAGCACTTGCATCTGATTTACAGACCAAAATCAGCGCTTTTACATGAAAACAAAGAATTTGACCATAAAAATAGACCATATACCGAATATCTAATCTACCACTGAGGGACTACATCGTTATATATTTCATTTGCTAAATACAAAGAAAAAGTAAGCACATACTGTTTTCCCTTTAACACAAAACCTTTTCTTTTGTATGTACCATTACAAGAAAGGAAAGCTTTCAATCAATGTTTGGCTTGAAAACCATCTCTGTTTCTATTTAGGCCAATTTGGCCAAAATATCATTTCCGCACCCCGCAAACTCAAGCCCTTAAATGTGGTGAGAAATTACATAACTACATGTAGCTCTAGGTTAGCACACGTTTTTTTAGGGAAGCAGAAACCATAACTTAAATGTGTGGGTATTATACGTATATCAGAGGAGGGCAATGTTGCCACTGTACATATGTTGCCTTTACGACAATGTAGGCACTGTACAAATAACTGATTCCTGGGAGCATTTGTCTTTTCTGTGAGCCGGCACACAGATAATCTCTGGTTACAAATCAAATCTCCAGCCTGTACACCAGTATCTAAATCTCACTCAAATAAAATATCAGATTAACTTTGATTTCTGTTAATCTTTAGAAAAGAAAATCTAGAGAGTCTACAGGCAAGCATGCATTAATATATAGATGTACACATGCCCTATGTATTTAAATACATATTCTATTAATGAACACAGTTTCACAGAACACCAAGAGCCAAAGTGAAACTCACTCCTAAGGGAGCAGAATATTATACATATAAAATAGTTTTGCTCCAGTATAAGCTTGTAAAGAAATGAAAGCTGATTGATGTGCCAAAAATTATGGAATCATTGCATCTCTACTTTCTTCTCAAACAAGCATCTAAAAAATTAACTGCTGAAACACCACATTGCATGTTACATTACATCTGCAGTCTCCATTGTCTGTACTTTATATAAGCATTAAGGGGCTAGTAACCATATCCTGAATACAATAATGCATGAAGTTAAAAAATGTGTTCCAATGTGTCCCCAGTCCAAAATTTAATTTTCTAAGATTACGGTCTCAGGTCCAACTGTTTCTTTTTGAAGTAGGCCACAAACACTGGACACAATTTGGTCAATTTGCAACTGAATTGTGTAAGCATGTAAGGGCAATTAAAATTATCAATTTGGTATGATCACACCAAAGTCAGGTAAAAAGGAAAACCAGTGACTTGATTTGGAGCAAGCAAATTAATCCAGAATCTTAATGGATATTCTGAAACTTGGCTCCTGTGTGACAGGATTGAAGGGAACGAGGTTAGTCAATAAATGACTTCCACAATGATGCAGATGAAAACACATTGCAGTAAACAACTTTACATTTTTGGAGCTTCAATACTGCTACACAAAGAAAAAGGGCACCCTTGACAAATGAAGTTTGTCATTTTACTTACCTGCTATTTAATTAACAATCTATCTGCTCTCTTGTTTTGCTTTGGATACTCCCATATATAACTTCCAAAAAGTCTCTCCTAGTACAGTAATTTAGACTTTTTTGGTTGTAACTCAATTGTAAGCATATAGATGGACTCACCTTGGAACCAAATAAGTACTGAGGTTGAGCATTTGGTTGCTTGTCCCGCTGGAACTCCTGAGAGAAAGGCATCACAGTACGCACAAACCTAGGAGACAAAACAATATACAACTAGTTAGATATAACTGTTGGAAAATATATTGTCTAGTCTGAGATTTCATTCACATGTAACAATCTTTTGAATAGTGTATCATCCTTGTCCAACTCCCAACTATACGTTTGTGAAATGATGATGTCGAATGCAGCCTTCAGTGGAGCATGCTGGGGGGTCATAAAAATACCTTGGATAGCCAAATTTGCCATTTTTGCTTCTAGTTTTACAGCCCTGTGTTATATTAAAATTAACCCAACTGCTAGTGTAAATCTGTCTTTCCAGCTGGTCAGCCCTGCACCAACAATGAAGGTGTGCGACATGACTAGTGCAAAATAGTGACCATGGTGAACATTTGCAAAAAAGAAGGAAAATACATCATGGGGCCTGCACTGGATAAGCATTAGTGTTCAGTCTGTGGTCTGAAGTGATACAATATCATATAATGGGACATTATTACAATTATTAATAATATGTTTAAAGTGAAAACATATCCAGCAGCACACATACATTTTTATTGAAAGCCAAATTAGAGTTTGTATTGAAAATACAATCCACATATTCTTTTAATTAAAAAAAATACATTTTCAAGGTTCTCGTTATAAAGTACCTTGGGATCATTGTTTACCTTTTACTCTTACAACCCACCCCTCCCTCTACCTTGAATTGGAAAATGAGGCTTTGTATAAAAAGCTCTCGCTTCTTGAAAACTGCGAGGAGATTATGGTAAAAAGATAAGGTTAATTAAAGGGGGCCCGTCGCCACAAAAAAATTATTCCAAATCCTTTTTTATCATGTTAGTCAAGCAAAATTACTTTAATTACACTGTATATATTATTTGAATCTTGTTTCCATCAGTCTGGGAAACATTCTTATAGCAAGCAGGCAGGAGCCATTTTGTGGATACTGTTATTAAGACAAGCCTTGCATCATCTCAGAATCTTGTTTCTGCACCAGAACGGGGGACCTGATGTCCATCCCCATGCCCTGGTTACACAAATAAATGGTTAAGTGAACGGGGAAATGTGGGGAGAGCAGTGACATCTAGGTGCTAAGTGCTGAATGGAACGTGAAAGTAATTGCCTGTCCCTCCCCTATGCCTAAGGCATAGAGGAGTGGCAAACAATATTGACAGCTGAGATTTTTAAATGAGTTTACAACAGCTATGAATGCTTTAATAAAAAAATGAATTTGGATTTCATGTTTAATTTAAAAAGGACTTTTATTATACAGATTTTTATGTCTGGACGACAGGTCCACTTTAACTACCATTAAAGCCTCCCATATCTGCTTTGAAAAACCAAGGAGGAAGGAGCAAGTATAAAATGAAAATACTTTCAGTTTCATTGTTTTATCTTATTTATTTTGAAGAACGAAAATAATTTCTCAACAATGGCATTTGTATCACCTATGCTGATGGCTGGATAAATGCATATTTCATAGATAAACAACTAGGTAAGGCTTTAGAAAGAGTTTGTTGTGTTATATTTTCAGCCTCGGAGAGTCCAGTTTTTGGCAAACAAGACTGAACATTTTCACCTTGAAAACTGAAAGGAATTGGGTGCTTTATCTGCCATCTGCTGCTTACCAGTTTATTTCAGCAAACGATGATAAGAAAAAGAAAAGTGGGCTGCATTTCATTTCTAATGTTTCTTTCTAGAAATAATTATTTATTTGCCTAAATAATGTTTTGTAGATTTAACGGTATAGGCCATCTTAAAATACATTTTTAGTGCAATACTTTTTAATACTTTTTTAATTATTTAAAAGACAAAGAGGGGTGCCAATATGATAGGCACTATTATCCCCCAGTTGGGTTGCCACCTTTTAAAATGTTCTTACCGGCTGGCCAGGGGCCAGTGACAAGAGGGGATGGTTTATGCTGTAAAGGGGGTGGGACAAGGGAGGGGCAGAGTGCCTTCAAAAGGGGAAGAGCTATGACTATGACAGACAACCCCAGGCTTGGCAGGTGTTTTACCAGCTAGGCAGTAACATATCATGCGGGTGGCATTGCTAACGCAATTGTAGCAAATTGCTAACTTTTTTCCCTTCATAAATGCTTCTGTTCAGGAAAGATTGCAGTGATCTCTCTGACTAAGCCCAGTCATCTTTAGAGTGAAGACACGCAGAGCTACTAGTAGCAGCTACTTGTTGTGGCTACTATAAAATTACAAAAAATACCCTGCCATAGACAATACTGAGAATTGCCTCTGCTAAAACACACAGTGTCTAAGCAAAGCCAATTATCACTATTGTCTATATTGTAGCCATAACAAGTAGCTGCTGCTACTAGTAGCTCTGTGTGTCTTCACCCTCAATGTGTTCCCAAGGCTCTAATGTGGTTTCTAAAAGCCAACCATGCAGTAAATAGTATATGGTTTAGATGACTAAATGCAGGGGGGGGGGAAATGCAAACTTCTATATTACCTGTAAGTGGACCCATTGTAGCAGTAATTCGGAAGAAAGTCATAGTTAAGCTCCCAAAAGACATGGAGGGTGATTCTGCCATAAGGAGCAGACACATTATGATTGGCCTCACGGAACATAGCATCAAAACTGTCCAAGGTCAAGTACTTGCTCAACAACTTGTGTGTCATTCGATTTATTTCAATTAGACCATCCAGCTCCTAACAAGCAAACACAAAACCTTTATTCTGTGGTTCAGAACATGAAAACGGGTATAGCTAAAATGTGGAAGACAATAATGTATAATAGACTGCATGTTAAACAATAAAAATCACTATACACAAGATACATGAAGGCTAATAGCATACAGTGCATTTGTCCACTCCTGATATTCAGCATCACCTAGGATGTTTTCTATTAAAGTAATGTACTTTAGATTTCTCAGCTACTTACAACAATTGAGGTCAGATCTTCACTTTCAAACCGCCCAATGGCCAGCTCCAGTGATCTGTACAGAGCAGCCGAAATTCTCTGAGTAATTAAGCGATTCAAGTCAATTGACCTCCCTAGAAGCTGTGGTAAAAGAAAAAATGACATCAAACGTTATACTCCACTTTTTAGATTTGCTCATCAAACTGCACCTTCTGATATTGAGTTTCACATTGCAGTTCAGAACTCTACTATCATTTGTAAAAAGAATAATTTTCATGAAATGTTACCTTGCTCTTTAGGTGTTTATTTTTTTTTTTAACAAGAATGGCTAAAGTTATCAAGAGCCATTTAAACTTCCTGTACAGGTTTAAAGTGTGGGAGGAAACCCACACAAGGGTACTGAGAGGAAACCCACACAAACCCAATCGAACTGAGGATCCCAGCACTGTAAGACAGAAAAGCTAACCACTAAACCACAAAGCACACTGAATATGATAGAAAAGAATGTACATGTTACAATACTGGAAACAGACCTTCCCTGTGGACACACAAACACAAGTGCTTTTCATGAACTGCTATGTTTCAACGCAGAAACTTCCTCACTTTCAGACAACTGCCACAAAGGACAACGGGGAGCATAAAATTGGTGGCACCCCTCCAGCTTAAAAAAAATAAAAAATAACGGACACCGAAGCACCAGATACAATCCTATTCACTACAATGGAAGCGACAGTATTTCAATAACAGCAATGCTGTACTGCCATACTGTTCTATAAGCAACAGTTGCTATGTTTTACATACAAGTTTTACTGACAAGTTTACTGTACCATACACTGAGACTGAGGCAACATAAGAATGATACAACAATACATCACAGTATTCCCTGACTATTTAAAAAAAAAAGTGAGGTGACTTTAAACAATTTGGAGCTAATTATTAAATGTGCTTCTATGTGAGCTGCCATTGAGAAGTTAGGCATTATCAAATCACCTTTAAAGTGCCTCTCCATCCAGTTCTGTATAACAAACAGAGTGCAAGGTTAATGAAGAAACATATTTATATCTTTCTTTATAAGCACTAGGCTGGATTATAATACACAAACTAGATGGAAGGAACCATAGAAGACTGATCTGTATAGGTCAAATTTGGTTGACTCACATCCACACACACAACAAACAAACTCATGACTTGCATCTAAACCAGCAACATTTTTACCCACTTGCTACACAATCCAACACACAAAATGCTTTATCCACAACCTGACCCACTATCTGCTAGCTACCATAAAACCAGAAGTGGTCATTATACACCAGAAGTGATGTCATCCAAGCTTGTGAGGCTCAGAAATCAACTTTTAGACCTACAATGCCCAGAACAAAACAATACAGCCATCTGCAACCTGTGAATATCAGCACTGTGGGTATACAACCCACTGCAGTACATATAAATAGAAAAAAAAGGGCTGCATACTTTCAAACATAAAGGTTCATATATACTTTGCCTCTATATGCATATTAGTGCCTTCTTGCTCACCTGTACATGTCTCTGCTTCAGCAATGTATCATAGCGATTGGACGTTCCCTGGGAGATATTGGCTCCCTGATTTTTACAGTCTGCTCTAAGACGCTTGTCTAAAAGAAGGCTTCAAGAAAAGAAAAGATAAACAAATAAATTACGGTTATTAATTTACTATTTATTGTTAATACTACTATATTTTTCAACATTCAGTCTTAACTCTTACCCGCCAGAAACAACTTTGTAGTGGGCAAATATTTGGTCCGCTAACTTGTAGACAAACTGGTCAAAGCACAAGTTTACCTGAGAAAAGAAACCAGGACAAAAATCAATAAATACATAGGAATGGAGTCAGCTGGTAGTTATTTAACTTAAGGATGGCTAGATGTTATATGGTTGTTGTTGAAGTTGTATTTCAATGGTTCAACAGATTACAGTTTAACTATCCTTAGCTCAGCATCCCTGTGTTATGCTATGACATAGTTCAATCATCTCTAGAAGCCAGGAAAGACAGAAAACTATTCTTGATATATAGGGTGGCTTTTCAAGCGTGCTGTTGCACTGTTAAAGCACATATTAATACATGCAAAAATAAAGATGGCATTTTCTGTGCAGCAAGCGACAAACATTTTACAGACTCAAGATAAACCATGCATCGATAAAGGATATTTCACAGCCACTTAAGGAGAATATACTACCCCTGTTGACATAAAGGAGAAGGAAAGCTACCGAAGCAGTTTACTGCCAATATATTAGCCACAATAGTGCAAGCTATACCACTATATTTATTCTGCAGAATGCTTTACCATACCAGAGTTAACAGCTCCAGAAGCTCTCTGTTTGTTTAGGATAGCAGCTGTCATATTAGTTTGGTGGGACATCACTTCCTGCCTGCGTGTCTCTGCTCTCTCATAGCTCTGGGCTCAGATTATAGCAGGGAGGGGAGGGGGAAGGGGGAAAAGGGAGAGAGGAGCAAACTGAGCATGCTCAAGCCCTACCCCTGGAGGTTTATGCTGAAAACAGGAAGTCTGATACACAAGCCCATGTGTACACAATAGAAGGAAAGAAATGCAGTGTTTCTTTTGACAGCGGACTCAGAGCAGCATTACTTTGAGGGGTTACTGGTGTAGTTATATAGACCTTTCCGAGAAAGCATACTTAATTTTAGCCTTTCCTTCTCCTTTAAGTGTTCAGTTGCGTTATGCAGAAAAGGTGCATAAACACTATTTGAACTTCCAAAAATAAACTGTGTATAAATGTATGGGGTTTTTTTGTACAGACATACCGGATTCCACAGATTTAAAGTCATATTACACATAAGAATAATTTCCAGACCATAGTAAACTTTATTCCACTGTGAAGTTGAATTTCCTCTGCTTTCCCAGAATCTGTTACTTCAAAATGGTACAGGATAAGCGAGGGGTTGGTTTCTTTCAATTTGTTCACATGTTTACACAAGTTTTCTACATAAAGGAGAAACAAACCCGTACCAGAAAAAAAACCCCGACCCCCCTACCCTGCATAGAACAAGGTAGGAGGAAGGAGGTTGGTCTACGCAGGGTAGGGTTTTTTTCTAGTATGGGTTTGTTTCTCCTATAAAACCAATTAAATGAATTTATGTGAAAAAGGAGGCTTTACCCTAAAAAACAATGTTCAAAATATATGAATTGACACAAATCACCTCAGCTTCAATTTCATCATAAAGAAACTGTTTTTTGAACTTTGTAAGTGCATAATGTGCGCTGTCATTATAGAGATCCAGAGAGTAGAGGACATACCTGGAAGAGACAAAATGCAAAGAATCACATACGTTGTGCTAAAAAACAGTTCCTGGAGAGTACTACTACTGGTCACACACCTAGATGCATGAAGGAGGTCTGCAGCTCTGTCAGCCAATGACCTACACCTAATCCCCTAGCAAGATAGTCTGTCTGGTGTGTGTTGGGTATTCCAAATGGTCAATAGCCTCACAAACTCAACAACTGTCTGCAAACTTGGCTGAAATTGATTGAACTGGCCAACTATGCTCTGTATTACTAATATCTGCTCAAAAAGGAGTTAACAAGAAGACTATTTTATCGTAGTGGTGTACTCATGCTAATCTTGGGGCACAAATAAACCTTTAACCTGTATGAACCTTCTGATAAGCCTTTTTAAGTAGCATGGACAAATGCAAGGTTTTCCATCAGTCATTGATAACTCAACTCCCTTACTCCATTACAGTGCTATCTTTTTGTTAGCAGTAGATGTGCAGTTGCTTTGCTGTCTATGTCTCTGCTGAAGGAAGCAATATAGTACAATCTTTCTTATGTGTAAAAGCAAATACAGAGAAAGGATGTTCTATGCACACAATAAGTCATGTACTTATAGACTTACAATAAAAAGCAAAACAATTAAAGGGGTTCACCTTCCAAACACTTTTTTTAGTTCAGTTATTTTCACCATAAATAAAGGCTTTTTTGATTACTTTCCATTTTTTACAGTTTTTTTCCAAAACCGAAGTTTAAAGTCCTGGTGTTTCAGTCTGGCAGGTTAGTAATCTAGGGAAGACTTTCTACATTTGCTACATTAGTGGACACATTTCTCTGTTGGCCCACACCTTTAGTTGGGGAAAATATTTTCGCCAACATGTGCCCTATAATGAAATTCAGGGATTCTGCTCAGCAGAATGTATAAAGATAACACATGTATCAGTTTAGAACAAAGTCAGCAACCCCCCAAGCTAATTCAGAAACACATAAGAGGGTGAAGAATAAAACTTTCAACTTCTATATTAGAAATATGGCCACAAATAGAAAGTAATTGAGGAAAAATCTTTATTTCTGGTGAACTAACTGAAAAAAAGTGTTGGAAGGAGAACAACCCCTTTAAATTTAGAAAATAAAACAAAACTAATCATTTTGGTTATTCTTACTCCATCATAGATGCCTCCTTGGTCTCCAGGATATGGTCTGTCAGAATCCACGGCATTGACATATCAATAGGAAACTGAATTCTGCGACCCATTGTCAACTCCAAGAAAAACTCCCTGAACCATAACTGGGACAAGTCACAGCACTGCTGTAAAGTCTCTTTAAGTGTAAGAAAAGATGAATAGCAGAGTTAGGCAGAGCAGAGAGTGAACGCAGACAGCGAAAGTGTTTTAAAGCAATTAAAATATAATGTACTGTGTTTGCACTAGGCACACTATTGAAGTTTATATAAAAAAATCTGCTGTACAGCCAGTCTGAAAAAGGTGAAAAGGCTCAAGTTACACAACATACAGCATATAAACTCTTTAAAATACAAGGGTTTAGTTTTTCCACAGAATAATTCCTTTGTAGGAATTATCCCATTGTATTATACAGAGCCTTTCTGCCGTCGGGTATGTAACCAGTGCCTTTTCTCATTTATTAGACTGAATATCTGCCCTTGTGATTATACAAAGATTGTTTTTGTGCTAGCCATACACTAACCAAGTTAAGTTACTTGATAAAGGGTTTTGTTACTCAAAACATGTCTTGTGAGTAAATGCAATATTGCAGTTATTTATGCTTTGGTGGCATCCTTTGACTAAGGTTGAAAAATACTGATATCATATACATCTGGATGCGACATTTACAGAAATGCCTGCTTTTTACACTGTAATTAGTTGTGGAAATGTGGAATATATTTCCACTGTTGAATTTATAGGTACATATCAGCCGACAGACCCCGACCAATAATTATAGTACATCGATGTTGGTCGGGATCATCAGACCATCTTATTTGTACCTATAATTGTATAAAAAAGTTTCAGGAATCAGACAGGTTTGAAAATTTCACCTGCTGAGGGGTACCGTAGGCCAGCTCCTAGTTAGTAGAGTAAAGAGGAGCTGCAGCTTTATCGAAAGCCAGGTATGCAGGAAGGGAGGGATGGTTATAGTCTTGGGCTGCATTACTACTTGGTCCAGCTCTGGGTTGCATAATCTTAAGTAATTAACCCACATACTGTATGTTTAAAAAAAAAAAAAAAAAAAAACAGCATAAAAATTAACCCAGGTGCAGTAACCCACAGCAACAACTAAAACATTTGCTTTCAA
Source organism: Xenopus laevis (assembly GCF_017654675.1). Taxonomy (NCBI): domain Eukaryota; kingdom Metazoa; phylum Chordata; class Amphibia; order Anura; family Pipidae; genus Xenopus; species Xenopus laevis. Next base: position 119,300,648 of record NC_054373.1, read on the forward strand.
ACAAATGGCACATGCTGAGCTGATTATTTGGTACAAGTGACTATACCTGTAGCAAATGTCACCTTTTATTAAGTATTTTAAATGAATCATCGTCCATTATAGTGGACCACCGAGCCAGCCGCGTTGACCCAGACCCCCATATCCCCGCATGTGTACATGAACTTTTGCATGCAAACGAGCACACACATGAGCAAAAACAAGCATGCGCATATGCGAGCAGGTGCACATCTGCGCGGAACTCGTTCAGCACTTGCTCAGCCAGCCTAAGGGTAAGCAACAGGGAAGGTGCCTTTCTGGCACCACCCAAGCTTTGCACCCGAAGCACGTACCTCTTCTGTCTACCCCTAATTCCAGTCCAGTATTGTTTCTGAAATTTCACAATCTTAGAACACAAATTCTGCCTATGTTTAATGACACTGCATTCCAACCCCCAAACAAAAGCAAGTGAATATTTCTGAGCTAGGGCAGTCTTTAAATGAGAACTAAAGCTTAACTAAAGAAGTAGCTAGAAATGTTGGACATTATGTTTTGGGCTTCTGCACCAGCCCAAGGCAAAAACAGCCTTTTAGCAGGGATCTGTGTCTCCAAAGATGCATGCTCTGTGCTGCTGTCACTTACTGAGCTTGGGGACTCACTCGCATAGAACACATAGAATATAAATGTCCCACTATAGAGCTGATTAGAAATTAATACAGATAATTACTACATGGCAGCAAAGAAACCAGTGCAACTAGCATCAGAATTTAATAATCAGCCCTGTGGCATCATCTTATTTTACAGGCCAACCTCACTTTCTGCTTAATAATTTGTGACGACCCCTAAACTTAGCTTCTCAACAGCTGCTCAGAGCCCACTGAGCATGTCACAGACACTTTCCAAGATGGGGACTCCCTGTGATAAGTTTGAAGCCCTGGATCATTGCTGCTATTGAGATGCTGAAACTTTAGTCTGGTGCAATAAGTTCAGTATATAAAATATGGTATTTCTAGCCACATTCACTTTTAGGGTTTAGTTCTCCTTTAAAAAAAAACCCTCAGGGAATATGCGGATAGATGCAGCTTCGATTTGGCTTCCTGCGGTGTGATAGAAAAAGGTATTGGTACAATCAAACTGCACCAGAGGAAGGACCCTTGTGGTCCGAAATATGTAGTACTACACATCTCTAAATAAAGTCAAATATCCTTTTCGATTGTCTAAGTTCTCCAGTGGACTTTTTCCTATATTTCCGATACAATCTTAAAAGGGCTGTAATTTAACATAAATCTGTCTGCTAGCTCTGGGAACACCAGAGCAGCTTTATGCCCGATTCATAATCAATATATTTGACTAGTTGGCATTGAAGAACAACTTTATGTATAAATAACTAATAGAATTTCAAATATTTCTAGGTCATTATTTAGAATATATTTGTGAACATTTGGCAAACACAGAAAGCAGCTTATGAATGAGCCCCAATTCCCAATTAAAGGCATATGTTGAGAATATGAAGGTCAAGGCAGCATGGTGGGTGTAATTACGTATGCATTTTATTGTGCAAAGTTTGGGCAACAGCTGTCACTCTTGTGTGGGATCAGGAATGTAAAGCATTGTTGGTATTTGCAATATTGGACAGATTATGAAGGCACATAGCAATGGAAGTCTTTAAATATGCTTTGTTAGCTCAAGAGAATTTATAGCAGGATTTCTGGTCTGACATGCTATCTTTTCCCTAACAGGGTATATTAGTACAAATGGCACCAATCAAAGTACTGTGTTTATCTTTGGGTCAGCAGAAATTCCTTTATTTTCATGCTTTAGTACAAAAGTGCAGCTCAAATATTATGGAAACCATATAACAAGGGACACTACACCCCCTTGTCCAACATGAGGACAATGAATAGGGCGAGTACTGAACATACTTTGTGCCTTTTGTTTTAATCATATTATTTAATTTAAATTCGGAAACATTTGATGACCCTAGTTCACACTAATCACAAAGCAAGTGGCACAAAAATGCAGTATGTACATATGTAGTATGTAGACTTCTTTTTCCATAATTTTGGAAGTCATATTTCCTTATGATGTAATACAGGAATGGAACCTCTTACCTGGGGAAAGTTCAGAATTACAGGAGGGCCATCTCCTATAGTGGCGTTTTAAGCAAATAATTCTAATTGTACTTTTCATTAACTTTTCCCTCTGTAATAATAAAACAGTACCATATACTATGGTGATCCAAATAACAGAAACATTGATTATCCAGAAAGCCACCAAGCATTCTGAATATTAGAATCCATACATGTATTTGGATGGCAGTACAGGGGAATATTCTCACCCTCTACACTACCTGATATAGCTAGTATTGTCACTTTAAGTATAACTGATGCAAGAAATAAAATTCTGAGACAAACCGGAGTCATATATTAAAGATGTAGAGAGTTGTACCAAATTAGCTATAGTTTAAAATGGTACAATACATTATTGTGATACCATTGATTATCTCAGTTAGTTTACACAGACAATTCTGTATGTTCCACACCCAGAAAAGCAAACAAGTACAAAGATGATTAAGACTCTAGAGGAGTTAATTGTCTACAGCACAAAGATCACAGAATGCAAACTGTCCGATCTACAATTTTAATTACAAATTTTTAACTGTTGAGCGAATTGAAGCAACAAAAAAAGTAATCTAACAGTAATGAGGTTTCAGATATGCTAGCACTGATGTAAGTAAAGCAGGAGTAGTTGCTTATGTGTGTGTGTGTGCTTTAATAACTTCCTGCCTGCATAGGCCAGGTGAATTTGCTGATGCACCTACCTATCAAAAGGTCATATCATATATATCTATGTTTTATATCTTATTTTTTGATTCTTAAGAGATCATGTATGTTATGTAGGGAATACAATAGAACTCTAGGAAGCATGGTTTCTGGTTCACATGTGTGTGATACAACTTAGGAAGTACAGATGAAAACAGGCCCATAACCATTTAGGAAATCCAGTTAAAACCATGACACTCTGAGGCACATTGGAGAGGCTACAGATGGGGTTTTTTGCCTTCCTCTGGATCAACTGGCTGTTAGGCAGATTAAAAAAAGTAAAAAGGTTGAACTTGATGGACATGTGTCTCTTTTCAACCTAACTTACTATGTTACTATGTAGAGGAACCTTATAAATAATATAGAAAGAAAAACAGACACTTTTACAGACATGCTTTTAAAAAATGTTACAATCTGTTGGCACAAGGTTTATTGTTAAATAGGGTCATTCATGATCCCGCTTAGGGCTGATACATAGAACAAACTGTCTTTCAAAGTGGCTAGATGCGTCGCAAGGACATACCAGCAGCACAGTGATCACACATCATAGTCTTACCACTGAAATTAAGCAAATGTGTGTAGAAGAAAGATTCTCGGTGAAATTTTTCTATGTCCATAATGGTGGGACCCTCTAGGCTACTTCTCAGGGTTTTCTTGGAACCACTTTTGTCAGCAATGAGGGACTCTAGCATGGTTCTCACCATGTAAAGCTGTGTTATTAAAAGGGAGAAGCATTGAAACCACGGAATGTACATGTAAAGAAATCAATACACACTACCAATAATACAGTTATTTAATAAACAGGCAAACCGAAATGATCGGGTTTTCAGAATAGGTTAAAAAATTCCAGTAGCCCGATTTCATTCGAAGTAATACCTTATGGAAGGGATGTTTACTCGGCTATCAGTATGTTGTTAAATTACAGCTCCCTGGAAATGTAGGGCTGTGTTCAACAGCTAAACCACAGCAGACTGAACATCCCTTTATAAAACACAGTAAAAGCCAGCAAAAACAGTGCCATCAACCCAGAGTGGAACTTATAAGTGTATTTTGCAAACACAACCAACCTCTTTCACTAGAGGATCAGTTTGCTCTTCAGAAGACAAGAATATAAAAGTAAAAATCGTCTTACCACCAAAGTCTAAAAGAGCTGGATAGGTGTAGGACTGCCTCAGAAACTTTTTTACCACATGCAACAGCTTTTCCAACCCCAGAGACTTGACCTGTTTAAGCAACTCAGCAGAGTTTAAGGACTCTGCCATTGTGCGCATCAGGAAGAGCTGAAAACCAATGGGGAATAGAGAGTAGCAGGAGGTGAGGAGCAGAGAGTGAGACAAAAAAGGAAAATTAGGTAAAGGATAAGTTTGGTAAAAAAGAAAAGCAGAAGGGAAGACATCAGTTAGTAGGTTAGGAAGATAAAGCCACAGCTATTTCACATGCTATTTTGTCGTTTTGTGTTGATGATTGTAAACTGTGTAGCGAAGCTACAATGTAAAATACACTTATGCTTTAAAGGGGGAGTTCACCTTTAAATTAACTGTTAGTATGATGTAGAGAGGGATATTCTGAGACAATTTGCAATTGGTTTTCATTTTTTATTACTTGTGGTTTTTGAGTTATTTAGCTTTTTATTCAGCAGCTCCCCAGTTTTCAATTTCAGTAGTCTGGTTGCTAGGGTCCACATTACCCTAGCAACCATGCATTGGTTTGAAAAAGAGACTGTAATATGAATAGGAGAGGGCTGAATAGAAAGATGAGTAATAAAAAAAGAAGCAATAACGATGTGTGTGTGTGTGTAGTCTTACAGACTATTTGTTTTTTAAGATGGGTTCAGTGACCCTCATTTGAAAGCTGGAAAGATTCACATGTAGAAGGCAAATAACTATAAAACAGAAATAATGAAGACCGATTGAAAAGTTGCTTAGAATTAGCCATTCTATAATATACTGAAAATTAATTTAAAGCTGAACCACCCCTTTAAGCAGCATATTACAAATCTGGCCCTCCACTGCCTGTCAGCTACAGTTCCTTGCATTCGAAGGGCTGTGGTTCTTATAAGCTGGAGAGCACCAAACATCCTTAGATAGTGACAGATTCAGATCAAAACAGCAGATAGGCTAAACATCACAACCAAACATATCTTTGGCTCTCAATGCATAGTTTCTTTTCCATTCTCCGTTAGTAAGCTGAATTAGCCGCTTTAGATAAATTTGCCTTAACAGTTCATACAGAGTTGCTGAATAGTAATGAACGCAATAAAAGCAAATCTTTGATTTATGATATTTGATATGATATATGATTTATTGATATTTCTTTCAGAGCTGAAGATGTTAAAAATGTCTTGGTATATATGGTTTAGTATAGTTACCAGAGGATTATATTCCTTAACAGAGCAAAACATTGAAGGCTGCAGAAGACTGCTCATGCAAAGCCATAGGTGTCCCAAATGCAGGAAAGGAAAGAGAAAGAAAACATTGGTGGTAATCGATTTGATGAATTAGATTCAGTCTTCTAATTATTTAGTTAATTAAATCAGTTCCATTCCCTCCTCCCTCCATTGTCTATTAGGAATTAACCAAAAAGTAGTAAGATGATCAATTGCATTTTAATTTAGAAACATTTAGATTTAAATAAGAGAAAGAAAAGTGTAAACATGCATATCAATGAATTAACTTTGTATGGTATGAGTTCTGATTTAGTTACTGCATAAATCACCAGCTCAGTTTCAGGAACAGTATTCACTACTCCACCTGATTAAAAATAAACAGCCTAACATCAGCACTGCATTTACAGTAAGTATATGGGAGAAATCCATAATACCCTGTGGGCTGGAGGCATTATATCACTAGCAAAAGACACATTTATCCCGCACAATGCAGCAGGAAGACCTGATTATAACTGAATAACTAGCTATACTGGCATTTCAAATATTCAATAGAACACTTTAATTTTAAGGGGATTTTAGAGGAACATACCTGGGTGCTCGATGGTCCAACAGCCCTTCTGGGAACTTTAATATCAAATCCAGTCTTTGGGTCTTTTTCACCTCTGAGTGCAGGGTCATTGAATGGTTCACACCCAGATCCCCAGTCACAAACGGTCTTTCTGATAGCTTGGAGCACGCTACAGAATGCAAACTCATTACCCTAGGGCAGTGTATTCTTGATTTACTGTTACTATACATACATTTTATAACAAACTTATGGTGCACTACAGTTAAATATAAATCAAAGAAAGCATAATTAGTGACATAAGGGTAAAGAGTAGTAATCAGAACGTTCAGATGTTGCAAGGAAGTACATATATTTAATAATTCCCACCTTTGTATTACATTTTTCTTCTTCTTAATAGCTTGTCTCAGTGGCTCCCTTAGTGTGACCTGGGCAAAATCCTGCAGCTCAGCATAGATAGTATGGCGGATGGCATGGTTAAATACACTTTCCATTCTGCACATGAGGACCTGTAGACCTTTGATCATGGCAACGACCTGTGCAGTAAAAAAATGCTAAACCTTATAACCCATTAATAAAAACACCATAAATAGCACTGGAAGGCACCAGTGTGTTCTGGTGAGTTAATGTAGACAAATTATCATACCTCAACCAGAGCAAATTTCTCCTCACTGGTATAGTTGTATCTTGTAGCACGTTCATATTCTTCTGCATTGTCTGGGCAGTCTTTATTGGAGTATTTATCGGTTGGGTGAACAAGCTTCCAGGAGTACTGTTGAACAAAACAAATCAAAATATATAACAAGTGCACAACCGCATTAGAATCCACATACCCTCATCAACATTAGTAAGATGTGTGGTGTCTCCAAACAAGGCACTGCTGCACATAAAATGAATAGGTTGTGTGGGAAATACACTTTTATTATAATTTAGATCAAGCCACCAAGTTACACAACACTTCAATAATTTAAAGGAACAGTAACATCAAAAAATAAAAGTGTTTTAAAGTAATACAAATAATGCAGTGTTGCCCTGCACTGATAAAACTGCTGTGTTTGCTTCAGAAACACTACTATTGCTAATATAAATATGCTGCTGTTTAGCAATGGGAGCAGCCTTTCAAAGGAGAAAAGGCTCAGGTTACACAGCAGATACTAGACAAGCTATGTAGAACATAATGGTGTTATCTGTTAGACTTTTTTTTTTTCATTTCCACCGTTGCTACACGGCAGCTTGTTTATATGAACTAAATCAGTGTTTCAGAAGCAAACACGTAAATTTTACAAGTACAGGGCAACAGTAGAGCATATTTTCATTACTTTAAAACACTTTAATTTTTTGGTTTTACTGTTCCTTTAACAAAAAAAGGTTAGAGAGGTCCCTGCTCACAAGAGCTTATACTTGCTTGTTGCTGGGGATAGCCAACCTTTCCATCTCAGACACAGGATATCACTGCAGATTAGATTAAATCAGTACTTTCTGGATTTTTTAGGTCCAGGCTCCTTTTAATGTCAAGTTTAAAACAAGGTAACAGACCTTACGGTGTCAGCTATTATATTAACTGAAACCTTACCCTAACCAACAAATTCAATATGGTCTCGCTGAATTATCTATGGGAAGAAAAAACAACAAACATATTTGGGGTAACAGTAAGGAAGCTCAGTATGTTTCCAATCAGAGAATATTTAAGAAACTCTCTAATAAGTGCAGTTCATCCAAGCTCCTATAGATTATGACAATGAAGCTTTTAAAAGCAAGTACCTTTGTTCAAATGTTCATTTTACTACATACCACTTCCATTACATGTGCACTCCACTGAGACAGGAGCTGAAGCCCTTGCAAAGATAATTCAAAAAGTTTTCGGTACTCTGCATCTGTCTTTTGGGCTTCTTGGCGGCCTGATCCAGTCACTACCTAAAACAGAAAAAAACAGGAGATAAAAAAAGTCCAAAATCATGCAAGGATTCTGCTCAAAATTGAAAAGCCACAATGTAAAAACATTTTGCAATGTCATTAAACCTGTAAATTCCATTAATGTACCACTTTCCACCCACTTTAAATTTCACTCGCTGTGCTGAATTTGCATACAAAATATGAATACACTGAAAGGGTTAATTGCCTACACAGAATTGTATTAAATGGATAGTGGTGACTGACGTTTTTAAAAAACAAATTTGGTACAAATATTATTATTACAAGGACATGCCATTCAAATGTATATAATGTTAACCAGTTTTGTCACTGGATATATAAACATACTTGCATTAATATACCTTTTTTTATATCACCTTCCTGTCTCTCCCTATATGGCCAAAACAGCACTGAATTTTAAAAAAGTCATTAGCAAATTATACAGAAATTTGTATTAATGCAAGGGATGTGAAAACTACACTTACCTCACTATTGCTATAGCGGGCCAACTCAGAAATAAAGCGCATGTGGTCTTCTCTAATCTGAATCATCTGCTCACATATATTATACTGTGGACTGCTGCTTGATGAGGTACAGGTCCACCTGTTTCAGAAAAAAACAAAAAAACATTACATCGATGTTTACAAAAATGTAAATGTAAAGAGATAGTGATTTGTGATGCTTGCATTGCACTTCATGTAGCTTACATACTGATATTGGAACTGCACCTTGCACTAATGAGTTAAAATTTCTATGTGAATACAAGTGTGCGTGTATAAGTACATATATCAATTTTATATGTATATATTTATTATGTTAACTATCACTGTGTATTTCTATTTTAAGATTAGATGGCAGTATATATGTAGCAGAATTGGTCAGACTCTAAATTCTGAAGCTTTTTGAAATCTCTAAGGTAGCACCTTGATTGGATTCTTACCTGGACTTATTTTCTTCATAATGTGCACTTGTTTTAATATATCTTGCAAGCTCAATTTGCATATCACCAAACAGGGGGACCACTTGTAGTTGCTGATCAGAAGGGTGATAAAAATTATTGTTGGCATTAAGAAAATCATACTTCCTACTGTAAGTTCTCTAAACATTACACACATTATCTAAACTTCATCAGCAAAGCTTTCACAGAAACCATTACATTAAATTAAATCTAAAAACCAAGTTTATAAAGAACAAAAAAACTTATATTAAGGAAAATACCACTTGCAAAAAATCTGAAAAGGTTACAGGCTTTTTAACTTTCACTATACAATCACCCAGACAAGCATGAACCCAAATGACTTTGGCAGATCGGACAAAACTGTATTTTTAAAAGCTCATATAACTGTGGGCCAATTCATCAGATCAGTGCAGTTTCACAGACCAAATTCCCACGATACAGGACACATTGTTAAGAGGGTCAACAATCCAGTAAAATGTGGCTATCACTACCTTTATTTGGTATACAAGGGTTAAGTGTCTGTTATACACTCGACATCTAAGACGACTAACAGTGCAGTACAATCGGAGGTGTAGAAAACAAAGAACAAATGCTAAAAGGTTACATACGGGGATGAAGGAATTATCTGTGATATAGCAAACATGCACTGAAGTGAAATAACTATACTTAAGCAATTTATTATAGCAGGACTAAAACGTATATGGATTCTATTCTGCTTTGGGGATCTTTAAGCCCACTGGATTTAAGTGGCAACTGGATTTAACGTTTATTCTTATATACTATTATGATAGATATTATGAAACTATTATGATTTTTGTTCTAATTAACAGTTCTGGTTACCAGTTGCTTAACCTTACATGGACATTTTACACAGATGTATTTGAATGAAAGTTATACTGATCAAGTTAAAGGACTTGAAAACTGCAAAAGGTTTAGACAATAAAAGAAGAGGATGTGCCATAACATTATAAGCTTCCATCTGTTGTGAAAACAGACAATTCATTTTTAGGTACTAGCTAATTTTCAGGAATTTTTGGGAGCCCACCTAGGTTCCTCAGTTGGGTGGCTAGTCTGTTTTATGGCAAACTCCTTCCTGATAGACCATTATAATTACCTTAAAGAACTTGTCTATTTTATTCAGGTTAATTCTCTTTTTGGCATCCAGTTTGTAGATGTTGCTCAGGCTGCCATCCATAAGATACAGTCCAAAGCCCATTACCTAAAACCAAAACAAACTTGCATTAGGTTACACAAAAAGCCCCCCTTGGGAGATGCTATATTAAAATATATAGAAGGTAGCACCACCTTTAATGTGAATAAACTATACTTATATGTTGCTATATTCATTAAATTATACAAATCAACATCCTGTAAAAGCTATTCTTAGTCCTTTTCTGTATATAAGAGATATCAACCTGTGACCTTCCAGCTGTTGCTTCCCTTCTTTTACCAGCATCCTACTACCAACAGTGGTAATTCATTTGTAATTAGTTGTTATTGGCAACTAAACCTGGGCAAACTTTAGACCTGCATTAAACCATAAATACTGTTAGAAGAAGAATCTAAAGATTAGTTAACAGATAAAAGTAGACTAGGTCTGTCCTAAATGAATCTCCTGGATTACCCAGCCTGTGTATATTTACATTCTTCATCTTTTATTGTAATTGCAATTTAATTTCTGTATACAAAGATTCATAACTATTACACCACATCACTACACACTAAATAAAATGGCTTTGAAAATGAAAAGATTCCCTCAAGCTGCATCTTATACAAACTAGGCTTGAAATTCAAAACAGTTGAACACTTTATGTAATCTAGGTAAGATTAAGGAAAACTAGGTATGACGGAGTAAAAATGTCCGCTCACACGGCAATACCTAGCTGTCTTAAAATCCCCAAATACATGTTTGTGGTCCCCCAGTTTTCACCATATACTGACAGATAAGTACTGACCACTTCTGTTTTGTTTCATAACACCAAATAACAAGACTTAATTCCAATGCCCCTTATTATGAACATATTCACCATAGGAAGCAAAACTTTTTCTGTGCTTACTTTTAGAAGCATGTGTTTCTCCCCGGGAGTCAGATACATTTTATTTTCATAGTAGTCAACACACAAATTAACTATGTCAGCAAGGAGCTCTTCATAACCAGGAATAACTTCTAGTTGCTGCTGCAAAGACTATAAAAAAAATAACAGACAGTAATCATAAATACATTAATCATCAGAACCACACAATAGGACATGGGAGGGGCCTTATTTCTCCAGCCTTTAGAAGCTATGCCTCAGAGTATAAAATCCATAAAGCCGATGTAAGGGGTGAAAAAACTTCCCACTGGGCTTTTCTTATTTCTCCAGGCCAGAGAGTTGGATAGTAATATTAATTCCAAATGTATAAAGACTGCTTAAGACTTATTTTCCAATAAAAGGGAAGTAAAAAGGTACACAAGCAGAATTAAATATACTGAATTGTTCTTTTTACAAAAAGTGGCTACAGCTTTTTCGCAATTAATGCAAACTATTTTATTTGTTTAGTGTTATCCCAATTTACTATACATTAGACAGTGTTTCCAGGTGTATAAACACACTTTACTATACCCCTATTAGTACTTAGTAAGGTGGTGTTTCATACTATAGCTGCAACAGGAATACTGTATACAAGCTAACTTTTTTGTAAGCAAACTTGCCATTGGTTCAGGTCATGTCAGGAGTGTTCATATCAATAAATATGTGTTTGCCCCAATTGTCTTTTAATGCTTGGTTAAGAATGCTTGGGATTCTACTCAACTATCAATAACTAGTTCTTCCCTCTTTATATTATTCCTTGGTTAAACATAGCTATAGAAGAAACTTTATAAATATTAATAAAACAATGACAAATAGTGCTGGGCCCCTGATCTTACTTAATGTCACTAAGGTGAGGATTGTACATTTTCTACATCACTAAAACTTTGAAGTGTGCCACAAGGTACCTGAGTGATCTTATTGTGATTGGCCAGAAACATAGACAGGTTCTGAGACTCCTGGATTGATTGTGGGTCAGCCATTTTTCGTAGAAATTGAGCTGCTCTGTATTGCAACGTTAAATAAAAAAGAAAAAATTAATAAACTTAGTCATCACTGATCCACTAAAGAATGAACAAAAACAGCACAGATCATTTTGCTTACAGGACATTTATCCAACTGAATAATGCATGGTAAGAAAATAAGGATTAAAATGACTACATTTACTACTCTAATCTGTGAAGAGTTTATTTTTTATTTATGGGAAGGAAGAGATGAGAATTTAGTTGTATTGGCTGATAAAGCTGCCTATTACTCTCCTCCAGACTGAGATGGCAGCTTACTGGCCTGTGTATGGAGTCCTTGGAAAGGACTTGTCTGACTGACATCTGGTTGAAATCCATCAGAAACACTTGAAACTGTCATCAGGTGAGGATAACATTGACCTTGACAAACAACTGGATCATTAATGTATGACCAGCTTTAGTAATACTATCCTCTTGATACAGCATGGTAGCATGTGGAGTAACAATCATAGAATTCATCTGAGGGTGAACTGTCAGATTTTAAAGCACGAAAATAAATGTGCCTCTGACTTGAATTGTAGGGTTGTTACAAACCAAAGGGGGGGAGGGGGAAAAAGCATGAACAATCCTATTCTTTAGAAAAGACCAAACACAAATACCATCTCATCTTGAAGGAAAAAAAATGTGCAACCAATTTGATGTGTATATGTATAGAACACCTTCTTGATGATACAGAATCTAGGTTTGATTACGAACTAAATCATGAAATTAATTATGAACTGTACTAGTGTCTTATAAATAGAACAAAGGACAATTTACACAGTACCAATTGCGATTAAAGCCAAGGTTCCTTAAAAACATATTATTTTGTAAAAATATATTTACTAGAATTTTTTTTCGTTTTGCCTTACCTCTTGTATGCAGAGTGGTCATTTTTAACACTACACTTCATGTTTTTGAGCTCGTCCAAGACAGCAAACATATTGATAAATTTGCCAAGGGTCATCAGGTAGGCTTCAGATACAAAATCCTTCCGTCGCTCAGCATGACACAGGCGTTTTACCTCTGCACAGAACCGTTCCGTGGCATTTCTCTGTGTAGTTAGACAAATTGTTTTGAAAAACCATTTGCACAATTTGGTGGATTTTCTCTCACTCTTTTTAAAATATTAATGTTCCACAGCCATAAAATATATTACAATGTTTTTATGAATAGTTCTTGCAAACAAAAGTATTTGTAAAAAATACATTAGAAAATGCACAAGAGCATAGTATTCTAAATGCAGAGAGAATTCACTCAAAGCTTTTGCTGTTACTGTATAGGGAGAATGCATCAGTTCAACTGCTCTATGTACAGCAAAATACATAAATACCCAAAATTAAATAAAAGGTGGTTGAAGATTATTGTAACAATATACAATAAGCTTTTCTAGTGAGACCCCAGAGTACGGACTTAAATATTCGGGATATTTATATAGACTTTGGACTGCAACTGGGCATATATTGACTCTAGTAAATATTACTACAGGTATGGGACCAATTATCCAGAATGCTCGGAGTTTGCTGGATAATTGATCTTTCCATAAATTGGATCCTCATACCTTAAATCTAATAGAAAATCATTTAAACAATAAATACACCTAATAGACTGGATTTGCTTCCAAAAAGGATTTATTATATCTTAGTTTGGATCAAGGTACCGTTTTGTTATTACAGAGAAAAAGGAAATAATTTCTAAAAATTTGGATTATTTGTATAAAATGGAGTCTATGAGAGATGGCCTTTCTGTAATTCGGAGCTTTCTAGATAATGGGTATCCGGATAACGGATCTCATCCTCTCAATTCATGATATATTTTTCAAAAAATGGGAACAAGAACAAAAGTTTCACACACAAAATAAAGCTAAAATTGCTACCACACACACTGAACTCATTTCAGTAGAGGAATATTTGTAGGAAAGTGAGAAGTAACTAGGACTGTTAGTCATAGAGTCAAGGTTAGTTACCTGGAAGTACATGAAGTTCATCAGCTTAGTAACCTCAGGCTCCAATACATCCACAGTTTTTTCATAGATTTCCACTCGGTTAGGCTGCTCATTGCATTTAACCTGCCAATATTAGAAGCCATACAAACTGAGTTACAGCACTAGACAAATTAATCAAGCCCCTCCACGCCTCCTTGATTCAGAACACTTAAGGGGTAATTAAATGTTACTAAGACCTAGGGCAGAAGTGCAAGAGCCTATATCACTCTTGCAGAAAGCACTTCATACACAGGTTTGGTTGCACTCTGCACCTTACACTGGATATAAAAACCCATCACAAACTGCAAAGCGCAGGATTAGCAGGCACAGGCCAGCCCATTTCTCACCACCTGCCATAGGTCATGATCCTGTTGGCTTGTGTCCGCTGCTGTTCCTAGTTTGCATGTCTGAATAAGCATGCTAGGGACAGGTAGGAGAACATCTACGTTCCTTCTAGCAACAGCGCCCACCCGTGTCCCGCCCTTAAATTGCAACATGCAATTCCTTCCGGAATTCCTCGAAGTTGTGATTATTTAGTGGATTTTTCTTCCTTTACCTCTTGCCGTAAAACAAAACTTTGGGAAGAAGTTGGATTATAAATCCAAAATCAAAGAGGACAAGAAAGGATGTTACTTTCATCACTCTGGATGTCCCTATGTGTCTTTATCCAAAATGATTGGGTTGATTTCATAGTGAATGTTACAATACAGGTAGCTAGATGTTATAAATGATTTAGTTCTATTGCCTGATACTTCCACCTTGAGATGATGTATCTATTTCTCAACAACATTTATTGTTACAACTTCCATTCTTAGTTTATTAAGACAACTAAGGCTTAAACTGCATCTTGTCACTTAATATTTCTTATTATCTCTGCTTTTATCAAAGAGCATTCCCTTATCCTTAGGATTGTCATCCGCAGACTCCCGGTAAAAAATCTAACTTCCACGTTTAGCTAATCCCCTTCACTGCTCCTCACTGTCCAATCAGCACTGAGCAGACCTGTGCTTGCTCCCACATCTTAAAGGCACAAGCACGTCAGAAGGGAAATGCTAAAATGTGGATGTAGTGGTTAAGCTGCCGCTTAAGCCATCAGCTGTTACTAGGTGGCAATCTTATCCCTTGAACAAATGTTGTTTGCAGGTCATAGATTCCTGCAAACACTTCTATTTGTGGGGGCTGGTACAGGTCCCTAGTCTCCAAAACAGACATGAAACCAAGTATATAGCTATACATTTATACAGTTATGTGACCTGTTGAGGTTTTCTGGATAAGGGGGGTCTTTAAAAAAATCATATAAATAGTAAATAAACCCAAAATATTGGTTTTGCCTTCAATAAGGATTAACTATATCCTAGTTGGGATTAAGTGCAAGGTAATGTCTTATTATTACAGAGAAAATGTAAATAATTATTTTAAAAAATTCTATGGAAGATGACCTTGTAATTCAGAGCTTTCTGGAAAGCAGGTTTCCGGATCCTATACCAGTACTTAATTTTACCTTATAGCAAGTCCTATTGACTGGTTTGCTATTGAACACAGAAGTTGACTGCAATTGATGATTTCAAAGCGATTTTTTAAACTTCTTCGGCTCAAGCCAATATCAAGAACACTGAAAGCTGCATGATTATGGCCCAGATTGGCACTAGATATCTAACAGCACATACACCATCCCCTAGATCAGTTAGATCCAGTACCTGTGGTATGGCTCTTGAACAGCTTCTCCATGTATATAGCATCACAGCATATTCCTGCCCTTCTTCAAGCATTTCATTCTGTGTTGACAAATACAAAAAGTAAAATAAGAAAGGAAATGAAAAACAACGAATACATTTAATGAACAATAACATTTTGCGCATTTGTATTCTATATTACTATAAAGCGAAAACCATTGAGCAAAGTAAAATTACCTTCCTCTAACCTTTTGGAAAGCCAAGAATGCAGTATCCTATTATGTCTTATGTACCACTGAATTATATTCTATGCCCATTCATACTTGAGCAATGAGTGCATTAGAAATGCTGAGCAATAAAAACTGTCCTATATAACACCTTACAAGCACTAACTGTGCTGATAAATCACCGTATTTGGACAAAGGCAGAGTTTAAGGTACGAATAAGGCTTAATTGGAACCAGTAATCAGCATATGAATGTACTGATAAATTCCTTGGAAAAATTAAGCACCAGCATATGTAAGCAACAAACTTCTTTGTAAGCCTTGTATGTGTAGTTTGGAGAACTGTCAAGTTGCTAACCCATTAAACAGATGTCATACTAGATATCTTTAATTATATTAGCGGTGCACACATAGTTCTGTAGCTCAATAAAGTTGGCAAATGCAAGATTTTCCCAGGCACAGCATTGCCATCTTATGGTCAGGAGCAGCAATGCAAAAGAAGATACTATATGTAAAATTGTTAATACAAAGAAAAACAGGTGAATTATTGCTTATAAGCTATTATTATGGCAAACATATACCATATAGCTTATATACTGAACGCAGGGAATATATGCTTCATGGTAGCCTCTACATTGCAGGGATACGAAAGAGATACTGGGAATAGTCCAGAACTATAATATAAATTCAGATTTACTGTGCAATTACTTACCATGCCAGAATGTACAGTAGCTTGTTCAATATATCTAGCAATCCCTGTGACAAATGCATTTCGGTCTTCGAAGTTAGTGTTAAAATTAGGCTGAAAAGAAGAGCAGACATTACACTTTGGCAAACGAAAGTAAACCAAGCAGTTTATGCGAGTGCATAGGGATACTGTACATTTTATTATGAGTACCAACGGCTTGCAACTAATAAGGATGCACCAAACCCCGGAATCCTTTGTAAAAGATTCGGCCGAATACCGAACCGGAACCCTAATTTGCATATGGAAATTAAGGGTGGGAAGGGGAAACATTTTTTACTTCCTTGTTTTGTGACAAAACGTCACGCAATTTCCCTCCCCACCCATAATTTGCATATGCAAATTAGGGTTCGGATTTGGTTCGGCCGAATCCTGGCCGATTCCCGAACCGAATCCTGGATTTGGTGCATCCCTAGCAACTAAGTTTATAGCCTTCCATTTTCTCTATGCAGCAAAAGACCCTGTCCCTGTCCATGATGCCATGCAAAGACCATGTATGCATGGTGTTCAGCTCCAAGGGGTGAATTTACAAAAATGCTGTAAAAATATCGTATTTGCACCAACTTATTTACAGACCAATTTTCCATCACCTTAATTCCTCTATTGACAATTTTATAAAAATGTAATTAAAAAGTGAGTGTGCCTATTGTGTCATATGTTTCACCTTTTATACAGACATTTTTTTCTGCCAAAATGACGCCACCATAATGAAAATTGTCGAGGGGGAAATGTGGATTTGGCTTTAGTCTGTATAGAGAATTTGTTTTGGAGAACAAGACATTTTCACAGTTTTTGTACCGTGTATCACACTTTAAAATTGGGCAGCAACTCCCTAATACTATAACACACCTTCTGCAAATTTGTCATGCTTACTACATTTTGGTGACTGTGATGCAGTCCAGCGTAATACTATAGAATTGTGGACAAAATATGTTTTCAGCCTTTGCAATTGGACAGAAAAAAGTTAAATGAACAGTAACGTAAAAAAAATAAAAGTGTTTTAAAGTAATGAAAATATAATGTAGTGTTGCCCTGCACTGGTAAAACTGCTGTGTTTGCTTAAGAAACACTACTATTGTTTATATAAATAAGCTGCTGTATAGCAATGCCATTCAAAGGAGAAAAGGCTCAGGTTACACAGCAGATAGCAAATAAGCTCTGTCTGTCTATCTGTTATCCATTAGTTAACCTGTGTCATATAGCCGTTTTTCAATTTCCGCTCCACAGCAGCTTGTTTATATGAACTATATTAGTGTTTCTGAAGCAAACAGGTCAGTTTTACCAGTGCAGGGCAACACTATATGATATTATCATTACTTTAAAACATTTACATTTTTTGGTGTTACTGTTCCTTTAAAAAGGTTGACACTGCAAAAGTCTACACTGTAGTTACAAAAGACACAAAGCCCAGTTTCTCGTTATAAGCAGACATGATCATAACAAGAAAATAGACTGCTAAATAATGTTTAAGACTATGGCACATGGAGCCATTCTGGGCTTTCATTGTGGGTAGACAATACAATTCTTGGAATTCCTTAATAGAGATTTCAGTGGTAATTGCATAACCCATGAGACTAAACGATCGTGGAAATCTATAGGGTGCGATTCCAGGTGTTTTGTTACCAGCAGCGCTATTGACTGATCCATCAAAATGTGCTGGAATGTGTGTGTGTATATATATATATATATATATATATATATATATATATATATATATATATGTCGAGTTTTTTCAGCATCCAAAATATGCTGAAAAAGTCTACCTCGGCTTATACTTGGGTCAGCGGTACCTACCCGAGTAGCTAAGATTGCAGTCACTTTTAATCATTCCTATACCAACAGTTCACTTGGGGAGAGACTGCAATATCCCACAATGCCCTCTGTTGGTTATATGAAAGAATAACAGTGCGCCCTCTGTTGGTTATATGAAAGAATAACAGTGCGCCCTCTGTTGGTTATATGAAAGAATAACAGTGACTGCAATATCACACAGCGCCATCTGTTGGTTATATGAAAGAATAACAGTGACTGCAATATCACACAGCGCCATCTGTTGGTTGTATGAAAGAATAACAGTGCGCCCTCTGTTGGTTATATGAAAGATTAACAGTGACTGCAAAATCACACAGCGCCATCTGTTGGTTGTATGAAATAATAACAGTGTGCCCTCTGTTGGTTATATTAAAGAATAACAGTGACTGCATATCACACAGCACCCTCTGTTGGTTATATGAAAGAATAACAGTGACTGCAATATCACACAGCACCCTCTGTTGGTTATATGAAAGAATAACAGTGCGCCCTCTGCTGGTTATATGAAAGAATAACAGTGACTGCAATATCACACAGCACCCTCTGTTGGTTATATGGAAGATTAACAGTGACTGCAATATCACACAGCGCCCTCTGTTGGTTATATGAAAGAATAACAGTGACTGCAATATCACACAGTGCCCTCTGTTGGTTATATGAAAGAATAACAGTGACTGCAATATCACACAGCGCCCTCTGTTGGTTATATGGAAGAATAACAGTGACTGCAATATCACACAGTGCCCTCTGTTGGTTATATGAAAGATTAACAGTGACTGCAATATCACACAGCGCCCTCTGTTGGTTATACGAAAGATTAACAGTGATGGCAATATCAAACAGCACCCTCTGCACATGGTAGTGGGACAGTGGTACAATGCACACAGTAATCCGTTTGGCAATTCTCTGTCACCATCAACTTTGCAAAGAAGTCCGGTTGATCGCTGGGGGGGTCGCTTTGGCAGAATGTGCGCTGCTGGGAGACAGGGCTGTAGTTGAGTCTAGGCTTATACTAGAGTCAATAAGTTTTTCCAGTTTTCGTAGGTAAAATTAGGTACCTCGGCTTATACTCGGGTCGGTTATACTCGAGTATATACGGTATATATTTATTTATAGTTTAAATGCAGTGCTGCTTCTATAAATTAAGTAGCTTTCTGTTTATATCAACAACGCAAACAATTCAGTTAAAGGGGTTGTTCGCCTTTAAATCAACTTTTGGTATGATGCAGAGAGTGATATTCTGAGACAATTTGCAAATGGTTTTCATTTTTTATTATTTGTGGTTTTTGAGTTATTTAGATTTTTAGTCAGCAGCTCTCCAGTTTGCAATTTCAGCAGTTTGGTTGCTAGGGTCCAAATTACCCTAGCGACCATACACTAATTTGAATAAGAAACTGGAATATGAATAAGAGAAGACCTGAATAGAAAGATGAGTAATAAATGGGATCAGGGACCCCTATTTAAAATCTGGAAAGAATCAGAAGAAGAAGGCAAATAACTTAAAAGCTATAAAAAATAAATAAATTGTTGAAAAGTTGCTTAGAATTAGCCATTCTTTAACATACTAAAAGTTACCTTAAAGGTGTACCACCCCTTTAAGAACTCCATGGTTTGCACTATTTTCTTATTTTAATATCTAGCAAAGTTATTTACTTGGAGGTAAATTATTGATAACTCATGTTGTATTGCACACATGATCTGAAATAGAAAATGACCTCAGAATTAAGACAAGAACTGAACGGGAAGAGTGTCTTGCTGGCACATACCTGGAAAAGTATTGAGGAAGGAGGGGGCTCAATGCAGGGCTGCTGGTCTGGTAACGGCAGCTCCTCCAACAGATCTACATTGGACAAAGCGTCCTCCAGCGTCACTTGGGTGGTCATTGTTGGGTTCCTATGAGAATATACACAAAAAAGACATAAGTCGATAAAATACTCATCTACATGCTCCAACGATTTATCTTTTTGACAAATGAACTAGCATTTTTAAATATCCCTTATCACAGCTATATCCAACAGACCTACTTCATCTAAAGGTGGCCATAGACGTAACAATTACGATCTTTCTTGGAAAAGATCTTTCCAAGAAAGATCGTTCGTTTCAATACACACGTGTAGAGCTGAATCGTCAGATATACAGGTAGATATATGGCAAGAAACAATAGAATTCTTCCTGTATCTGACGAGTCAGCACTAACAATGGACGATGTTTGGGTCCCTTCAAAGGCACCCGATCAAAATTTTCCATCCAGCCCGATCGACGAGCCGACCGATATCCAAGTCTTCTGCCAATATCGGTCGGCTCTTTTTCCACCATACACGCAACGAATATCGGACTAAAATTTGTTTTGTACGATATTATCTGTGTGTCTATGGCCACCTTAAGTCATTGTAGCCCTCTGTATATGAAACAAATATTTATGTGCCTCTGCACATGGTATCGGATTATTTTGAGGTGTTAGTAGGAATGGAGGTGCTATAAATGGCCTTTAGTGCACAGACATGGCTTTCCATCTTACAGCAACACTTTCATTACTTTAGTCTTACATCCCTCTCTCTGTTTAGGGGGATATGTAATAAAATGCACTAAGTTTGCCCAGGAGCAGTAACCCATAGCGACTAATCAGCAGGTAGCATTTACTGATCGCCTGTTTAAAAACAAACATCCCATTGGTTGCTATGGGTTACTGCTCGGACAAATTTAGTGTCTTTTATTACATATAGGGCATAGTGTTATAACTAACAACTATGCCACACCCAACACTCTACACAAGAGCCAAGAAACAGTACATAGAATAAAATCAGTTTTTTGAGAAAGCTAATAACACTGAATCAAAAAATTAAGTTTTCAAATTTCTAAATAATTAGAAGCAGGTTTAGTGACTGGAAACTCACGATTCCCACTTAATGATAAGGGTGTATTGAGTAATGCAGAATAGGATAGTAACCTCTACATGTAGTTAATCATTTCCTTGCCTTTTGAATGCATAATACTATTGTAAGTACACAGAACATAGGAGAATGCCGTGTTAGGACTGTAGTCTTTGATCACACAATGCAGGATGATGGATATTAAAATAGAAGCATGCTCTAAGGGGAGAATTCACAAAAGTGGTGATATTGTGGTGGATTTGCCACCAAATTCACAAACCCCATCTCCACTTTTGTGAATCTGTCTTTTAAATAGACAGTTTTCAGATTTTGTCTTTTGCGTGACATTTTAAAGACATTTTTCTGAATTTGTCTTTTGCTCTTACTACAACTGTCAGTCAGCCATCAAATTGGAATTTTTGGGGGAGGGGGTTTATTTTACCTAGGATAATTATGCATAATTTTTTTTTTCGGCGATTTACTAACAGGCGCTGGGTAAATTTGCTAGCGAAGTGGACCTACTCTGTCGCTACTTCGCACCCTTACGCCAGACGAAGTTGCGATATGGCGAAGGGACGTAACTACGCCAATTCACTAACTTGTGCATTTTACTGAACTCTTGTGCCAGACTTGCCTTCGCCACCTCAGACCAGTGCAATAGAGTAGATAGGGCTTGCTTCAAAAAAAAGTTGAAATTTTTTCTAAGTCTCAAAAAACGCTGGCGTCTTTTACTTTTTTAAGGATGATCGGCTGAAAAAGATCATAAAATTTTTTTGGGGTACCCTCCTTGCCCCCTACATTTCCTAACATATGGCACCTAAACTATACAGTGGGCACATGTATAGGGCAAAATAACAAATCTATTTTATTTTATGAAGCTTTCCCAGCTTGTGTAGTGTAATGTATTTGCTG
Organism: Xenopus laevis; assembly: GCF_017654675.1. NCBI lineage: Eukaryota > Metazoa > Chordata > Amphibia > Anura > Pipidae > Xenopus > Xenopus laevis. Next base: position 119,322,559 of record NC_054373.1, read on the forward strand.
CTACATATACGTCCATTGTACTTTAACTTGGCACTGTATGCAAATTAGGCATTGCTAACTTCGCTTTGCTTGACGAATTAAAGCTTGCGCACTTCGCTACTTCGCTACCTTTAACCTCCCCGACCGCAACTTTGGATTTTAGTGAATTAGCTGCGCCCTGGCAAAACTTCGCCTGGCGAAGGCGTTGCTAGCGCATTTTCGGTGCTTAGTGAATTTGCCCCCAAGTGTCTAAGTGCTGCTGAGAGTAAAAAAAATTCCTGGAAGGCTTTACTTTTCCTTTTGATAATATATTCACTGAAATTGCTAATACTACCTCATTAATTAGGCTAAAACTAACAAAATAATGCAAGTTAGAAACTTTTTACATATAAAATTGTATAAAATACACTTTTTGGTTTAATTAGTGTTTTTCTTGTTTTGTAAATGAGGCTTTTAAACCTATAGGGTTAGACAAAAACTTGTGCCCCAACTATAACATGCTAATCCCTATTAAAATGCTAATACTTCCGCAATAGGGCGCTAACAGGAGGTGTGAAATGAAGATTGGGTGAACCAAAGCAGAGCATATTATTTTAGAATTGATCTGACACAAGGGGAAGAGTTATACTGAGCTTTACTCCGTTTTTAAAATGTAGGGAGAAAATTTCTACCTCAAATTTTTTGCTTCATTTTTATGTTGTTTGAAAGACAAATTCTGTAACCTGTCTTTCTTTCACTAAAAAATTAAAAGAGGCGGTTGAGTCAGAATTTAGGCGGATTTCTGTTTGCTAATATGGAGAAGGTATTTTACACCAGTTTACCACCACTTTTACTTCAAAAATTGGTTTTCTCCACTTTTGTGAATTCCACCCATAGTAATCTTAAATCATGCAAAAATAATTACTTGTTGCAGACAAGTGATTAAGGGTATTTTTAACAACCAGTAACACAAAATAATTACATTTCCTTAAATGCATATTCACAGCAGGTTCACTTTGCATTTAACAGGATTATACATATATTTTGTGACAAGGCAAAGCATTATTTAAGGGATACAAGGGACATGAGTCTGAATGGGGGGATTTATGCAACAGCTAAGGATACCTGGGCATACAGCAAACACCAATAAAATACTTGGACAATTTTCTTGTGCTGTATACAAATCGATGACAAATTACCAGAATGCTCTAACTAATTAAAGGTAAGGTGGAAATGCAGCACAGGTTGCAGCATTTAGGGACCTATCAGGTCATAGGAGAATTCGCAATTTTTTTTTTCAACTAGAAGAAAGCTTTGACACATTCCTAACCTTGCAAACATCAGCTTTGTTTATCACTGAAAAACAAAATCACCATTAGCAACGTTTAAAAACAAAAAACTGATCTTATAGCAAATAAAGCACTTGTGGTTAACATTAGAGAATTGGTTTCAACTGTGGTGAGGACAAATGAGGCAACTCACTGCAGCACTAGTAGGATTTGATGATATACAAAAGCAGTGTGGTTACAAAAAGGAAACTGGTGGTAGTAGACCTGTATACCTTCATTACATCTCTCTCTCTTTATATATATATATATACACACACGACCAATGCCTTGGTGCCCTTATACAAACAGGCGTTTAAATGTACATTCATTAAATTGCATGCCAAACATGTAAGAACATATATAATGCATTGCTTAATGCAATTCTCTATTTTATTTTATTTTATTTTGAATGTCAGCAAAAGCCACTTAAACCTGCACATAAAAAAAAAATCACAAACATTTTACACTAGAGATTCACTAACTGGATATTTTGAAGAAACATAAAAATGCCAAAATGTTAACACACCTGTTTGTTATGTGCTCTCTACATGGCTTTAGAATTTACTAAATAACCAGAAACTGCTTATGGCCAGAATCCTACAGCCACCAGACAGGAAGGGAGTAAGAGCAGAACATGTTATGTACTAAGTGGAAAAAAAGGGGGAAATGAACATTTGTAAAAGGGGAAACAAACTGCCCTAATATTAACACAGCATATGCAAAGCAGAAATGTGCTTGTTTTCACGTGAGTAGCATACTGCATTAAACTACATAACGATTACACATCAAAATAATCCTGGGGGACGGGGAGCCACTACTCCAGTTTCCAATTTAATACATGGGTCAGTCTCTGACAAGATTATGGGGCCTATTTATTATGCTGTGTAAAGCGAAAATTGCCAAAAAAAAAAAAAAGGTGTCTTTTATTTCACGCCATGGGAACACCAGATCTGATGCCGTTATTTTACACTGCTTCAAACCTTTGTAAGTAAAGGTGGCCATACACGGGCCGATAAAAGCTGCCGACAGACCGAGTCGGCAGCTTATTGGCCCGTGTATGGGGCCCCCCGACGGGCTTCCCCGATCGAGATCTGGCCGAAAGTCAGCCAGATCTCGATCGGATGGGACAAAAAATCCCGTTGGATCGCTGCTGCATCTGTTCATTGATGCAGCTGCACCACAAAGAAAACACAATTTCAGCAGATCTTTCTTTGAAAACTACCAAAAAAATTCCCCAGTTATAGGGAAGTATCTGTTTGTTCTCCAGTATAATGCAAAGTCAGGTTCCTCCTTCCAATTAGGATGTGTGAGACCACAGAACTTCTTTTAGACATTGTACTTGGACGCAAACGTCACTAGCATGGCCGTCATTCTCATCTCCATCACAGTTCTGCAAGTCATCGTTAGATCTCCATGAACTGCAGCCAGCGACTATGCACATAAGAAACACCTTAAAAAGATTCTTCATAGTAAATTTGACTGCCTGATTTTTCTGACTTTCTTTAAGTTGTTTCTTTTTTTTTGTTGATCATGCACAGATACATTTTTGGGATAACACAGACCCACATCACTTACACAGCACACAAAATAGGTTTGCTCCGACAGCTAAAAAGAAATTAGAGGGAGTGCCCAAAATATTGGGTAACTGAGCCAGGCAGGCTTTTATAGTAATGAACCAAAATAGTAATGGTTAATATTGATACGGTTTACTCAGGACCCAGTGTGCTAATTAGGCGCTATATCCAGTCAGCGTTAGCAACACATCTCTTTCTTAACTTACAAAAGTCCCAAATACAGTTTTTGCCTGTTCTACCACTTCCCCTTTTCAACATTCAATTAACAGAGCTTGTTCTGAACATACTTTTTGTCTATTGTTTTGATCAGGAAAAGCCTGTGGTTTTTAATATTTCTTGCTCTAAACAGGGCAAAATATGCAGTAGAAACTAAAGCCTTAAGCTGGCCATAGATGTAAAGATTTGTTTAAAAAAAAAAAAAGTTTTTATTTATGCATTTTCAAAATTTACAACCATTACATAAAAGAAAGAAAATTAAAAGAATAAAACATAAATAATACAGTCTAAGGTCCATGTGCAAGGCAAATAAAGCAGAAGGATAGAGTCACAATGCCAATCATTGCATGATAGCTCGTACACATTAACACAGTTTTGATCACAGATAAAACATCCTAGATCTCTATGCAAATTAAATGTCCCTGTCCTTTACTGCTCGCTGTACGGGATTGGATCTGAGATTTTTCAAAATTTTCCATCCAGCCTGATCGACGAGCCGACCGATATCCAAGTCTTCTGCCGATATCAGTCAGCTTGTTTCCCACCAAATATTGTACGAAAATTTGTTTTGCACTATATTATCTGTGCAACAATGGCCCAATTTTACAAGTCCATTCAAAGCATATCAGCAGTCCTGAGAAACCTCTGTATAACAAACTGCTTCTTATCTCATAATGTAACAGGCGGAAGCTGGGAGAGACAGGAGGGGTTTTGTTTATACAGAGCTTCTCAGTGGATGTACGTTTTCTTGATTGTGCTCATATGAAGTAGAATGTGACAGATTCATGTCCAGATTTTGCAAGAAATAACATAAAAAATGAATTAAAACGAGCAAAAAGTGTAAAGCTAAAATGAGCACATTGCTTCCAAAACCTGGAGGCCTCTAGAAACACAAATTAACATGAATTAAAAACAGATTCTATATAAGTGGCTTTTTTTAAAGGTAATACTAAGACAGCAACTTATTTTCTATTTGTAAGGATTCACTGAATTTTGCACAAAAAAATATGGACGAATACCAAAACAAATCCAGGTCTAAATCAGCCTATTCAATGCATCCCTATTTATAACTATGTTATATTTACACATACGTATAATAGATTGTTTTACAGTTACACCATTTGTAAACCCATGGCCTACAATTCAAAAGTTGCTGCCAAAAAAAGTACAACTTTACAAATCACTACTAAGCAAATTTTTAACTAGACTATTCTTTATATAAAGCTACCAAAAGTGTCTCCACTATACAAAAAGTACACAGAGGCATTACATATATATCTGTTACAGAAATTAAATGACTATCATAGTTGCTAAGATGTGCTATACAGTTACATTTTCATTCAGTAGAGCTTTCTATTATTCATAAGAATCCATACAACATTTTCTTTGCTCAACTCACAGTGAACAGGTTTCACACAAACACACACCCTACAGCAGTTTCCATTCTTTATTCTTTGTGGGTGGCACAGGATGAAGGCCAACAGGAACAAGATTTTAAGCGAATGAGCATATGCCATGTTCACCTGTAGGCAGACAAGACGCCTACCTGCTTTCCAAATACTGAACCATAGCAAAATTACTTATTTAAAGGAACAGTTCAGTTTAACAATAAAAAACACAAATAAATAGGCTTTGCAAATTAAAAAATGTTGTTAATATAGTTAGCCACAAATGTAATGTATAAAGGCTGGAATGACAGGATATCTAACATAATAGCTGTGAGTTGAGCATAAGGACTCATTGCTAAAACATATTTAGAGCACATTTTGAAAAACATATTTTAGACATGTAACAACTAGTTATTCTATATAAGAACTACATTTGGAGGAGCAGGGTTGCTACAAAATTGCCATTTTTTGCTGAAAGATAGCAATCATATTTAGCACAGAAAGCTTTTAGCACTATACTGCCATGTAATGGAGCATATCTGGTACCCAACACTACACAGAATCCTACAATATACATTTTGTACTGATATATCATAGAATATACATTTTGTACTCATATTTTACACCTGGCAAGGAAGTTGTTCAATGCCTTGGCGCTTATTAGCAACAAACATACGGTACATAAAGTAAATAAACAAAATGCTGCACTTGCAATTCTTCCATAAAAAAGCAAAAAGTGGTTCATAGAGTGTTCCAAAGTTTCAGTCACAGGCAAAAATAATTCTATATACTTACCCATTAAATGCATCATATTATGTCACTCCTGGTTTGCTTGTTTTTTTTTTTTTTACCATAGGGCAAAAATACAGATAATTTTCTACCACACTTTTTTTTTTAACAAATCTATTTTTAATAAGAAATCATTTCATCCCCCTTATGTCTCCCATAGACAGCTATCTAAGCCAGGGCATTAGCTTTCTAAAATGGTTAAAGGGGTGGTTCACCTTCAAGGTATCTTTTAGGGCTAGTCCACACGAGCAGATTCGGGGAGATTTTGTTGCCTGGCTAATCGAGACTAATCGCCTTGTCTTTTGAGCGACTATCTCCCCGAACTGCCTCAGCCTTTTTCCCCATAGGCTAGAATGAAAAGTCGCCTGCGCTAATGCACATGCTGCGATGCGTTTTCAATAGTAACCCAAAGTTGCCTCAGACTTGTATGGCGTTGTGCGTATGGCGTTTCGCCACGCGTCAAAATTTTTTTGCCACCCATAGACTTTAATGGCCATCGGCGACATTTCACCGGCGGTGAATTTTTGGCAAAACTAAACGGTTCAAATTCGCCCATCCCTAGCAGCAGAGAAATGCCAGCAAATAGTGTATCAAAAATATATCAGCTTATGTATCTGTAATATGTAATTATGACAGCTGCTGCTACAAAGTTTTGTAAAGTGCTTAAAGGTGCTCAGATGGAGATAAAGCATCTGCTGCTGCCTATTTAATTTTAAATAAATTGGGGCTTGAGTTATTGAGATGCTATGGGGAAAAATAAGTGAGTTCATTCATTTTTAAAAAAAATTTAATCGAAAAAGTGATTTAAAAAACACAAAGCCAATTAAAAATATCATTAACTGTTATGCACTATTTGAAACCAAATGCTTATTCAACCAGGGCAAGAGATTACCATTACAAAGATAGCACTGGTTCCAGACAATTTTGCATAAAAGCATCATCTTGCAAACACCCATCATTGTTTGTCTCAGTGAGAGATCCTTGTGAAGAGTCGAGCACTAGTGTGAAAACCTCTGTGAATATGGTTGTTATTCTTAACAACACACTTCTAAGCTATTAACTCTTTAATAGATAGTATAAATATCCACTGTCATCTTACTATACTATATTACAATGCTGGGTGTTTTCTTTACAATACGGAGTTTTCTTTACAATACAGAGTTTTCTTTACAATACATAAAAATCTTCTTTTTTTTTTGGCTGCCACTGACTGGAGGCATAAGAAATAACCAGATTGACTAAATTGATTTAAAAGTTATTGATAAGCAGAAACGTGTAAATGTTATAACATTAAACTAGAAAGGAACACCGCTCTGTCATATTAATCTGTATTATTGTCCAGATTAATAAGTAAAATAATGAGTTACAAGTTTTCAAAGCAAACAAATAAATCTAGTACTCTACCACAAAAAAAATAGCTATTTTTGGCAAATAGGCACATGTGTTCTTGACTAGTTATACAAATACCAGTGGAGTAGGAGGAGTTAGGAATCTATAGGTTAAAGGATTAGTTCACTTTTAAATGAACATTTAGTATAAGCAGTTGTGTTTAAAAGGGACTTGCAATTAGTTGTCTTCTAGTTAATTTTTGAGGTGTGGTTGAATTATGTTTTCTGCTCTGCAACTGTCAGAAATGAAACAGTGCTCTGATAGCTAGGGATTTGTTACCCTAGGAAGCAGGCAGCTATTTAAAAATACGAATGTATTAGGTGAGGATCCCAGCAGAAAAATAAGTGACAAAACTATAACAATAATCATAAAACAGAAACCTTGCAGTCATGTTTCTGATTGCTGGGCTAAGTGACCCTGATAAACGGATAGCCTTTAGAGTGGAAAAAGACAAAATAGGAAGGCTGATAATTCTGCTATAGAACTGCTAAAAATTAACACCAATCCAAAAGTAGGCTGCAAAAATGGTAAAAGATGAAGTCAAATTGAAGCTTTGCTAAGAATAGGAAACTATAAGATACTAAAAGTTAACATAAAGGTGAACTACTACTACAAAAAGATAGTCCAGAATCTCTAACTTTGTATAAATTGGAAACTTATCATCCCATGTATGTGGCCCTTGGAACAACTGCCTGCCTGATACCTAGATGAAAAACAGGCAGAGTAAGCAGAATACATTGGCATTGTTTAAAGATGCCATGCTGCAGGTTAGTGTTCCCTTAACATTTTTGCAGCACATTAACGTAAACATTAGGGATGCACCAGGATTCGGTTCGGGATGCACCAGGATTCGACCTTTTTCAGCAGGATTCGGATACGGCCGAATCCTTGTGCCTGGCCAAACCGAATCCGAATTCTAATTTGAATATGTAAATTAGGGGCGAGTAGGGAAATCATGTGATTTTTCGTGCTTTCTTGCCTCTAATTTGCATATGCAAATTAGGATTCGGATTCTGTTCAGTATTCGGCCGAATCTTTCACCAAGGATTCGGGGATTCGGCTGAATCCCAAATAGTGGATTCAGTGCATCCCTAGTATACAATAATACTGCGTAGGAGTAAAACAGATACACTGGACAAAGGTTTCCAGACTTCAGACAAATACTCTCATTTCGCTGCATAAGAATCCTAAAACAAGGAGAGTGGCGTCTGGACAAATTACTTGAGGCAACCGCAGTTAAGGGACAATCACGTCAGAAATGTAACATTTGTATACAAACATCAACACCAAGGACAGTTAGCTAATCATCCACCATGAGATGCTATGGTTTATGACAAAGGCACATGGAAATTTTTTTTTTTTTTTTTTTTGTCCACATCACATTTTTTTTTCCAATTCTTACTTTATTGTTGGAAATACTCAATGCCACATTTTCACTAGATAATCGCCTGTCAAGAATCTGCATGGGGGGGTAATGAACAACTACAAAACTACTGGGTGACAAAACTCTCTAAGATCTCCTCATGCACCATAGCCCTAATAAGAGTACAACAGCACTGTAGTTCCCCAGAATCTGGAGTGTAAATAATACTAGTCTCTGGTTTAGAGGAATCAGTCTTTGCTATTTAATACTCTCTAAAGAAAAAAAATAACCTGATGAAAAAACTTAGCACATTTGGAAAAGGCAAAAAAAGTAGTTCACAAAGGAAGCAGCTCCCTCCCTGTAGCTGTGGGTGGCACTTGTCTAGCAGTGTTACAAGGGACAGTAGAAAATGACACAAACACTGGGAGACAAGAAACTACTGGCACTGTAAGAAAATAAGCCTATCATTGGAAAACATACGATAATGGAAGCCAGTTATCAAGCTGCCTTCTCCTCCTTTTCTCACTAGTAAATACGGTTATAAATCTCTGCTTAGTGTACCCATGACTTGATAAATATATTCCTACAATACTTTCACTACAGATGTTCCAGGACTTTCCTCACTCTCTTGTGATTAAAGGGGATGTTCACCTTCAAAGTACAAATCTTATGAAACCTCTAACAATGCTCTCGATGTGTTAGAAAATAAATTTTCCATAACAAAAAGTAAAAAGGCCATTGTAAAAGATGATTTTTATTAGGGATGCACCGAATCCACTTTTTTGGATTCGGCCGAACCCCCGAATCCTTCACGAAGGATTTGGCCGAATACCGAACCCTAATTTGCATATGCAAATTAGGGGTGGGAAGGGGAAAACATTTTTTACTTCCTTGTTTTCTGACAAAAAGTCACGCAATTTCTCTCCTCGCCCCTAATTTGGGGCATATGCAAATTAGGATTCGGTTCGGCTGGGCAGAAGGATTCGGCCAAATCCGAATCTTGCTGAAAAAGGCCGAATCCTGGCCGAATCCCGAACCTTATCCTGGATTCGGTGCATCCCTAATTTTTATACCTGTTAACTGCTAACCTATTAGTCCCTCTCCTGTCACTCTGATCAGGGATGGGAGTGGCCTATTTTGAACCTGACAAACTGAGAACTTCCTATATGATGACATCATCACTCTCAGGCTTTGCCCTTACTTGTTTCCTTTTGGACATTGATACTGCCCTCCTCCTTGTAATTCATTGGTTGCTTTTGCCCTGTAACCAGTCACATCATTTGAATGGTCATTGGTTGATTACTCAATTGTAATGACATAGGTAAATGGATGCAGCACATAAGAAACCTGCCTTGCAACAAACAGCTATGCAGACAATTACTGCAGAACAGGAGGGTGCCACCTTGTTCTCCCAATTATTGCATTCTCCTTCTGCCTAGGCTAGAACTAACTGAATGGAGTGCCAAAGGGGTGCTACCTATTCAGTCTCTAAACTGTTACAATTTTGCAACATTTAGTTGATACATTTCTCAGCAGCATCTCTGTATCAATTCTAACAGCTGCCTTTAATGAAACTCAGGGATTCTGCTCAACAGTGACAAAGATGAGAAATGTATCAACTAAATGTATCAATTTAAAACAGTCTAGAGACGACCCCCCTCCCAGAGCTGCTTTACAATAGAATATAGAAAGTAATTGGAAAAAGTCGTTATTTTTGGTGATTTATCTGAAACCAACTAGTTGTTTGAAGGTCAACAACCTTTTTAATAACTTTGGCATTAAGCATAATTTCAGTAATGTACAAAATCGCATCAAAACCTGCACTGACTTGCTTAGAAACGTATGTAACTTACATATCAAGCAATGAAAGAGAGAGCAATGTGGCAATGGCAGGTAGGTTTAACCCTTTACATACATTCAGTGCCAGCTGTTTATTGAACATGTTGTGCTCTCTCCCTTTAGAAGCATTGTTTGAGTGTTCCACTTCTGGAACAAGATTTAGAGCTCTAAATACCAAAAAATTTAAAATTCATGATATAGGGATTTATACCAGAAAATATGTTACTTTTAGGGTTGCCACGTCACCCCTTTAAAACACATATGAAATCCACAGCCTGCATGGCTAATTAGCAATTCATTTAGACGCATGCTACAGACTGAACGGATTTATGTGCAGCCATGCATCATGCATCTAAATGAATTGCTAATTAGCCATGCAGGCTGTGGATTTCATATGTGTTCACTTATGAAGGGGTGATAATCCTACCAATACCAGATATGTATAGTTTTATGGAGATTTCGGAGTTCTATAGATGACATGAAGGTAGCACATACAAATGGTCTCGGAAGTCAAGTCAGCTACTGAATAATGATTTTTTTTATAGGGTAAAAACACAAAATAATAAATTGACCCCCCCCCCACCAAAATAATATATTTCTGGAAAGTACACATTCAGCCCCAATGCTTTCCCAAAATTGTCAGTTTTGACAAAATACCTGAAATGGCTTTGAAGCTTCAACAAAAAAAAAGCTATAAAATTGTGGCTTAGGGTGAACTGCGCTTACCCCTAGTTCCCCAGTTAAGTGACAGTTAGTTAGAAAATTTTAGCGTAACATCAGCTGTTTCTATTGGGATCTATGTACTGAATGATAAGTCTCTCCTACATGAACTTTCCAGCAGTGGGAATGACTGGTTATTATCGTCACATCAGCTGTATCTATTGGGATCTATTACTGAGTGACACAATGTCCCCCAGCCCAATATCCCCTCTGCATACCCCTGCACATCTCAACCTCATGTACATCTCAATCACCCCATCTGCGCTACTCGATGCCCATCTGCAAACCTCAAACTTTGGAAAAAGTTGTCTCCTTTGGCATAGATTCTAACAGCATGCTTTCTGGCAGCCCAAATATGTATGTTGATCCTCAGTCCCTGCACAGCAGAAGTTTTTCCAACACACCGCCTGAACTTGTAACAGGATCCTCTCTGCCTGTGCACAGTTGAAGTCTCTGCAGCACATAGCCCACACTCCCCCTCCCTCTCACAAACGTGTAAAGCTGGCCATAGTCGTGCAGATTTACCTTCACATTGGACGAAAGATTGTTCATTTGGTGCCATCTCCTGACCTGCCACTAACCATTCAGATCAAATAAAGTAGAAAAGAACAGATCAGCCAATGTTCTGCCCCTGACAGCAATCGTACGATAGTTATGTCCTACAAACCTAGTGACTGCCACTAAAAACCTAGTCTCCCACTGAAAATCGTACTACCGGCAATACATGCAGAGATATCATCGGCAGCTGATAGAAATTTTCTAACCCTTCCGATCGCTACGGCATGAAAAATGTCAGGACACTCCACAAACGCCAAAGATGAAATATTTGAGTCTATGTCCATCTTACAGTTTCTCTAATCGCCGACCCCCCCCCCCCATGGAACTGAAGGATTAGTACAGGGAAGCTTCTGAGGTGAATATCTCTGCAACTACTTTTTTGTTTACTATTTGTTTGTGAACCATTAGATTTGAGCAATTGTTACAAAGATGAACAACCCCTTTAATATGAAGCTTTACTATTGGGTAGAAACATCAGCACCGACGAGTAAAGGCACATTTCACATACAGACAAAGGGATGGACTATAATATTTCACAGACAGTTATTTACAGGATTGCATACAGAAGCTGCTCAGAAGCAAACTAAACAAAGGCTCTTGCACTAGCAGCGCTAATTGTGACTAGCTCTAGACTGCAGCACTCAGGGATTCTGGGAGTTGTAGTGCAACAGCTGAAGAGCCGCAGTTAAACCATTTCTCGTTCAGTTAAGCCCTATACCAGCAATAAAGTAGTAGCAAGGAAAGAGGCGGATAGACCGGAGTCGCGGAAGTTAATCAGGGAGTGGTGGAACGAGCAGTGATTACAGAAGTGGTTCCGAGGTCTCTTACCCTGGGTGTATGGGAGGTATCCGGCCCCTGTTTCAGGAAATGGACTCTTCCCACGGCGCTGCCTGCTCTTTACTTTGCTTACATGAAGGGCAGCGGGTGGCACCAGGATTAAGGGGTGCGCTTAGTCGCTACTGACTGGTCCTGCAGGCATAAACTTCCAAACACTCGGCCACCACGGAACAAGTTTCAGTAGGAACCACCCTTCCTCCCAGGACAAACTGGGGGCAGGAGCACAGTTCCAGTTCCAGTTCCAGGTCCGGCTCCTCCTCCCTAACCTCAGGGCAGGCCTCCCCTCCTCCAGCTCTGTGGCTGCTGAGCGCTCCCTCCTCACTCCCAGGGCATTGCAGGCAGACAGGGGAGGGGGTGGCACCCACATTGACTATTCTGTCGCTCTGTATTCTGTCAGTGAAGCACCTGGCTAGGAACTTGCGCATAGAAATACTCGCAGTCTGTGCTGAGTTCAGCCTAGGGTTTGAGTTTGTAATCAGAGCAAAGCTCGGAGGAGGCAGTTGCTGGGCGACAGTTACTGAGGAAATATTTGTGCCTTCTAAAACTAGTATTTTTGTAAAAAAGTGAAGTGCCAGGGTGAGGGTCAGTTGGGCCTCTGTTATCATTATTGTGGCTGATATTCTGCATCTAACTGACTGGCCCATAGACCAGAGCTTCATTCATTCTTGAAGGGGATGTTCACCTTTAAAGGGATACTGTCATGGGAAGAAAAAATTTTCAAAACGCATCAGTTAATAGTGCTGCAATGCAATAAGGGAGACTGCGTGCACACTGTTGATGAAAGCCATCAATTGTTTCAGTTGTAACAAACTTTTGATCAAGTGCACGGAACATCGATCTGAGTAGATCCGTAATTAAATGTTCATGAGAAGAGGAAAGCGATACATCATCGCAGCTGTGGTGTAAGTCGCCAGTAAGGTGCCACGGAATTAAGCACCTTACTGGCGACTTACACCACAGCTGCGATGATATATCGCTTTCCTCTTCTCATGAACATTTAATTACGGATCTACTCAGATCGATGTTCCGTGCACTTGATCAAAAGTTTGTTACAACTGAAACAATTGGTGGCTTCCATCAACAGTGTGCACGCAGTCTCCCTTATTGAATTGTATTTAATAGTGAGAAATAATAGGGATAATGGGATCCCCACCCCCCAAGCAGCGCTGCTTATTTGAAATGGTTTTAGTAATTTTGGCATGGTGATAATAAATATTGCTTTTTAATACTATTTTGTATGGCCTTGGTTATCTAGCATTGTTCATTTGCATTTGGAGGCTAAGTCCCATATTGGTGTGGGTAAATATGGTTCCAAAAGTTAGGCACCCCCAAGTGATCGCATGTACTTACCCCAGGCCAGTGTTCCTATCAGCAGAAAACTGCACCAGCACAGGATTGTTCCAGCAAGCACCACAGAGTGATTGTCTTCCAGCTTCTTCTATCTTCAAATTTCCCTAGACAGACGCACGTGTAAATAGCTGACTTTTTCATTAAAGTTCGGCTTTCCACTCTACTGCACAGCCGCAAAAAAAAAGTAGAAGCAAGAAGACAATCACTCTGTGGTGCTTGCTGGAAGGATCCAATTAAATTTTTTTATGGTTTTACTTAGCATTTAATTCAGCAGCTCTCCATTTTGCAGTTTTTTGCTATCTGGTTGCTGGGGTTCCAATTACCCTAGCAACCACTCTTTTGCATAAGAGACCGGAATATGAAAAGGAGAGGGCCTGAATAGAAAAATGAGTAACAGAAAGTACATAAATGTGTAGCCTTACAGAGCATTTGTTTTTTATATGGGGTCTGTGAAATCTGGAAAGATTCAGAATCAAAAGGCAGGTAGTTCAAAACCTATATAAAAAAAAGAAGACCAACTGAAAAGCTGCTTAGAATTAGTCATACTATAAAATTTTTAACCACTCCTTTAATGAATCAGATGAAAGTGAGCGTAGGACTGGCAAGACCAGGGATGACTGATGTAGTTGGCTGGCTTGAATATATTGCAATATATGGACAAACAATTTCTGTTTAGTTTAAAGGGGATGGCATTTTTGGTAGCTTAATGCACAAAATGCCTTACTGACTTTAGCATATTGATTATGATTGAGTTCAGAGCATGTGAAAATACATATTTTGTATTTGTATCTTTTTATAAACATAACCATTAATTTTGAGTTCTGTTGTCTCACGAATATGTGCCAACCGCCAAAAATGCAGCATGTTGCATTCAAAAAACCCCACAAAGAAACGTATAAGACAGTTCTGTACACAGTAGTGCAAACAGCCAGAATATAATTCAAGGGCCATTCTGCCATGAGGCAATGTAAGAAACTTGCCACAGGTGGCAGAGCCCCACAAATTACCAGGGGGTGTCACAAAGCTATTTTATTGCTGTGAGGGCCCCTCTGGCGGTCTAAAGGTAAGCGGGGGCAGCATCACAGAAGCTACTTGAGGCTCAAAGGAGGATGGCCTGAAAACACAAAAGCAAGGATTTTCAGGCCGACCTCCATTCCAATGCAAGTGACTGCATGCAGGCGGAAGCAGTTCAGATGAAAGTAGATGGGACATGGAGCAGATCTGCTTCTCTTAGCCTGACAAAAAAAAAAAATGCAGGTTGAGAGCAGCGGAGCCTACGTTCCGTGTGCCCTTGCCCTAAAGTTGCTGGGTGATTACTGTCATGCAATAGTATGTACTATTGAGTATCAGACAGCTGCTATTTTACGGGACAGCTAATGAAGCCCCAACCCTGCCTCATCTTAAAACGGGATGACCGATCTATCATTTGCTGTTTGTGTTTGATTTCACTTTTATGTTTGTGTTTATTTTATGTCTGTATTTCCTTTACATCCATCCTATCAGGTAGCAGGATAAGCTAATAAAGCTTAAATTAATATAAACATTCATTACACCTTACAACTTAGTATTCTTTTCTCCTCTATTTGCTTTAGTTTCTAGCAAAGTTTTACCGACTGTTGCCCTCTAGGTGTGCCCAAATCTAGATCATCAGGCTCCTTGCTTATATTTAATTCTGTACTTTGGCGCCCCCTGGGATTGACCTATCTTTATTCTTATTCTAACTGGAAAAGCTACAAAAAAATCCACTTTATTTCCCCGTTCCGGCATGCAGAGACTGAAGGCTGCAGCTCTGTTAAAAAGCTAATGAAGTGGGTTCAACATTATCGTTTTTTGGCTCATGTTATGTTTTATATTTTTACACTTAGCCTTCTTTCTCTTTGTTGCATGTCAGGCCATTGGAAGAGGAAGGGAAAGCAGAAACCCAATATCTGGGCTCATTCTTCCTGAGTCTTGCACTCACAACTTATGTGAGAAGCAGTCAGAAAAAAACAGAGGCAACAGTCAACAAATTACTGATTTAAAGGATAAACAAACCCGTAAAATAAAAAAACCCGAACAACTGTGCATGTGCCGAAAGTCACTAAATGACTTTCGGCACATGCGCAATTGTTCGGGATCGGAAAATTACTCCAACTGCGCATGCGCCGAAAACGAAGGTCTGCTTCCAAACTTTAACGAAGAAAAGAAGATGGCTGCCATGAACTGCGGGAACAGAATCTGCACCGAGGGGTAAGTAAAAAGTTAGGGGCATTTGCCTAAGGTGTAGCCAGTGCCTTAAATACACTCATCTGGTGAGCCAAGAAGATGCAGGGGGTTGAAAACTAGGGTTTACATAGGCATAGACATAGGGTTGAAAACTAGGGTTTACATAGGCATAGTGACACATTCTTGTTAAACCTGAAACATGTCACTATCCCTATAGGAATTCAATAAGTATTTCATGTTAATATGAATTGTTGTAATGTGGAGATATTGAAAATGTAACAGAACTATATAAAACAAGTGTGTTGCTCATCCTTCCCAAGCATTTATTTGGACACTATGGATGCACAGGGCAACTTTAAGGCATTGGTGGTCCCACAGCAACAATTCCATTTTTAGGCTCCTGAAGTGAGATTTGCCTAGACTGTATATTAGAACTGTCTTTCAAAATAACTGATCAATGGAGGGCAATCTAATATGGTATATAGTAACAAATCAAAGTAATAGGTTAAAAAAAAAAGTCCAAAAGCAACCCCATAGAAGGTAGCTCACACATAAACCTTTCCCATAATGGACTTGCAAAAATAATTTCTTTGGAGAAAACATCATAAATAGTACAAATAGGAGCCTATTTATCATGCTGTGTAAACCATTGGATGCAAACATGTTGCCCATAGCAACAAATCAGCACTTAGATTTGAACAGTTACCTACAAGTTAGGTAGGTATGAGCAATATCATCAACGACTTTTGTCTCCAATGTTTGTTTTTTTTAACATCTTTTTATTAGTTTTATTACATTACAACAATAAAGAAACAATAAAATAAAAAAAATAAAAAAAAAGAAAGAGAGGGGGGAGGGGGATATCCCTAATACTGCCTAGGCATTAATCCTAATTACGCCAATCTGCTAAATAAATTTAGAAAACATAAGAACTGTTGGTTTCGATATTAAAAAGCCAAAGCATCTAAATATTTCTGAATTTTCCATACATCCTCTAGAGAGATAAGTTGCTTTATAATACGGTATAGCCTAATTAACCGCAGCCTTCCATTCTGCCAAGGATGGTGTGTCACCCCTATTCCATTTGAAAATTATTTGCTTTTTTGCGTAATACATAAGCAGTTGACATAGTATTCTCCCCTCCACTGAAGAAACTATGCCTTTGGTCAGCCCCAATAGTGCCACTGCCAGATCTGGCTGAATTGTAAGCACCAGTACCTTAGAAATAAAGGCAAATACTTGCGACCAGTAATTTACCAGCCTAGGGCACATCCATACAGTGTAAAACCATGAGCCTCGGGACCCACACCCATGAGAACAACAAAAATCCCTTGCAAGGTTCATCCGATGGAGACGCTCAGGGGTCAAATATGATCGATGAATAAATTTAATCTGTATCAATTTATCTCTGGATGATATAGTAAATGTCAACAAGTGCCTCAGTATCTCACCCCACTTGTCCTGGTCTAGGTCCCCAATGTCCTGGGCCCATTTATAATAGCAAGTAAGTTATTTTTTTTCCTCTGTGGACAAAAGCGTTTGGTATATAGTTGACAGTGGCTTAAGGACCATCTGACATTGTAGGCCCATTTCCAGGGTAGTAGCTGCCATCCTAATGTGTGGAGTCGAAAACTAGTGCAGCATGACAGATTTGCAGATATCTAAATTGAGCTGCATATTTCACTTGGAATGAGCATTTTATCTGATCAAAAGTTAGAAGTTCATCCTCTGGATATAAATCCCTAATCAACTTAAGTTCCACCTTGGCCCAAAACTGGGAGTATGTCATGTCCATAAAGTGCCAGAGAGTACTATTGTGCCATAGAGGAGCATGTGGCGAGCAGTACTGTAATCCAGGGGGTGTTAAAAGTTTCTGAGCCGCCTTCCAGGCTCTGAGCGTAGTTTTCATAGATCTATATTACTGGGTGTGCCTCCCTGCCCCTATAAGGTAGCAACCTCAAAGGTTCTCTAGAGCCCAACAAAGCGGCTTCCAGAGTTACTGCCAGATTAGTACAATCTGATTCAAACGGGAACTCACGAATACAGCCACCAAATTATAAAAATACAAATTTGGCAATGCAAGCCCCCCTGTCAAAGCAGATAGCTGCAGGATAGTCGCACTAATCCGGGATTGTTTTCCAGCCCAAATGAATGTGTTTATCACCACACCAGGTTGGTGTATTTCTAAATACAAATAGAAATTTAGGGATATATTTAATTTTTAACAGATTAATTCTGCCCTATAGCGACAGTGGCAAATGAGCCCAGTGTCTAAGCTTAAGTTTCAGATCAGTTAAAATGGGATCAACATTAACAACTTTATATTGAGTAATTTCTTTGGTAATCTGGACCCCGAGATAATCAAAGGAGTCAACCCACTGAAGGGGTGAATCCGGGTATAGACAAGACAGGGCTCCTTGATCAACTGGAAACAAAGTGGACTTATGCCAATTTACCCAAAGGCACAAATATTTCCCATTAGCGTTTATCACATGCAAGAGACTAGTCAAGGCATCACCTGGATTATCAAGATATACTAACATATCGTCCGCATACAGAGAAATTTTTTCAATGAGGTTGCCCTTAACAAGACATACACTATCTCTGTTGTATTCCGTATTGTCTCTGCTAGTGGCTCAATGGCTAGACAAAAAAGAAGAGGGGACAATGGACATCCCTGTCTAGTACCTCGTTCCAAGGCTAAAACTGGAGAAAGCCTGTTATTAGCTCTTATTTGAGCAGTAGGAGTAATATAGTGCCTGTATCCTTCTCAAGTACTGGGGCCCCAAGCCAAACCTCCATAGAGTTTGCAACAGGTAGGGCCATTCAACCGAGTCAAAAGCTTTCTCGGCATCTAACGTAACAATGGCCCTAGTGCCTATATTTTCATCTGCAAATAGGTAAATAGCCTTTGTATATTTATATCCGTATCCCTAGATGAAATAAAACCAATCTGATCTGGATGCACAAGATCTTTCATATATGGTTGCAATCTATTCGCTAAGACCTTGGCCAATATCTTAGCACCACAATTAATAAGGGAAATGGGCCGATACGAGGAACATAGCTGTGGGTCTTTCCCTTTTTTTGGTATTATAGTAATATATGCTTGAGACCTGGTTTCTGACCTCTATTCACAATTTTGTTATAGACAGTAGTCAAAGGGCCTAACAGCAAGGGCAGATGGCGTTTGTAAAATTCGGCCGGTATGCCTTCTGGTCCTGGGGACTTACCAGTAGGAAGAGCCTTAACCACCCCCTCCACCTCCTCTGGTGTAATAGGTTCATCTAACTGGCTTCAGGTTTGATCAGATAGGTAGGGCAACGGAATGGCTCCCAAATAATTTATTAAATCTGCTTCACAGCAGGTAAATTTAGAGGCATATAGATCTTGATAAAAAAAACTTTAAATGTATCTAGAATTTGACTTGGCTGTGTTACCAAGTCTCCTCTTTCTTTTTTTTATACAAGGAATAGTGGCTACCTTCCGGTCATCCCTGACCAACATGGCTAAATATCTATAGGCCTGTCGCTGTATTTGAGCCTGGGCCTTTTCTATGTTGGCCAATGAAAGCTGAGGTGTGGCCTGAAGCCATTCATTCCTGGTATCGTCTGTAGGATCAGCTAAATATGCTAGCTCTTTATCTGATGCTTCTCGCTCAAATGTATTAATTGTATTCCTCAATAACTTCTTAGCCTGGGAAATGCCTGAAATATATCACCACGTGTGATCGCCTTAAAACTATACATGGTTCAGCTGTTCCAGGATTTAACTGCCAGTATTGGGACAACGCCGGTTCTACAACAGACTCGACATTGGTAGAGCCAATCCAGTTGGAGGGTAACCTCCAAATCCTGTTTTGGTGTAAAGCCTTTATCAAGCGGAATTCCAAATATATCTTTTTGTAATACTACCTTGTCTGTTTTATTTAGTGTGCAAGCCCATTATAGGACACAAAGCTGTATGTAGGGAGACAGTCTGCTGAGAGCTAACTTGATTTTTGTATAATTGTAATTGATTTAGTGTGCAAGCCCATTATAAGTGTTTTACCAGTTAATACAAAATAATTACATCTTAAATTGTAGTGGCACTAAACTCTGTAAAATAGTTTATTATTTCCATTGGATGATACAAATCGTAAATGTTTTTTTTTTTTGCAATAATCCTTTCAACAAAACCAAGTGTTGTTTTACCACCAATAACATATTAAATTTGGCATCATACACAGATGAATAAGCTTAATTCAAAAACATATGCATGAAGCTCAAAAACAGCATAAGGGAACAGCTAACGCAAAGCAATATCTTGTTGCCAAATAGTACATGGTGTCTGATCTAAATAAAATATGCAGTTTACAATTTAATATTATGTTCGTTTTCTTAAGGAAAATGATCTAAGAAATTTAAGGCATGCAACTAAAATTGGCTGTTTTAGAGTTTAGCGCCTCTACAATTTAATATATAATTATTTTGTATTAACTAGTAAAACGCTGATCTGATGTAACACTGTTTTCATTAAGAGTGAGAGTTAAAAATCTCTAAACAGGTTTTCTTTCTTTCTGCTGTGGAATCAGGTTTTAAGAAGAGGACACAGAAAAAGGCCAACTTAAAAAATGCAAATCAGTATACATTTATTGCAGTACAAGCACTTTAAACGATTTACATTTACATGAGTATTTACATATGTATAGATGACAGGTCAAAGTGATACAGGATGTAGACAATATACAATTATACTTTTGCTTAAAGAATGTGTCATTTAATGTGAAATGTGAAAAATTCATAAAACTGAAGGAAATGAAAAATGTAATAAATATTTATTATTTATATTTGTGACCTACTTTTTTATTAGCTGTAAACAACACACTTAAGGGGCGTATTTACAAACATCACTGGTGATGTTCCCATAGCAACTTATCAGCAATTAAATTTGAACAGTCACCTACAAGTTAGAAAACAAAGGGAAAGTTTTGATTGGTTGCTATGGGCAACATTACCCATGATGTTTGTCTCCAGTGTTGCTAACTGTTTCCTAGGTGGTTGTCACCTACAGATTTCATGTGGCTTTAGAGGGAAAGTCCAGCATGAGCCAGTGACTTGCAGTCCCTAAAGCTGATGATACATGGGGTGTGTATTATCCACTGCTATATTTCAGCCAAAAGGCATACTGCCCTGCCTCTTCTCCTTTGTGTGAATGGGAAACACCTGACAGCACTAGAACTGGCATTTTTCAGTCTGAAGATACACTTGTGAATGTCTGAAACTGTCAGATATTCCCTACTTAAGAGAATGGGAGGAGGCAGAGGCCCTTTTCCATCCCATGAAATAAGTCAGCAGAGAAAATGCCACCTGCAAAAAGAAAAAGTCAAAGACTAATAATTCATTTATAGGTTTGTGAAAAAAATGAATTATTAAAAATCCATCCCAATCTGGAAGCATCGCTGTAGCACTGACAGTTCTACTTTAATTTGTGTTTTATACACATATATACATTTGTTTGCTCCGAGACAAGCTGATAATAGATTATATCCTGGTTCTTGCTAACTTTGCTCCATTCCAGCCATCAGAGACAACGCAAGAGACTCCACTGTTAAAGCAAAAATTAGAATTTTAAGAGCCATGTACAATACTTTTAAAACCACTTAACTATGATAAAAATATACATAACAGGAAGTTGGAAATGAATGTGGCCAGAGAAAAGAGAATGGAAAATACCCAACTTGTGTAAGTGACAGATTAAAATGTTAATGCACTATATGCCTGAATAACTTATATCATATGTCCTGGGTGCCGGAGGATGTCCCATGGACAATACCAGACTGGCTATTGTAGGGTTTTTATTTTCTCCTTCCTCACTGGATATTTATCTCATGTGACCTGTAGCAAGTCCTACGTGCTGCCTGTATAGATGTTTTCGGCAAGTCCCATGGTTTCCAAGCCCAGCAATGATGGAGGAAAACAAAGACGTTGAATCACTTAGAAGGCCAACATAGCAGTGCCAGTAGAAGGAGAAGGGCAAACCTCTTATAGAAAAGGCTCTAGGCTAATAAAGTCTGCAGCAAGTCATTTCGCTATATATTTTTTTACGACACAACTTTCAATAAATTTTTAAAGTGGAAATGAGTTGAGGCATAATGAAACAAGAGTTGTTATTTTTACACACAAACCCACTTCCGCGTAGGAAAAAACAAAATCATCTATAAAAGGTGCATACACCACAGTAATGGCAAAGGCCACTGACGAGAACTGAAAAAAACAGCCTAAAGGGGAAGTTCATCTTTTTAATTAGCTTTCAGTATGTTACAATCATGTTTTCTAAGCAACTTAACTTATCTTTAATTTATATAGTTTTTTAACTATCGGCACTTCTATTAGGGTCATGGATCCAAGCAAAATTCACACTGACCCTGGCTTCAGTGTTATACTTTTTTTTTTCTCTTTATTTTCCACTTAACTAAAAAATGTACTTTACACAGTGCTTGGTGTTAAAAAATCAGTGCAAGAAAATGTTTGAGCTGCTTTTTACAGCACTTTATAAATATCTATGCTTGTAAGTCTTCCAAACAAGTGATATATATGTGTATAGACTAAGCTGGTTACTTACAGTGGGGAAAGGATCCTCTACATACAGCTTTGTTGAGCACTTTTACAAGAAACTTGTGGCAATTTGTAAAATCGGATTCCATTTTTACAATAGATTCCTTCCTGGATAAAAGAAAAATTTCACATTTAAATAACAGCGTGGATGGGACATTCACCCAATAGCGTAAAGGAGAACTAAACCCTAAAAAATAAATACGGCTATAAATGCCATATTTTATATTATTGAATTACTGTGCCAGCCTAAAGGTTCAGGATCTCTGTATTCGTAGTGATCCTGGCCTTTACAGTTGCCACAGGAACGCCCCACCTTGGATTTTGTTAGAAGTGTGACACGCATATACTCAGTGGGCTCTGAGCAGCTGTGGAGAATTTAAGCTTAGGGATCATAGCACTTGGCTGTCATATAAACTGATAATATAGGGCTGATTATTAAATTATGATGCTAATTGTGCTGGTTTCAAGGCTGCCATGTAATGAGAATTTGAATGAATTACTAATCAGCCTTATATCATGATATTTATATTCTATCTATCTATATCTATATCTATATCTATATCTATATATAGTATTATATTATAGTATATACGATTCGGTGATTGACAGCAGCCCAGAGCATGTGCAGTGAATCAAGAGTTACTGGTGGAACAGATCTTTACTGCTAAAGGGCTGAGGTTGCTTTGAGCTGCTACAGAAGCCCAAAACACAACAAACAGCATTTCTGCCCTAATCTTTTTTCCTTTAAAGCTTTAGTCCTCCTTTAATAATTTGAAAAATACCTATTGGATCTACTACTAAAGCAAAATGCTTTCATGCACTAAAATGCTCAGAACACACATTCATAATGATCCCTGTCAGTATGCAAGTTTCACATTTCATCTTGAGCTTAGAGCAGTAAAAGAATAAGGACTGATCCTCCCCATACATTTTAACATCATACTTACTTCCATGCTCCTAAACCGGCATGCCAGCGATCAGCAAACATCAATACAACATTTAGGACTTTCATGATTGCCTCTTTAACCGAGCTCACCTAAAATGCCCAGAAAAGCACAAGAATAATATTCAGTATAAAGGCCTATTTATCAAAACATCGAATTTGTGTAATGTTTTTAGGTTTTTTCTACTTTTAATAAACTCCAATTCATCAAACTGGAATGTTTGCTTATTTATTAAAAAATCTAAAAAATTTATATGAAAAAATGGTGAACAAAACTTCAAATACCTCCACATTTTTTATTGTATTTATCATTTTCAATTGGTCGAAAAACTTGCACTGGAAAAATGCGTTAAATTTGCCATAGGCGGCTCCCGTTGATTTCTACATGAACTCTGCAGCTTTTAGAGTCTGAAGTGTTACAATCAAGTTTTATAAATGTTTTCATGAAATTTCATACACTGCGCATACATTTCAACAAGAGTTCCTTAATAGCAAAATTTGAATTCAGGCGTTTTCGCCTACACAAAAAAAAAATTGATTCATGCAAAGAAATAGAATTGGCATCTTTATAAATCACCCCTATAGTGGGATACAACCCATCCAAACTGGCTCAACAATTATGAAAAAGTTTGAAAGAACAATTTACATTTCAAAAATGTCCACATACCAGTTACTGTGCTAAGAAATGTTAAAGCACAATGGCGATAGTAAACAAGCAGCCTACCTTTTCCCTCAAAAGACAGCGATCATGAATAGTAGAAAGGTATCTATAATGAATTTTAATTAGCTGATCCAAATCCTTTGCTTCTTCCACTTGATGCTGAAATTCCAGACCTGTACTATGCAGAATCTGTCAAAAATAAAATGACATTCATGACATTTACTCTGATATTAACACAATCATTGAAGGACATTTAAATACCAGTGAAAGTATAGTCTTGAACACAGATGTCCAAGCCTCATTTTTCTCCTATTGGAAGGGAAGTCCGCTAATTTGACAGGGTTTTTCAAATGGTTTAAGGGTAGAATGCTAAATTGCATGTTTAATTTAACTGAAAGTTTCAGGGGGGGAGGGGGCAGTCTTTACATGAATCTGACCTCTTTAGAAAACAGTAGTGCTGGGATCTGGCGAATTCTGAATCGAGTGCTGGATTCATGCATACCTTCCTTTTTATTTTTTGCTTGCTTCAGAAAATGAAACTTATGAATTCCAGTCACTTATCCAGTCACATGTGGCTTAGTGCTAAAGGTCTAGGCTATTTAAAGGAGAAGGAAAGTCTAAAATAAAATAATGCTGTAATTATTGGCCATAAGATGTATATACTTTTACCAGCAGGCATTTCTTCATTCAGTTTCTCATTATTTCTTGAGCTGTAATCCTTTTTCATATAAATGGCAAGCTGCACAGAAACGGATATCTTTGCTGCAGTCCATAAATCCCTCAAATCAGGGCACACGCATGCGCCATTAGTCTCAGCAGTGCCCTGCACATGCGCACTATGACCTCCTGGCTTCCCTTTGAACAGACGACGTTCGGGTCACGTGATCCAATAGTTTGTTCGTTTGTCATCCCTAACGTCTTTGCCGCCACCTGCATTTACAAACCTGTCAATATGACTGATGTTCCCTGCTGTCGGGTAAGAATGGGAAAGCTTTGAAGCTCCTGCGCTTGCTGGTTTTGATTTACAGTTTGCAGCAAGCGGAGAAGCAGAGGAGTGAAACGATCGTTGTAGAACATATTGTGCTTATTCAAAAAATGTGCACTGTTCTAAGCAATATGAATGTGACGGAAATGGGTCCCTGTTTATGCTGACTCTGTAGATACATACACGCGCTTATTTGGTTATGTCATAGGGTCAAGAAGAGGTGCATGCGCACTAGTGGTGAAGCGCAGGGAGGAAGTGATGTGGTGATTTGAAAATGGCGGCGCCAAAGCTTATACTATGCAAAATCTTTGGAATGCAAGTGCACAAATACAGTAATACCATTGCACTTTTCAATGCAGCGTTTCAGGAGGGGGGGTAATGCTGAAGAGAAAGAGGGAGGTTGTTTTTTTTAACTTTCCTTCTCCTTTAAGCCAGAAAGAACGCTACAGTGCAGTGAATTTGTGCCAAGTAAGCAAACATTGACACAAGAAGATATTCTCTTGAAGCAATGTAGTGAACGCTGTGCCTGTCAGTATATTACACACTGTCACTTACCCTAGTCATCAAGTAATTGTGCAAACTGTTAACAAAATGCATCAACTTGACTCGAAGGAGGAACATGCGATGAATTTGTTGTCCCTTTGGCTCAGATGGTGAAGTTAAGGGAGGCAGTGGAAAAGGTTCAACAGTGGCTCCTTCCTTTGTAGATTCATTTTCTGAAGCGTTACCTAGCTCTGAAATACCATAACAAAACAGGATATCAATGAGAACAGAGATGAGTATTTGGTATGCCATCCTGAACTCCCATAATGATCTGCAAAGTTTTATAGAAAGACATCTGAAAAAAGTAGGCCTCTACCTGCACCCAGTACCATAATTAGAAGTTACTGGGCCCCACAGAAAAATCATTGTAGGTCCCCCTAAATGTTGTTAATAAGACACTGTTCATAAATACAGGTATATACTAAATTTGAAGTCAACACCCCAGTATTGCAGAAATGACCTGTGGTGCATCATAAATAAGTTGGTCTAAATTCAACATAAGATTTTCCAGATATTATAACAATAGTAGAGAATTCGGAAATAATGAAATGTTAAAGATATTTCTTACCATTGAACTGTAAGACATCCAAGCTATATTTGGCCCACTTTATCAGTAACAGAAGGAGAAAGACTTGATTGTATATCTTCTGGCATTCTGAGCTGATAACAATATCAACAGGCCAAGGAACCTAGAATAACAGAAAACCAGGTCACTAAACAAGTTTAAGATAACATATTTTTCAGATGAAGGGATGAATAGAAGAATAACTTCCATACAGGTGATTCTGTCATAATCATAACCACATGCTAATTTTTACTATAATGAGCATTGACTGAAGGGAAATCTAATGGTTTTACTTAGCAGGAAAAGATATACAGATACATTAGCAATATG
Source organism: Xenopus laevis (assembly GCF_017654675.1). Classification (NCBI taxonomy): domain Eukaryota; kingdom Metazoa; phylum Chordata; class Amphibia; order Anura; family Pipidae; genus Xenopus; species Xenopus laevis. Next base: position 119,348,696 of record NC_054373.1, read on the forward strand.
TATCACAGGTAGGGATGCACCAAATCCAGGATTTGGTTCGGGATTCAGCCTTTTTTCAGCAGGATTTCGGATTAGCCCGATTCCTTCTGCCGGGCCGTATCAAATCCGAATTTGCATATGCAAATTAGGGGCAGGGAGGAAAATTGTGTGACTTTTTGTTACAAAACAAGTAAAAAAAGGTTTTCCCCATCCCACCCTTAATTTGCATATGCAAATTCGGATTTGTATTCCGCCGAATCTTTCGCAAAGAATTTGGGGGTTCGGCCTATTCCAAAATACTGGATTCGCTGCATCCATAATTACAGGTTTAACATAGTAAAAATGGTCAAAATTTAAAAGAAAATGAATATTCATTTTGAATGATGGCATTCCTAAATTCCTTTGTTCTCACAAATTACCTTGTAGCTTAGTATAAGGCCATCTAATGTATGCACAGGAAGTTTCTTCTTAGCCAAGTCAACACTTTCGAATGATACTGATAATCTATGGAAATAAGAAAAAAAATACACTACTACTGGTGTCAGTAATGGTCTATTATTGTCAGTACAAAGAATATCAATGTTCACTTGTTTATGCTGCAGGTGGCACTTATAAGTTAATAAACAGGAATGAAGGCATCCCATACCGAGTGCTGTCATCAGGATACCTCTGCCCAACGGCTTCCTGGATCTGCACATTAAGATAAGATAAATTCAGCCATGGTTCTTTTTCTCGGATTTTGTCAAAAATCGGTGTGTAGAAATCATACATAGTGTCTCCAGCCTCAAGGAGGAAGAAATTTCTCATGGCTTGCAGATATTCTACTAGTCTGTCAGAGAGAAAGATAATGACATTACCAGTGAAATAATGTTTACGTGAAGCTCAAACTGCATGAATTACACACAAAGTGTAACCACAAAATTAGCTGGATAATCTGAAGTATGCACTATCCATTCTACAGAATTACAAGCACAAAGTGTTGCTGGAGAATTACCCACTCACCTATAATCTTTCTTTAGTGTATACATGAGGTTACCACAGCACTCCAGGTACTGCTTGCCAATATGAGGGTAGAGACAAGAGCGTAGGGTCAGTTCAAAAGACTGACAAGTAACAGACTCGGACGACCGATCTACACAGACCTCATTACAGGTAAAAGTCTCCAGAAAATCACTCTGCTCCAGATATAACCTGAAATGCAACGTGTGTATTAATAAAATCAAAATAAGGGGATTAAAAGGATGGATTAACTGATGGTTAATCTATCAACTGTACTACCACTCCCATATGTATGCATGTGCCCTAAAGAAACTATTTATCTTTAAGTTAACTTGTAGAAGAGCCTATTCTTAGCACCTGATCTTCATTTTTTATAGTTTCAAAAAGCAGTTGCATTTCTCAAAAAAAACATTATCCTGTGTGGCTACAATTCTATTGTTATTATTACTTTTATGTACTTATCTTTCTATGTAGTCTCTCATTCAAACCACTTATGTAGACACTGCATAATTAGTCTATGGATTTTGACCTTAGCAGAGGTCAAAAAATAAGCAGAAGAATAGGCTCAACCTTTCAACATATGCAAATAAACAATGATTCTGGCATAGAGTAATCTATGCCCCCATCTCTTTTCCAGAAATTAATGATGTGACTGCATGTTAATAATCTTTAATAGATTTACATTTATTTACCGTACAAAGTTGATAGCCAGTAGAGGATCATGAACTTCATCTAGTTCCAAGTGTTTTGCTACTATAGACTGCATCTTTATAAGACTAAGCTTGTTAACTTGCTGTTCTGTAATGATGTCCGGAACTGAATCATTACCATGTTGCAGACGAGATTGCACAGACTCCAGGAATAAGGTGTACAAGCTTTTCCTATCTGAATCTGTTTTTTTCCACGTCATTATAGGAAAGAGAATAAACAGTATCAGTACAGAGACACGGACAATGTAGAAATGTGTGCAGTTCAGGGAACAAAGTTCAAGGACAAGGCAGCAAAACTGAGAGAACTATAGAAATGTATTTGGTAGGCCTCACCCTTTCTCATGACCTTCTACAATTTTGGCCTCAAAACCTTCCTTTCAGAACTGCACTTTTTTTCTGAATGCTGCTGTGGCTTGCAGATGGCAAATCTTGGAATCTCATGCCTATGCACCCCCAGGAATCCTTAATGAGACCAACAAAGAAGTCTGCAATAGCATTCCCGAGCCGGAATTTAGTAAGCAAACTTTTTACTTTTTTTTTTGAAAATAAGAAAAATTCGCTCACAGGGAAAAAAAAAAAAACCAACTAATGCAAGTGAGATTATGATTAAGAACACACCTGAACACAATCTTCAATTGTTATTAAATCTTCCCCAATAGTGATAGTAACAATGGCATTAGTAGCGGATCACAGTAAAGCATCATGCATGTCTGTTTTTGAGGCTCCTACTTATTTTATGCAAGAAACGCATGACACTTTCCTGCAGTCCAGAGCTCAGAGCACTGGACTTAGGAATACACCTATGTGACTTGTTCCTGTTTGTTGGGAATAGGTAAGGTCATTTATAGGTGCAAACTACAAGAAAATATATATAGGTGCAAACATTGAAATATATATTCCAGAATGATTAAATGGTATATGCTATTCATGCCTTCCGTGCAGGCAGCATTCCTGCATGACATTACACACCTCTAGAAGAATCTTGCTGTAGAGCAGTTCTGCACTTCAGGTTCTTTAGCAGCTGCATGGATTTACCAGCCATGATAATCTGTTTCAAAACAGGCTTCAAAAAGGAGACCATAGTGTGCTGCCTGCCTGCTGGAGCCTGGTCACTCCCAGAGCTGGCACTTGCATTGTCACTCATTTTATCCTCGTTCTCGGTTTTTTCTGATACACTGTATAGGGTGTAGGTTGCATACCAAAAGTCTCGATGGTTGAAAGGAACATCTTTATTTCTGCAGAAAAAAAAAGAATGAATATGTAAACCTTTAGAATATATCCTAAGGATATTGAAATAATCCAGGTACAGGGATTTGTTGTCATTCCAGCTACTGTGAAACCATAAAATCCAGTACACCATCCTAACTAGCAGATAGATGCTAATTTTAAGCGTTAGAGATCCGACACTGCCTATCCCCATCATGACCTGTTATTGTAGAATGTAATAACATTCTCTCAGTTAGGTGGTACACTGCCCTTCAATACACCATTGTATTTATAATATTTACCTCTGTATAATGAATTCTTTTGCAGGGTCAAATAGGTTTCCATGAACAATCCATTCATCCACAATTTCTAAATATGGTCTCACTGTTTCAACCCAAAGACAAAAAAGGAGAGAAACCTGTATCCAAAAACAAAAAAACCCACAAAAACATTCAAACACTGCTAATTATATCTTATTTTTATAAAATTAAATAACAACTGACAATTTGCTGTTATTGGGAAAACCAGAGACTAAATGAAATCTCTCACACAATGTAAAATCATCACCCATCTATTGAAAACTACCAAGATTCTGGGATTTGATATAGCTGGCATGATTTTCTTTTAACCCCTAAACCTACCGTTTGCTCTGAGGCCTCTCCTACATTGTCATAATCCAGAATCGCCTTGTACAGAGTATTCAGGAGATGAGAAGCTCTTACAACATTTCTTGTGTCTGGTGGTACTTCTGCTATCCCAGTGCTAAATACTCTGTGAAGCACTTTCAGCTGTGCAAGTCGAGGTGCTAACTTATCCAAAACAATTGCCAAAGTCACGGTTTCATCTAAATAAATACAAAAAAATTTACAAATGGCCACAAAAAAAAGATAAAGCAATGAAAATAAAGCAATCACAAGTAATACATTTCCTTACCTTTGTTTATAATACACTTTTCAATCTCTGTTAGTTCTTCTTTAAAGCTAATAAAGTATTTGTACAATGCCCACATAAAAGCCTGGTATGTCCGAAATGGAGCTTCTGTAGTTTTTTTGGCTGTAGGTAGGGTTCCAGGCAAAGGGACCTCAGAACCATGTCCTGTTATCTCATCAATGAATTTCTGCAGCCTGAAGACAACTTGTCCATATGCTGCAATTTGCTCCAGTACTGACCTCAGGCAGTTCTTCCCGAAAAACAGAAACAAATTTTCTTTTAAAAAATTGACTTTTTTTGATTAATTGGGTTCATCTGCAGAATCAACTAATGTTCTGCTGGTCCTGTATGTAGAATCTATGTTTTTAATTAAAAAAAAAGTGTGCACACCATAAAGAGGTGGGCAATAAAATCAGCTGAAGGGTTAGCAAAAATGCAGGTTTCAGCTTTTTACATCAGTTTCCTGCATCGTTGGGTTAACAGCCAGAACAGATTGAGTTTAACATACTTATGAGTAATTTCTAAACTACTGCTACTCTTTTTTTAAAGGAAATGTCAACCATAAAAATAATGTTTTGCCTAATGAAAGAAAACATAATACATTCATTACAAAATTGCTATGGTTTTTAAGTTATTTGTATATGTACTGTTATCGAAAGCAGTGTTTGTCTGTCCCCTTCTGCCCTGATGGCTCAGACTTTTGAAACCTTTTGAGACAATCCAGCTTGTCTTTGCTGGGGAATGATGACTTTTACAACATTTTTAAAAAGTAACAACCAGGAGTTTAGCAGATGATGCTTTCAATAACAGTTTTTTTTTTTGTTTTTTTACAAATAACACTGACAATTTTGAATAAATGTATATTAGAAAGTTGCCTATAACTATGTCTTCTTTTATAAGGCAAATTTTTATTTAGGGGTTGACTTGTCCTTTAACTGTTAACAGTTATTTAAAATCGTGGGTGGTACTGTGCAACAGCACCGCCTTACTGAGAGAATCAAATAGGTATATTAATCATACCTGAGTCATGTGTGTGACTATGATGTCATTCCTCACATTCACTTTCCCATCATTCAGTTGAAAAATAAGCAATTTTTTTACACCAGAAAGTAACCTGGAAAGCAAAATACAAGGCAATTTTAAAAACTATGGAAAGATTAATTGTATTCATTGTATTTTAAATCAGATCTGGTTAAAAATCTTTGTGCAAATATTGACATAACAGAGTTATTTAACTGTAACGTTACTTAAAAGGGTTGTTCACCTTCCAAACACTTTTTTCAGTGTTCTAAACTGTTACAATTTTGCAACATTGAGTTGATACATTTCTCAGCAGCATCTCTGGAATATTAGCAACTATTGTATCAAGTCTAACAGCTGCCTGTAATGAAACCCAGAGATTCTGCTCAGCAGGGACAAAGATAAGAAATATATCAAGAAAATGAATCAATTTAGAACAGTTTACAAGGTTGGCGACCCCCCCTCCCAGAGCTGCTTTAGAAGGTGAAAAATTACAGTTTACACTTCAATATTTGAAAAACGGTGAAAATAGAAAGTGATTGGAAAAAGTCGTTATTTCTGGTGATCTATCTGAAAACAACTAGTCGTTTGAAGGTATCATGTTCTATACACTGAATCATTATTTGTTGCTTTAGATGCAATACCCTCTGCTGGCCATTAGGAGACGCTACACACATTTGTCTTAAAACAACACAAACAAGAGATTAACGCATTATGTCCCTTTGGCCAATCAACTTGCACTGGTTTAATATCACAAATGTCACATTAAAAAAATATCACATTCAAATGTGCTTATTCCTAATATGTTTTATTGTCTATATTGGGGGCAGAGTCAAACTTGAAGTACCATCTAAAATCTGTTTGACTTTATCAACTTCCTCTTCTGGCTTTGTTTTTAGAAAAAAAGGAGTAATACTACCTCCTCTAAACATCATTGTCTGTTTGTATAAAACCACCTACTGCAACAATGTATTGTTTGTCACATGGAATATCAAAGTCTAGGTTTACTTGCCCCAAAAACATGACTTTTATCCAGCAAGTCATTTTGAAAATGTTACTTTATGGTGGATCAAAGCACAATAATGGAACACCATCTCTTGTAAAAGCATGTGCCAGACATTTACAAGCCCAGATGACATCAAGCAATGACATCATGCATCATGCAATATATAGCTTAATACAATTAGTACTGCACATGTGCCATGGCAGGAATGAAAAATACTACATAGGTCTATGGTCTAGGCCAGAAAAGGCCAGATAAGCGTTGTTACTGATCTTGAAAAAAAAATAAAATATGAATAAAATCTCTCTCTTCAGTAACTCTGCTGTGTGCAGATCTGAGGAGACATTTGTAAGATAAGGGGTGGGAAATTTGAAAAGAGCTTGTTGTTATTACTTTGTTTGTTCTTTAACTAGAAAACTGGATCCCCAAACTTCTCTCTGGCTAACTGAACAAAAAAATAAACATGGTACCATGTACAAAGGTTATAGAGCTCAAGAAGAAGGAAACCCTTTGGGTTTGAAAAGAGGAAATTGAATGACATAGCCCTCTGGTGAAATTTATATTAGGGAGTTTGATGACCATACAACTGAAAAACCACTCATTTGTTGTTGTAGCCAAACTAGTGCCCCATTTACCCGCCTACATTCTGAGCCAAAGTGGACTGATCCAGTCTTTTGGACCCGGCCAGCCAATAATGAGAACCTATGCAGGCCTGTCGGGAAAGGACCACATCAACATGCCTATATGGTCCCTGTCTGATGGGAGTTTCAAACCTGCTAAGATAGATATCTGGCTGATTTTCCACACCCATATTTATCTGGGAGTGTCCATAAACAACCAAAAAAGCGTCTTCCTTTGGATGAATGTAACACTTTGGTTCATGCTAGGACCTTTCTCAAGGAGTTCTTGTCCTTGAGTATGGACCTAGCAAGAACCCAATCATCAGCCATTCTGTACAATGCATTAAATAAATATATTTTACATAGGGAGTGGTGGTCCTGAGATCATTTTTGATAAACGTTATTTTTGATCATGCACCCTAATATGCACAACAATATATGCACTAGTTACGAATAGTTCACCTTATAACATAAATGTATTATGCAGCTTTCTACTTACCAGAGAGTCTCACGAATAACTTGGGTTTCAGTGACAATGGTTTTATCATCAGGTGTATACAGTGGGTCTGTAGTATATAAATGCTGATCCCTAAAATATATAGTTGTTCATTAGGCCATTAGGTATTCAGTACAAGGAAGAGCATTCTGGCTTCTGATCATTAAACATTCAGAAGTTCAGATTAGCAGAAAGCAGGTATTAGTCTTGTGACTCGGCAAGTGTCCGATTTCTATTGGGAACACTGCCTACTTTTATAGAGAAGACAATTTGAGCAAGAAAATAATCAGTATGAAAACTATTTCAAATCTCTCTTAAAATCAGTCCTAAATCACGTGTATACATATATATGTATATATATCTCTATCAGTGACTTGGGCTAATGGAATTATGTGTCCACACCAGTGGAGAGCTTACTTACCAGATGGCTGACAGATTAGAATGAAGATGGGAGCTATGTGAAAATCGGGGAGCTCTGGATGTCCAGTACTGATGCACAATATGCTGCTCTAGCCAACTTCGCGCATCTGGCTCACCAACTGCATAAAACATTTATGACAATTATTAGCTGCATTAAAAGAATGTCTTTACCTTTTACTGAATGTGAGCAATTGTAGCTCAGTAAGATCCGAAGCGCAACAGGCTTTAGTTAATGTACTTTAGTAATGTATTTACATAAAAAGCACATAAAGATAAAGCAACAGGCAATTTATGTCATGAAATGCCAGGGTGGGGTGGGTGGAAAAGATGCACAGACCTTTCCATGATACCAAAGGGGGAGCACCTTTCTTTTCAGGATCCTCCAGTGGGGTTCTATCAACCTGGATTCCAGAGTCTTCCCTGCTAGGAGGCTCTTGAGCATCCTCTTCTTCGCTAGCTTCAGACCATTCCTGAAAATGACAAGAATGCTTTAAAAATATGCAAATAAACAAAAAAATGCTTAAAGAAAAAGGCAAACAGAAATGTGAGCCCTTCTAAAATCTCCACTGCACCCCTTGCCCCCTCTAAAACTTGAATTGCATTTTAAAAATAAATGTGCCCTTATGCTGCCCCTCCCCCGTCACAAGCTGACATACTGTAGCTCACTAAAACACATACAAATTTGAAGGCCTAGTTGTGCATGGTAGCATAGCTACAGACTAGTTGCCCTCCCAGACTGCCCTCCTAGAATTATTAATAGTAGCTCCTATATTCATTTTTGCAGAAGTAAAGATAAGTTCATTCAAATTCCTTTCAGAAACATATGGGACTGTGTAAAGACAAAGTTTAAAATACTGCTGAAATGGGACAAATCAAACTGTTGTAGTGCCATTGACTCATATATATATATATAATGCATATATATCAAATCTTTTCCTAGTAATACAAAGAAGCATGCAATACTCACAGGTGTATCTGCATCAGGGCTGAATTCTATATCTTCACCTTCCCTTAGGTATTTACCCCAATCAAATGGTTCCTGTTCATCTAGGGTAAAGCATTTGGCATAACATTAAACATAAACAAAACATAGGTCTTAAAGACACCGTAAAAAAAACAGTGGCAAATTTTCCACAGCCCCCAGGCAAAATCATAGATGACCCATGATGCACGCAAAATCGCAGATCACATAGCACAATAAAATTGCAGGTGCGATTTCATGCTCTTTGCAGTTCACCCATAGGCCCCCCTATAGAGGAAGCATACCCGGGCCCCACCATGTCCGCATGGTTTGCTTCCTCTTTAGTTATGCCACTGAATAAAACACAATATTCTCTTGATACAAGGTCTACTTTTAAAATTGCCATTAAAAAAGGGGGTTTGTCATAATAAGGGTTTGGCCAGGCACTTGGATTCTGCTGAATCCTGCTAAAAAAGGCAGAATCTTGGCCGAATCCTGACTACACAGAGACACACACACACACACACATATATATATATAGTTACAGTTTTTGTTACTAAATATGCATAGATTACCATTTTCCTTCTTTCTTGGTTTTTCAGTGTAATCATGATTAGAGGGAGAGTCCGACAGACAAAGCAAAAGAGACAGTACAGCAAAATGTGAATCTGTCTGGGGGAAAAAAAAAAAAAAAAAAAAAAAGAGAGAGAGAGATTCAGATTTTCAGTCAAACATTAAAATTCAGATCTTGCCCATTCAAATCGCAATATTAACTTGAGGTGTTACTGGTACTTCACGACATTCACATCAAAATAATAATGATCATACCCCTGAAATCCACAATGGAGCTAAATTAAATGGGGACTGTTTCCAGGCAGTGCTGCACAGTTCTATACAGAGCTAGTCAATGCATCAAGATCTCCTTAATCGTGGTCTCATAAACTGCTATACCTACCCCCCCCACGAGTCAGACAGACAAAATAATGCACCTTAGTTCCTTCTGTGTTTGGAAGAGGCAACAATAGAAACTCTTCTGTCAGTCTTTTCCAGCTTTCAGCTTTCTCTAGGTCTGAATGAACTACCAGCTTTTCAAATATTCTAAAGATAAATCAGAAAAAATGTTTATATTGTTTTGACACAAAAACATTGTTTAGCAAAAAGTAAAAAATAAAATAAAGGTACCCTTCCAATGTTCTGAGGACTGTGTGACTGCTAACATCGAGGTACCGGTGAAATCTGGAAAGAAACATTTCACTACTAAAAGTCAGGTTTGGGATGAAATGTGCAATATGGACGGTACATATGCGGAAATGTAAAGCAATCCCCTTCATCTCCAGCGTTTATTTATATAGCTAGAGTTGCCATCCAGCCGGTATTTTACTGGCCTAGCCGGTAAAACACCTGCTAAGGCCGGGGCCGGTATTACAAATTTATTTATTTGCCGGTAATTTGTAATACCCTTTAAAAAAAGCCCCTGGCCTGCCCCCAATTCGCACAGAACTTACCTTTTTTCCAGCGCTGTGGACATCTCTGCGATGTTGCTCCGCCCCTTTTGCAGCACGCCACGTAGCTCTGCCCCCTTTTTACATCATGGACCGCCCCCTTTTTGTGCCCGCCCCCCACTGGCCGGTAATCTTTTTGAGTAAAGGTGGCAACCCTATATATAGCACCAAAATGGTACATCATGCTTTGCTATAACACAATATACAGGAGACTTGCCATAAAATAACAAACAAGAAAAAAACCATTAGGTGGTAAGATCTTGTGGGAAGGGCCCTCTAATCTTGCTGTTTTATTCCTTTACCCTTCTTTGTCAATTTAATGCAAGTTGCTTTGAAACAAACTGGCTGCTAAAGTTGCTTTGTAACTGGCTGCCAAACAGAGTTGCCAAGTCTAATTTTCAAAACCAGCCAAAGTCAGCTACAAAACCAACCCAAAACTAGCCGAGAGGCACATCAAAAGTAGCCCAAAAATAGCACAATATGCGCAGTGAAAATAAAGCTGGATATTGTATGTAGTCTTACATTAAACTTGGCAAATTGCTAAACAAAAACTACATTATCCAACATGCATTGGGAGACACAGGCTTGGCACATTAGGGTAAGAAAATACTTTATACTCTATATGGTTATCCGCTCCCTCAGCTGAAGGTTCAGGGCGGTGCACATGGACCCCTGATCTAAACTGGTGAGTTCTTCACTTTGAGACCTGAAAGATTTACTGCATTTACCTACCAGTGTTCATGATCCTAATTCAAGAAAATACTTTGGCTGGTTTTCAAAGTACAAACCAGCCAAAGGCCCAAAAAGTAGCCCAAATCTGTACCATGGCTAGTTTCTACTTTCAAACCAGGCTTTAAATAAGTAACCTAATTTGGCTGGAAACCCCCCAATCTGGCAACCCTGCTAAATTAAAGGGGACCCGTCACCCAAAAAAAATTATTCAAAATCCTATTTTATCACATCAGTCAAGCAAAATGAACTTTAATTACACTATATAAATTATTTGAATCTTGTTTCCTTCAGTCTGGGAATTCATAATTATAACAAGCAGGCAGCAGCCATTTTGTGGACACTGTTATTAAGACAAGCCTTGTATCATCTCAGAATCTTGTTTGTGCACCAGAATGGGGGACCTGATGTCCATCCCCATGTCCTGGTTACACAATTAAATGGTAAAGAGAACGGGGGAATGTGGGGAGAGCAGTGACATGTAGGAAGTGCTGAATGGAAAGTGAAAGTAATTGTCTGCCCCGCCTCTATGCCCATGGCATAGAGGCGGGGCAGACAATATTTGATTGACAGCTGAGACTTTTAAATGAGCTTAGAACAGCTATGAATGCTTTAATGAAAAATAGAAATTGGATTTCATGTTTAATTTGAAAAGGACTTTTATTATACAGATTTTTGTGTCTGGGTGACAGGTCCACTTTAATCAGCCTACCATGGGGCACATTTACTAACGGGTATCACATCCAAATTGGCTCCTCTGCCCACTGCTATAACCAAGTTCTACTGGGATCTGTGTATTACATAACACCCCTAACAAATAAAGTGTGTGTGTCTGTCCAAGTATGACCTAGTACAGCACATATTCGCTTTTTAAATGCATGGGGCCAATTAGCTGACAGTATGGAGCACAAAGGCAGGCAGTGTCCATAGGAATACATAGAAGTCCTGCCATGGTTACTAATACCTTACTATTGTAAAGTATACCTTACAAGGAAAAGTATTTTTCTTATAGAAAGCTGCAATAATAAAGTCAAGAAGCTGCACAATGATACAAATGATAAAGATCAGTCCTTGAATCCCACCTGAAGTTGGACCAGGCAAACTGCAGAGCCTGCTGGAAATTGCCGTCCTGATCATCCTGTATACCGCTCATTAGGGACACCAGCTTTTTTATATCGCCCTCTTGATCCCTCTCGAAGCGGGTCCAGTGGGCCATACTTGCAGGTTGTGGAAACACACTGTCAACTCAACCGTCACTTCATCCCGCCTCTCGGCTGCACAACACTACCGCTACACCAATCAACGCAAAGCTTGAGAATTCCACGGGAGATTCTGACGTCCCGGTCAAAGGAAGCGGAAGCATGCTGTCGCCATCTTTAATTAGGGCTAGAGGTAAAACTACGGCGTACTAAGGGTACAGGCTTGAGAAAATGGCCAGATGGGATCAAGGGATTTGTATGTCCCCTGGTGTGCTTAAACTCTCTATAGACTGCATAGACTGCATACTTTGCACAAATCGTTACTTAAAGGGGTGATTCACAATCAAGTTAAATTTCAGTATGCTATATATTGGCTAATTCTAAGGAACTCTTTAGTTGGTCTTCATTTTTTTTTTTTTTAATACTTTTTGAAAAAATGTTCTGACTTTTCCCAGCTTTCTAGTCGCTAAAACCATCTAAAAAACAAGTGGTCAGTAAGGCTACAAATTTGTTATTGCTACTTTTTATTACTGATCTTTATATTCAGACCCTCTCTTATGTAAATCAGTGCATGGTTGCGAGGGTTATTTGGACCCTAGCAACCAGATTTATGAAATTGTAACCTGGAAAGTTGCTATATTACTCAAAAACTACAAATAATAAATCATACCTCCCAACATTTTGGAAGTAAAAAGAGGGACAAAAATTTTTTTTGCAAGTAGCACAGTGACATTTTGACCACGCCCCTTTCTGTGGACACACCCCTTAATTACTATGTTAATTTTTCCAAATTTTGCAGGTTATGAAAGTTTGACAATAATTCTCCTAACTGTTTTTTTGTGTCTCAAAATTGTTACAAAGTATCTTATTTGCACCTGTTAGCTGTTCTGTGCTCTCTGCTAAAAGCCAATTAAGTGAGAAACTTTGTTTCTTTTTATGGCTATTCAGTGCAGAGAAAAGAGGAACTTTCCAGTACAAATGAGGGACTGCAGGTTGAGCTGTCAACAGAGGGACTGTCCCTCCGAAAAAGGGACAGTTGGGAGGTATGAATAAACGATGAAAACAATTGCAAATGGTCTCAAAATATCACTCTCTATGTTTGACCAACAGTCCATTTAAAGGTAACAAACCCTTTAATGCACAAGGGAAGCTAGAATCACTAGGGGTGTCAAGCTGTAAATAGGCCCTGGCATTTCCGGAACACAGAGGCCCAATCAGCCCACACAGAAGCCCAAACAGCTCCCACCAGCCCACTAGATACTGATTTTCTATGGGACCTTATAGCAGCCCCTCTGGCATTTGCCAGAACCCACAGATTGCCAGTCCGGGCCTGCCCTGAGCCAGCAGCCCCCCCTTCTCCTCCCCATCTTGTTCTGTCAGCAGCTTTTATCGGCCCGTATATGGCCACTGTTACAGCTTAAAGGGCACTTCACCATCATTAGCAAAACTGTAATGCATAACACACGACCCTAAAACCCCCAGAAATGTGTTTAAAGTTTTCATAACCTGCCAACCTGTGTGAAATGGAAATGGTATTTAGGGAGTGTGGTCACAAAATGGTTGTGGCTAATAAACCACTGCACATAGAACTTTTTGTCCCTCTTTCCAATTTCCAAATGTTGGGAGGTATGACAATAGCTGGCAATCAGCAGGCCCTGCAGGACTGTGACCCACTAGGATTCTTGCTGGTATAGCGGTGGCCAAGTGCTACCCTGTCCTCACTTTCATCTTTTTTTGCCACGGCTTGCTGGAAATTAAAAGGTGAACAACCCCTTTAAGTATTGCATCTCTGACGCATGATCTCAAAATGGCCAAGGTGGTAAAAACCAAACCAAATCAAGATGGCCTTTGTAGGCTTTGTACATTTTTGCCTAATATATGTAAAACATAAAATACTGATGTAATGGTATTATTTAACATTAATAGGTGTATAATTACTGTAGACATAAAGTCATTTCACATCAGTCCCAATATCCAAAGATTTTTATGCGAAAAGGATCAATATTAGAAATACCTGTACCATATATTGTACCCAGTATTTTTCTGTAAGGTGTTCCAGCTTATGAAGGCAGTGGAATCCATTGTCATATTAGTAACCTGCATCTCTTTGCCTCCTTCTTTTCTCTTTTTTTTCTTACTCGTAGTGAAGCTGGCCTTCATCTGTGCAGGACTTCAAAGGGCTAGTCTTTATTTTAATAATGAATCTTTAATCTATTTCTGCCGCCTTTCTTATTTTAATCTCCAGGTCCTGCTCCATTGTTTTAAAATTTCATTCTATATGTTCTCATTTAGAAAACATTCAAACAATGTAAATAATCATGTAAAATGATTTCTATGCTGAATTCTATAGAATTGTTTATTTATTTTGTTGTCTTTCATGTCAAATGTTTACTGTAATGCTCATGAATACTTCTTTTGCTCCTTATTGAAACACTGTATGTTTATCATATTGTCATATACTTGTATTTTATTGAAAATCTCAATAAAAAGAATTTCAAAAGAAAAGAATTCTATAGAATGATGTGTCCCAGCAGGCGACCATTTGTCTTTCCAGATGTAGAAATTTCCTCCTCAAGGCAGTGTCTAAAATACTTAGAAAGAATGAAGAAATCCAGCCTTTATGATACACAAATGAGTCATGCGAGATAAAATACATGTTTTTTCCCCTGAGCACTACATTTAATGCTATATAAAATATTTTTACTTCCTTATTTAGTTGTGAAATATTTAAGCTATAAAAATATCAAAGTTATTCTCTGTTGCCTTTTTTTTTTACATGAATCAATAGTTGGCTGAAAACAAATTCTGCATATTTAGCAACATTCATCTGTCAAGTGCTTCAGCAAACAGTACTAGTCATTTTACATAGAAAGCAATTTTGGGCATTTGGCACCACCACCTTTTTTGGGCTACTAAGAATAAAGCCTCAGACAAAGCAGCCAAAACCAAACCATGTGCCTTTTCCTTTAAAGGGGTGGTTTACCTTTAAGTTAACTTTTAGAATGTTATAGGATGGCCAATGCTTAGCAACTTTTCGATTGGTCTTCGTTGTTTCTTTTTATAGTTTTTGAATAATTTGCCTTTTTCTTCTGACTCTTTCCAGTTTTCAAATGGGGGTTGCTGACCCCAGGGCAGCCATCAGGGGGGAGAGTTGTAGGGGGCCCCGAGGGTAAGGGGGGCCCGGCCACGCCACACTTCTGACTGACTTCGGGAAGGCATGGATGTTTAAGGGGCCCTTGCCACCAATTTTCTCATAATGTGGGGGGGGGCCTGGACACCAATTTTGGCCACCAATTTTTTTTCTCATGTGGGGTCCTAGCCACCAATATTTTTTAATGGGGGGCCCTGGCCACAAATGGTTTTTTATGGGGGGCCCTGACCACCAATATCTTTTTATTTTTTATTAACATGTGGGAACCCTAGCCACCAATATTTTTTTAGTTTTTTTACTGTGTGGTGGGGGCGGACCTGTGGGGTGGGGAGGGTGGACCTGTAGGTGGGGCTTGCGGTGGGTGCAGCCCAGAGGGCCCAGGAAATTTTGTCGTATGGGGCCCTGCGATTTCTGATGGCGGTCCTGGCTGACCCCATCTACAAACAAATGCTCTGTAAAGCTACAAATCTTTAAGTGCTATTTTTATTACTCCTCTTTCTATTCAGGACCTCTCCTATTCATATTCCAGTCTCTCATTCAGATCAAGGCATGGTTGTTCGGGCAATTTGGACCCTAGCAACCACATTACTGAAATTGCAAATTGGAGAGCTGCTGAATAAAAAGCTAAATAACTCAAAAACCACAAATACTTAAAAAAATTAAACCAATTGAAAATTGTCTTAGAATATCACCCTCTGCATCATACTTAAAGTTAACTCAAAGGTGAACAACCCCTTTAAGCAAACTAAAACTAAAGCACTCAGGCCTTGTGTTTTTATATGGTCATGAAAGTTGCACAATGACTAATAATAATCATATATTTTACAATACAGGGGAACTTGATTTCCTGTATAAACTACAGTAGAAGATACCCATTCCCCTATAAGATAATGATCACAAAAAAGTATTAGATTTGAATGAAAATTCAGTATACAGTATATAGCCATTTGCTATGAAAGCTAAAGTAGACTACTTTAGCTTTCATAGCAAATGGCTTTATACTGTATACTGAATTGAAATAATATGCAAAAGACAGCTTTTTTAGCAAAAGGATATTTACGATTACTGTGTTTTGCTTCCCTTGGTTGATGGTTTGGGGCTTGGCACCCAATCCCAATGTTTGTACTGGCGAGAATCTATCTAAACAATTTGGGATTCATTTTGTATCTTAGTGTACTTTAGCTTCCATCACATACTTACCCTTAAATAGATGGTAAAATACAAGTTTATATAGTAACTACATGCAACATCCTTTTCTTTGTATAAAGTCTTTATAAATAAACATACATTCCTTAGCTTGGAGGCAGTATGTATATACAGTTAAGCTTCCTCTATTTATAGCAGCTGGGAGTGTCTTGTACAGGCTAAAAGGGATGGGAATATAGGAAATTTGCAATTAGTCATTTTTCATGTTTTAATATTTACATTTGCTGTTCATTATTCTCAAGGTAAGAATTTCAACTGCTATACTGTTGCTATGACTTAATTACCCTAGAAACCAAATAATTTGGAAGTCAGGATGAAAGAACAATAGGAGAGGGCACAAAAAGAAAGATAAGCAATAAAACGGAAACCTTCACAGCCAATATTTTTTGTTGCCTGGTTTAATAACCTGCACAAGTTTAGCACTGATAATTAACAAGAAAAAAAGAAAATTAGACCAAATCAATAGTAGCTTGTTCACTTATAAACAATAAAAAGCTCCCACAAATGCAAATATACAAAAAATATGTATCCATGCTTTATGCTGCTTATTTGACTACTGAATGGAACGCAAACAACCCATACTTGAAAACTGGATTTGTATCCCTTTGGGCACTGCTGAATTCAATGATGATTTGCCCAAAAAATATACATAGTTGAGTTTACCCTTAAAGGAAAACTATACCCCAGAATTAATACTTAACCAAAATATAGTTTATATCAAATTAAGTGGCATATTATAGAATCTTACCAAACTGGTATATATATTTAAGTAAATATTTTCCTTTTACATCTCTTGCCTTGAACCACCATTTCATGATGGTCTGTGTGCTGCCTCAGAGATCACCTGACCAGAAATACTACAACTGTAACAGGAAGAAGTGTGGAAGCAAAAGACACACCTCTGTCTGTTAATTGGCTCATGTGACCTAACATGTATGGTTTGTTGGTATGTTTGTGTGCACAGTGAATCTTATGATACCAGTAGGTGGCCCTAATTTTTTAAAATGGCAATTTACTATTTAGGATTAGTCAATGGCACATACTACTAAAAAGTATATTATTCTGAAAATGTGATATTTAAACGAAGCAGGGTTTTACATATGAGTTGTTTTATAAAATGTATTTTTATAGAGACCTACATTGTTTGGGGGGTATAGTTTTCCTTTAATATAGAAACCTTCGCCCACCCTTAGCAGATCTGAGTCATGCTGAAATCCTACTTTTCTCCATGCTCCTCCACAATCTCCTTCATAAAGCTGCTTAGCACATATGAAACACTGTTTATAGCAGCACTGATTCTCCATCTGGTAAGTAAGGATTTAAGTGAATCCAGCAAGCTTATTTCAAAACATGCCACTGCCTTACAAGATTTTGCGAAGATGAGGAAAAATAAACATCATTTATGATGGCTGATGTAAAGGAATGTGTATTGTCAGTTCAGCATGGCACGGAGACTAAAGCTGGCCATAGATGTAAAGATTTTTAAAAGATCCAATCATTATCGTGAGACCACGATTATCTCGAAATGATCATTTAAATGTACGCTTTGTCCATCAGCTAAAAAGACCATTTCAGGCGATATTGCCAGCAAAACTGAAGGAGTAGCTGCCTGCTTGGCCCTGCAAACATAGACATAGATAGATTGCGCTGGGACCGATAAAGATTTTTAAACCTGGGTGATCAATTTTCTGACAGATGTCGGCCGAAAAATCGCAAGATGTACGATCGTTCGAATCCCAATAACCGCACTATAATTTGACGGATTGGTCAACTGCACTGAAATCGGTTGTGCACCAAAGAGGAATCGTCGCGTCTATGGGGACCTTTACAGAATTGTTTGGTATTCTTGTTGGAGTGGCTCAAAGGCTAGTAATGCCTGTATTAAAGCACTCCTTATGCAGTGGCATCAGATGGGAGAGTGCTCCTGCCTGTCAAAAGGTCTGCCAGAGGAAAAATATCCATGACAGTTTTATAACATTTAAAGACTCATTTATGAATGCCAGCATAAACTGTGTGTGTATTAACACTATTAACAAAGGATCTGAACCAGAGTTGCCACTCGGCCGGTATTTTACCGGCCTAGCCAGTAAAAAAAGCCCCTGTCCTGCCCCCAATTCGCACAGAACTTTTTCCAGAGCTGTGGACATCTCTGCGATGTTGCTCCGTCCCTTTTGTGGCACGCCATGTAGCTTCGCCCTGTTTTCAGACCTCCCACTTTTGGTGCCCGCCCCCCACTGGCCGGTAATATTTTTCAGTAAAGGTGGCAACCCTAATCTGAACTGAATTGTTATTTCATTATAAGAGCAAATATAATTCTAGAACTCCACCTTCCCAATGACTGTGTATGTGACAAGACCACAGCTACTGTTTGGCATATGTTCCATTTGAAGAGGACAAGAATCAGTAGCTATGCTGTTTCTGGACCCAACAAAAGCCCCACCTCAAGGCCCCCCATGCCAGTTGTGAACCCACAGCCAAGACCCATATTCCATCACAAACTTGCATCCAAGGTCTATAACCCCATCACAAACTCGTGGCTCACTCCAATGTATGAGTACCTTACTTATACCTCCACCCACGATGACATCCAGAGTCCTGGCAGCCCAGTCTGATGCTGCAGTTATGCTTTAAAGGGGGGGTTTACTCTCTTTTCAACATGAGTATGGGATTTGTGCTGACCATACTTATTGTTTGTTGTTTTAATCAGGAAAAAGCTATGAACTGTTATTTCTTGAGCCAAACATGGAAACTGAAGCTACTCCATATTTGGTCCTTCCAAGGTAGATAGAGTGCAGATTAAAAAAAAAAGTCATTCTGCAGGGGGATTATCTGTGCTTTTCTATTCCAATTATCTACCTTGCAAGGAACAAACAAGAAGTATCTTCAATATATCTGAGTGTCCTGTTTAGCTGAATAAATAAAAAAAAACAATAGGCAAAGGATATGTTTAGCACAATCCATATTTAATTTTTTCATGTTGATGCCCCTTTCATAAAGATGAGCAGTGTTTTTTGCAATGAGATTAAATCACCCATACAAATGTAATTACAAACAGATAAATTAAATCAGAAGCTAAACTGCTAGGACCTCACCATGCATCCTCTAGCAACAAAGTTGCAAGAAAACATGTAACCATCTCCAACCTGAGAATCATTTAGCAGCACATAGCTCATTAACAGTGCACAAATTAATTGTTGTTATTCTCAAAGCAAATATACTTATGTGTAAAACCTTACTCAACATCTTGCTTTGTGCACTAAAGGATTTCTTACAGGAAAGACTTCAGCCTTAAATGAATTAGTTGACTTGAAACAAGGGAGAGATTCCTGAAAACTTATTTCTGAAAGGAAATAAAATTAAGCCTAAGAACAGGATAGACAGACTGCCGGAAGAAGGAAGATCTGTTATTTGACACTTCAGTCTCCTCAGGTTTGGAGGGAGGGGATCCCCAGGCTGATAAATACAACTAACAGTCATGTCTTTTAAAACAAAGCAGTGTGTGTGTGTGTGTGTGTGTTGGGGGTTCACCCTGCATGGATACATTTGGAATCTAGTCTGTCATAAATACTAAGCAATTGCAAGTATCACTTTGAGTTAGAGCGTATACTTTCTTCATTGTTACACAAGACCAAGTATAAACATGTCAAGTTTATAGGATATTTAGCCTGTTTCCAGAGCTACCAATGTATTTTACCTGTATGCAATTCTTTAGCCATTACAGTACCTACTATTCAGAATTAAAAATTCCGTACCGTTTATGAAATAAAGATATTCTTCACTCTTCCCCATTTTGACTTAATGCAGTAGGTGGTCAGTTTTTGATTGACAGGTCTAATATATACTTTGGGGGGTTGCACCCTTAACCTAGGTGCTCACTCTTTCAAATGAACTGGCTCTGATGAAAATCCTGTTTCTCTGTGCCCACAACATGCTTATCGTGGTTCTGGCATGCCTAGGTGCAGCGTCGGTAGTTACACCATTGAGTCAATGGGATACTCAATTTCCCATTTACAACTGCTGGCAGCACTGATTGCTTCTCAGCTGTCAATTTGGGAACCAGTCAGATTGTTTTCCTTCCTGCCCAGGGATACTGATGACTGTAAATGTGGGACCTAGAAGTGTGCTATGGAAGTGTGGAATTTTATAAGACCATGTTTCTTCTATAAAAGGGATGCACATCTTGGGATCCTCCTAAGCTTTGGGGATCTTGGACAACTATAGGGTACATAAACAGAGCTGAAATGGCCCTTAAAAGGCTCAGAAGAATGCATTCCTAGGTTTTTAATAGTTAAAGCATTTCCTGCCAGTGTGTATGCCCTATGTACTTGATAATTAAAGGGTTAATGCACATTGAAATGTTCTTTGAAGACTAAAATACACTTATTGTATTCAGAATTAAGCACAATTCATATAGAAAGATCAACAAAAGGTTAGCACTGTACAACATCTGTATTCAAGAGATCAGGCCACATTCATATGTTCAGTTAGAGTTAGACTATGGTTACAGTGTTATTATTTCTCATAACCTACAGAAAATCAGCTACTTAGCTCCTGCAGAATTCAAATATTGTAACACTTGTAATGTTTCATAAATTGTTTTGCATAATAAAACAGAATGTATTTCAAGAGTCAGAGCCAAAAAACAAGAAAATCCAGCTTCCAGTTGCAATAAATATTACATTGAAAAATATATATATTAACAGTTGTGGTTGGAAATATGCTTTCCATCTGCTTTTTACTGCCAATTAGGTTTTAGAATCAAGTATTTTTCAATATATATCCAGTAAAATATATCATGGGTTAATGTGCCAAATGAGCCTTATAAATCTGCATATGTATATGGATTAATGTGGATTGAAGTGAAGAGCCAGAAGTTAAATTTCAGCCCTAGACTCCCTAAGTGGAATACCAGCCCAAGGCAACCACAACCCTTTAACAGTAAATATCTGTTCCTCCAAAGATACCCCCAGTAACCAGGGATGGGCGAATTTGACCCGTTTCGTTTTGCCAAAAATTCGCCGCCAGCGAAATGTCGCAGACGCCCATTAAAGTCTATGGGCGTCAAAAAAAATTTGTCGCGCGGCGAAATTATTTTGTCGCGTGCCTTTTTTTTTTTTGACGCACGTCTCCATACAAATCTATGGGCGTCATTTTTTCGGCGAAAATATTCGCCCATCCCTACCAGTAACTCCCCATCTTCTTTTCTGCTGATTCACTGCACATGCTCTGTTCTGCTGTCACTAACTCAGCTTAGGGACTGGCGCACAACATACTGTATATAATATAAGTGCCACAATAAATGACTTATTAGTAAATAATTCAGATCATTTGTACATGGCAGCAAAATTAGCTTCAGAATGTATAAATCAGTCCTGTAGTATGAGCTTACACAACAGGCAAACCTCATTTTCTGCTTATATGCAACAACCCCTAAGTTTAGCTTCTCAACAGCTGTTCAAAGCCCACTGAGCATGTGAGTGTCACAGATCCTCCTAACAAAATTTAAGATGGGGAACTCCTGTGACTACTTTGAAGGCCTTGATCATCACTACTTCGATATGCTGAAGCTTTAGACTGGTTCAATAAAATCAATATATATATATAAATTAATATATAAATATGGCATTTCTAGCCATACTAATTTTTAGGGTTTAGTTCTCCTTTAAAGGGAGATATGCATTGTTACTTCAAGACGATGCACAGATAGAGAATAGCATCACTGTGCGTTGCAGATCTGTGGTGCTCCCCAAAAGGCCCTTATCCGGGTTCTAGTGATGTGCTGGTCGAGTTTTTCTAGGGGCTGAGCAAGCACACATATAAAAACAGAATAAGTGTACACACATCACTACTGGGTTTCCTGTAACTGTCATATCACATGATGAGCAGTTTTAATATAGCACTGTGTAATTTGGATCCTCATACAGCATTGAGGCCAATCACTAACTGAAAGCCTGCTGGACATTTGCATAAATGGTTTTGATTAGTCAGTGACAGGTGTAGAATAGTCTAAAGCTGTACAAACTACATCACCAAGCAGCTTCTCTGGACCAGTAAAATCAAAAACATTTTTTAAATTTTTTTTAGTATACATAGAAAAAAAACCCACCAAGACAAATTAAACTTTAAAATCGCAAAGTCTTTATTAAAAATGAACTATACGCCTCTTCGGAAAAGGGGACACGGTGGCAATCCATTGTGCGGTGCTCAATTTCACCTCCCTAGCTATTTCTTATAAGGAAGGCAGGGAGGAGAAATCGAGCGCAGCACCATGGATCGCCCAATCACTTTCTGAAGAGGAGCGCAAGCGGAGTTTCGTTAAGTTATTTTGTAATAAAGTCTTTGCAATTTTAATAACATTAGGGCTATACATTATACAGCTATTTTATCAACTAGCATCTTGAAAAAGAAATAAGTTATGGAAAACCAGTGTTCTGACTGCTGGTACACTTGGTGTGAATAAATAGCACCATAGCTAACAGCAATGTGATACATGTAGCATTGATCAGAAACAGCAAGGCTCCACGGCTCAATAAACAGTTCTGCACAGGCATACATGGATGAAGATATCCAAAAGATGGAATCTGCAACTCTAAGATCACAGGCAATATATAGGATCAATAGTGCAGGTATGGGATCTCTTATCTAAAAACCTGGTATCCAGAAGGCTCCAAATTACCATTTCCCATACTGTATATTAAAAATAGTGAATAAAGTACCCCCTCTTGTAAAACATAAGGATATACATTACGGAGGAGTTCCATGACCATATAAAAACACAAGGCCATAGGAACTTCAAGGTTACTTCTAATATGCTCATATTTAGCAATAGGGGGTACTTTATTTATTATAATAGGCAAGTTTCAGTGAGTCATGTGACAGAAATGACATCACTTAGCTCTGATTATAACAGATGACATCACTAAGCACCGTTTCTAAGGATATCATGGCTCTTGTGTATTATACGCAAATAATTCATTTTTTCAAAATCATTTTCTTTTTCTGTGTGAACAGCACTTGACTAAGCTTTATAAATCCGAACTGGTGGCAAAACAATTATACTGTGTTTATTTTGCATTAAAAGGTTTTTGAGACAAATTACAAAAAGTTCCCTTATCTGGAAAACCCCATGTCCAGAGCATTCCGGATAATAGATGATAGATCTGCATGTGGTTTTTACACTAAAGAGCTGCTAAGAAATAGTTCGTCTGTAATAAATAGTAGAAATGGTAAGTTAGAAGTACATGATCGTCATGTGATTGGGGGTCAGGGGTGCGCCTCTTCCCCCTCAGCCCTGTAGGATAAGACAGTCATGGCCTCCCCACAGGCCTCCTGTACTCTGCGGATCTGCTCGGTGCTCAGCCTCTCTCTCCAGGCGGCCACCAGCTCCCGGGCATCCCGAGCGGACACCACAAAGGGCTGGTCTGAGGAGTAGCTGGGGCCCCTGGTCATGTTCAGTACAAAGTCGTGCAGCTCGGGAATAGCAGACAGTCCGGCAAAGCGCAACAAGCGGCTCAGCTGCTCCTGGGGCTCTTGTATCAAGTCCTCGTAGCGCAGTCTCATGTATCTCGGGCGGAGCCACGCGGGGCCAGGTTCCCGGATGAGAAGCAGGTCCCGCAGCCAGGCCTGACAGATGACCTCCAGGGCCCCGTTCAACAGGTAATCGGTCCCTCCCCTGTGCAGTTGCTGCTGCTGTCGGGCTCTGCTGGCTGGATCCGCCCCGCGCAACTGGCTCCGCAGTACCTGTAGACTCTCGCGCAATAGAGAGCGCTTGGAACGCAAACGGGAGTTGTGTATGGCCCGCGGGTCTCGGAACAACTGAACCACCCGCACATTGAGCCCGGGATCCCGTAGCAGAGGCAGCAGCGCAGAGAGTTCCATCAGCCGCACGTCCTTGATCACCACCACCGGGTAGCGGCGACACTCTCTCTCCAGCTCCCGCAGGGGGCGGCCCGGACACCGCTTCTCACACTCACTGGGCTCCACCAGCCCCACCTTTTCCCGCGCAGCCCCGGCGCTAGAGGCTCCTCCCGTACTGCGACACAACGGGGCGCTGCAGATCACTTTGTTGCTCTTCCAGCCGAACAGCCCCGCGGTGCTAATGTTTCCTCCGGCGTAAAGTGAGAGCGCGGAGAAGTCGCAGCGAAAGAGAGAGCCGAGTAGGTCCCGCAGCGCCCCTTGTAAACTCTCCGCGTCCCCCGGGTACAGCGACTGCCACATGTGCCAGGCCGGCTCGTACAGGTAGAAGACGTGCGGGTGTTGGTTGAAGATCTCCCCTAGGAAGGACGAGCCGCTGCGCCAGGTTGCGTGGATATAGACGTGCGTGCGGGGCTGCGGGGATCCCAGGGCTTCTGCTTCAACTTTCTCCGCCGTCTCCCACAGCGACGGGTTTAGTGATGGGCATCGCCGCGGCTCAGTCCGGCTCCCTCCGCTCCCCAACCATCGCCCTCCGTCATGTAAGAGCAGGGAGAAGAGCAGCAGCACCAGCGCCGAGTAGAGCAGGAGCAGCAGCACACAGCGCTTCCTCATGCCGCGGAGGGCTCTTCGGGCTGTGCAGCGGCGGCGGTACCATGGAGCTGCGGGGGACACTCAAGAAGTAGAGCAACTGGAACAATTCCCACACTCTCGGGTTTGTTTGTCTCCTCATGCCGCTTCTTTCGACCACTTCCTTGGGACACGCCTAGGGGCGGCTTGGGTGGCCTATGGGTGCACAGTTTATAAATCCGGCCCTGTGCTCAGAGTATGGTAGTACTTCACTTCAATATGATTTGTGACTCTGTGTCTTTGTTTTTTAATGAACAAATGTTCTCATAAATATAAGAGGTCGGTTGTTTTACAGTTATATTTTTCCATATTTGATTGAATGGGTTTTCTTTGTTTTATGAAACATATTAGGGCTTGTGTCTCAGATCTAGGGCTTTTTTTTTATATTTGGGCAGGGCCCTCTTTACCTCTTCTATTGGTTATTGGTTGTTTTTGTATGTAGATCTGAATGGTTAATGTATACACCCATTTATTCTACAGTGCTGTGTATGTTGATGCTTTATAAATACTTGGCAGCTCCGTGATCCGGGTGCAGATTCTGAACTGTTACAATTTGCTACATTAGTTTACATTTCTCAGCAGTATCTGGAATATTAGCAACTATTGTATCAATTCTAACAGCTGCTTTTAATAAAACTCTGGGATTCTGCTCAGCAGGGACAAATATAAGAAATGTATTATCTAATGCAGTGCTGTCCATCTTCTGTGGTACCAAGGGCCGGATTATTTCTGGCCTATGTGGTGGAGGGCAGATAATGGAAGCCAGGGTTGACCACTCCCTGTTTTACACCACACCCACTTTAAACCACACCCATTTTATCACAAGAAATTTTAAGACCATGTTCACATAGGGCAGGCAGAGTATGGCACACACAGGGAGCATGTGCAAGGCAGAATAGAGTAAGAGACAAACATATGAAGACCTCTCTAAGATAAACAGTTCATACTGTGCTACATACAGTTAAACAATGCTGGTGCCCTCCCAGCAGCTTGTATGAGATGTTAACAGGTGAACAATGTGGACACTTTCGGTCTGGATCGGGGGTGCATCACAGGGCTTTATGGGTGTGAACAATAGAGGTGTTACAAGCGTAAACAATGCAAGGAGGTTAGAGGTGTAAACAATTACAGTCTGAATGCAATGCAAGGTCCAGTTGCAGGCAGGAGATTCAAAGCAAGCACCTACCATCACAACAGGTGGCTTATACATGTATGGGTAAGAGCAGTCACGGCAGGCAGATTTTCATGTGGAGGCCACATAAGATGGTGAAAAATGAACCTTTATACTTCAATATTACAAAAACAGTCACAAATAGTTAATAGAAAGCAATTGAAAAAAAGTCTTTATTTGCGGTGAACTATCTGACACCAACTGAACTGAAAACATTGTTAGAAGGTTGAATAACTCTCCAAGCAAAAATGGATTAACTATAAAATGAAAGAAAAATGCAATTTTGATCTACAACTCTCCCAAGTACCATTCATTACAAATTTTCAATAGTTTTAAAGTTATTTGTAAATGTAATTCCAGGTGTTTATCCTTTTCTGTTCTCTGTATCTGATTCTTAAATCAATTTAACAGGAGTCTTGTTTGTGTGTTCATGCATTTATAATCAATCCATTTGATGTATAATCTCACTGTGCCTTTAAGAACCAAAAGCACAAAACATTGTTACAGCTCTCATAAGCTTTGTAAAGTGAACTTGTAGAAACAATGAGTTTCTGTTATTTTCAGTTAGTCTTGTCAAGGGGAGGTGCACATTCTGTAAATGCAACAAGTCAGCTTTTTGTTGTGCTGCTAAAGCTCTTGTGGCCCTTATCTAGAAGGCCTCATATTCACCATCACATTCTCATGAGAATTCTTGCCCTCTTTTGCCTCACTTACTTGCACATCTAGCTAAGAAACCTATATAACCCTAGCTTTGGTCAACTTTTGTATTCACTCCCATTACACGTGAACGAGAAAGCTCTCTCTTAAAACAAAATCAGCGTGTATGAGGGGTCCAGTAAAGATTCTGTAAACAAGCATAAAAATACAGCTTTTAATAGTGATGCATATACATCTTTAAAGGGATTCTGTCATAATGTTTGTGGTTTACTTTTTATTTCTAAATTACACTGTTTACATTGCAAATATTTCACTCGACCATTCTAAATTCTAAAAATGTTATTCTTGAACCATTTTTTTTTGCTGTAATATTGGTGTGGAAGCAGCCAACTCAGTGCAATGTGCTTTATTCTGATCTTTGAGAAGCACTTCCAGATGGAACTGCTTTGAGACATCTATTGTTTCTCCCCTTTTCATTGTGCTCTTATCTTTGGCCCTGCTGAGTAGAATCCTCTGTTATAATTCAAACTTGGTTGCTAGCATCCCACTACATTCTGCTGAGAAAAATATCAACTAATGTAGCAAATTGTTGAATCTGAACCTGAATCACTGAGCTGCCAGACTGAAACACCAGGAACAATAAAGGGGTAGTTTACCTGCAAATTAACTTTTAGTATGATGTAGAGAGTGATATTAGCAGATAATTAGCATTTCTTTTTAATTTAAAATTTTTTCATTAATTAGCAGCTCTCCAGTTGGCATTTTTAGCAATCTGGTAGCTAGATCCAAAGTACCCTAGCAACCATACATTGATTTGAATAAGGGACTGAAATATAAGTATAAGAGTGCATGGATAGAAAAATGAGTAATAAAAAGTAGCAATAACAATACACTTGTAGCCTTAAGGTCACCAGAGACGCAAAGATTTCTCTTGCCAAACAACCGATTTTAGCCAAGTCCGACCGATCCTTCGAAATTATCATGCGGTTAGTGGGATTCGAACGATCGTACATCTTACGATTTTTAGGCCGACATCTGTCAGGAAATTGATCGGCCAGGTTAAAAAATCTTTGTCGGTCCCAGTGCAATCTATCTATGTTTGCAGGGCCAAGCAGGCAGCTCCCCTTTGTTTTCCTGGCAAGTTGGTCTTTTTAGTTGATGGACAATTTGTACGATCATGCGATCGTTCCGAGATAATCGTGGTCTCACGATGAGGATCTGATCTTTTAAAAATCTCAACATCTATGGCCAGCTTTACAGAGTATTTGTTCTTTAGATGCAGTCAGTGACCCCCAATTAAAACATAGAAAGAGTCAGAGGAAGAAGGCAAATAATTCAAAAACTATAAAAAAATGAAGGCCAACTGAAAGAATGCTTAGAATTAGCCAGTCTATAACATACTAAAAGTTAACTGCCCCTTTTAACCTCGATTTTGGAAAAATGTTAAAAAAAATAAAACATGGAAAGCAATTGAAAAAGGTCTTTATATCTGGAGAACAATCTGAAAACAACTGAACTGAAAAAAGTTTTGGAAGGTGAACAATCCCTTTAATGTATTACTTATACAATTTAAAGTAAGTTTAAATGATACTATTTGATGGTAGTAGCCCTTTAAATTGATTTTATTTTTGCAAAAGGCCAAGCCAATTACATAATCTAAAAACCCCCTTCCTTATAAAACGATCCCTCTTGAGTCCTCCTTTTATTATTTTGTTCCTGCAAGGTCCAGCAGTCAAACTAAAACCAGCCTGTTCTATCGGCCGTTGTTCTTGCTGTCTGACTGAACAGCATTAATGGATGCAGGTGTTTCCAGTAATATTATGCTGCTGAGAACTTCAATGCAACACAGCTTTCTTTGTCACCACTCATATGATGGGGATTCAGTGGAATCCATGAAAAGCCATTTTGTCTTCCCTTTCTGCATAATTTAAGCTTGGGGTTTTATACGGTGATGTTTTCAATATAAAATGAACAAGCAATGAGAAAAAGTAACAGCAGAGTGAGTGAATCTTCTTGAGGCTTAGAGTGTTCCAAATAACAATACACAGGTACACAGAATAACAGAAACACCCAAGGTTCTATATGCATTAATGCAGCAGTAAACTGCATTTGCCTTCAGCTAGTACTGACCCTTCTTGCATTATTACTACACAAGTTTAGACTTTTTTAGTGACCTCTCTCTCTCTCTCTCTATATATATTTATATATATTATAGGGTCAGGGCTGCCTAATGGGGGGGGGGGACTCATGCTCCTATTCCCAAACACTTCCCTGATCTGCCCCTAAACCCTGCCCTATTAGAAGCAACCTCTGCAGAAGTTCCTTTGATGGGATCAAGTCCTTCATGACTTTTAGCCTTCATGATTTTTTTTAGGTGGTTTGTGCTCGAAAACTCTAACAATTAGAGTAATGAGTGTATTTTTCGCTGATAACTTGATCAATTCTAGTATTCAAGTTTATCCCTCAATTGCATTCATTCCAGTTTTTTACATTTAGGTTTTTTTTCATAAATAATAACATAGTGTGAGTTGTGAGTTTATTCAAGGTAGAAAAAACCTCACAAACTCAACCTTTGATAAATACCCCCCATAATATTTTCATTAGGCAAATGTAGAGATAATAAAACAAAGGTATTTGATAAGTCTATGGCCTAGGCCCAAGGATATATTGCTCATAGTTACCACTTCTGCATTTAGATAACAGGAATACATTTGTTCATCTGTAATTTCGGAATAACTAAAACATCTGAACAATGCACACTGATCTAAGCACGAGCTCCTTTCACTTTGCAGTTTGCCTCCAGCTATTTCCAGATCAGTCATTCCTGTAGATGCCAACACTGAAGAAAAATAGATTTCAAGGAGACCATGGGCGTCCACATATATGGGCCCCCCTGGACTTGTACTTTATAATAAAGCATATTCTCTTGCCACATGTGTACATATGACTCCAGCTGCACTTTGGAGAGAAGTGGTGGCAGTGTATTAGTGACTGGCAGGGTGATATGACTCTGTGGCAAGTAGCTGTTTTAGGGAATATCTTCCTGTCCTTCTATCTCTCACCGTCCCTCGGTGTGTCCTCCCGCTTGTACGGGGAGCTGCAGGGCCGGGAGGAGCTGCTGGGTGCAAAGACAAAATTGACTGTAGCCAAGGACTTGCCTTACGGTCCACTGTGGCTGCTGCCTCAGAAAGTGATTATCTCAGACCACACCTTCCGCCGTTCGCCTTCAGCATTGTGCATGGCTCAGGCTCCAGCGTGGGCACTTCCTGTCATCGTGTGTGATGCTGCAGGATTCCTTCCGCAGGTGAGACTGCTGCCTTCTACATCCACAGCCACTTCACAGCGATACTTTACTTACTGACTGGTGTGTGTTTTACTACTGTCATTGCTAGGGGCGCTATTCCACCAACCAGTTGTGCAGGGGAAATGATGTGCCACAGCTGGTGTATGTAGCTGGGCTATACCCACACCCTGCTCACTACCTGCAACTTATAAAGCAACAGACATGAGCTGGCTGAATTGCTTCTGTGCAGTTGGTCAATTTTGGTAGAAACATTTCCTGTGTCGGAGGAAGAAAAGCTGGGACTGTGGCTAGATATTATGGATGGTTGGCAAGTGTGTGGTGGCACGGCTGTGGGCAGAACACCCCGGTGTGAGGGCAGCTCTTCAGCTGGACAACACCCACACGCTTGTACCGAGCTACTGCTCCTGCTGTGCCAGGGATTCAAGTTTGCTTGCTGCATCCCTACCCCTTTCCTCTGTGAGAGTATCAGAGAATCAGCTTCATCCTCTTTATGTATAGTAGAACCCCCATTTTACATATATCAGCGGACCAGAAAAAATGATGTACAGTCAGGGAAATGTATAATGCATTATATATGGATGGGGCCACAAACAATGGTATAACACATGGAAAACCATAAAATTAGGGTAAGTAAAATGGAGGTTTCACTGTATGTATCCAGCTGTTACTAGGACTCTAGAAGGAATAACATTCTACAAACTGCTGGCTAGTAATTGTGCTAAGAAAGTAGAAAATACCAAGTGCTGTCCTGGCAAACAAGGAGTTTGTGTCACTAATAGAATGGCAATGCTATACATGTGCAACAGTTTTATACATTTATAGAAAAGCTGTTGTTAGATTTGTGTAGAAAGAAAAATATGGGTACAAGTCATTTGTGTAATATGTTCTCTTTCTTGCCCCCCCTGGAAAATTTTCTGCAGACACCCATGAAGGAGACACTATACATTAGGCAATTACTAAGGGGCAGATTTATGAAGGTTCGAATTCTCAAATTCTTTTGTGGTCAAAACTCACAAATTTTAATTCACCAACTCGAATTTGAATGTGAGAGTTATCACACCTCGACCCAGTTCTAATTCGAATATTCGCCACCGAAAACCTGCCGAGTTAATTTACAAGTCAGTGGCAGAGGTCCGTTGAACCATTTGAATATGTTATTTGAATATGACAGTCAAGTTTTTTTCCGGAGGAAAACTTTATTTGAATTTTCGGGTTGTTCGTATTTGATCACATTTTTTTTTACAAAGAACCTCCCATTCGAGTTGTGAGTACATTCAAATTTATTAGAAAAAAAATTCTGATAACTTCGAAATTCGACCTTTAATAAATCTGCCCCTTAGCATAGTAAATTAGAAGTGCTTAATGGAAATTATACTGGTTTAAAGGATCAGCAATAACAGCAGATTAAAACTTTTCATTTAAAGGGGGGGTGTGACAATTATAAAAATCCACTATGCTGTTTTAGTTGGTGTTTCAAAAATCAAAGAGAGGATATAAGAACATTCTTTAGTACCAGTGACATAGATTCTACAACCCGCAGCAGTAAATGGGTTACTAAATCTCAAAAAAATTCATTTTCTTACAGTAGTTTATTTATCAAAGAAAACTATACTCTGAAAATAAATGTTTTCCCTGGCTGCCAATCAGGGCCTGAACTAGGGGCAGGCAGAAGTGCCTGTTGAAGGACCTCTCCCTAGTCTCAGAGGGCTGAGGAGGGAGGGCTGAGGATGGAGAGCTTCAGCACTGAGGGCTAAGGAGGGAGGACAGAGAAATGAGACATGAGGGGGGAGATTGCAACATTATATGTGGCCAGCACCGAGTTCTCGAGTGGATGTCCTAAAATGCTTTCCGTACGGGTTGACTAGGGTGCCCGGTCAGCATGTCCCACCCCTGCTGCCAATACACTCATGCTGTGAGGTTACCGACAGATTTCAGCTGCTCCAAGAAGCTTGAAGAAGAGTCCTGAGCTCTGGTCTCTGAAGACATTTAATAGTCAGCTTGACCTCCACCATAATTATTGCGTAGAATATATAAAAATGCAGACAGTCTATGAGTGATACTTGTATACCTACTGATCTTAAATACCAGCAATGCCCTTGACCTCGTTTTATTGTTTCAACTAACAATTTCTTCATTTGTTACTGATCAATTTTTCCACTTCAATATAACTATATAAGGCTCATTTAGAAACACAATACAGTGTACAAAGTGCAGTTTTCATATGCAATTCACTATTTTTAAATGCAACCTGCTGTGGAAGTTATTTCCAGTGTTTCTAGCAGATTTGGCAGGCACATTGGTGCTCACTGTAAGTACAGGGAAGTGCAATCGTTTTTGACATAGGTAGCTAAGGACAGGGATAGATCCAAAGCTCTGAATTACAGGTAGGCCACCTCCCATAGGGTCCATTTAAAGGCCAAAAATTCAGATTTTTAAAAATGATTTTTTTTTTAAGTCTCAGCAGACAAAGTACGGAGATCCAAATTATGGAAACATCAATTATGCTGAAAACTCCAGGTCCCAATCATTCCTGATAATTATAGCTTCTATCCCTGTATCAGTCTGATTAAATGTCATCATTATTATAAGTGGCACAGTATATGTAGCTACTGTATATAAGACAGCAATCAGAGAAACTGAAAAATAAATCATCCCTAGATGATTAGCTGACCGATAGACAACTAGAATCTTATTACAGTTGGGAGAAGACTTGATGTAATATTGCTTCATGATGGCAGTTAGTTACTTGGAATTATACTGCAGTGAATCTTGAAGCATAACATCTGGAATTTAGAGACTCAATGAAGTATTGAAGAGAGAGAGAGAGAGAAGGGGACAGTTCCTAGTGTATGCTCAAATACATATAATTCTCACCTACGACTTAAGAACATTTCATCTTGAATAGCACTTTTCATTAGGAAAGTGTGTGTGGGCCTTCCCAGCATGGGTGATAGAAGCAGTACATGGGTGGTTCTAATTAAATCAGAAAACATTTTTACTAACCAGATCTTGGAGTTCTGACTACTGTAGAGCAGTAGTTAATTCCTCACTTAAAGACCGCCGGGTGAAAGCTACTATTCATTTTAGAAAATTATGATGGGACTTGCGAATGAAGGGCATATATGCAGTGCAAATGATGCCGTTCACGTGCCCAACTTATATACATGGCAGGAAAGTGAAGTGTTTACATGTCCTTTAATATCACATCAAACCATTTAATTCAGGGCTATGGACCCTGATCAGGTTGCTGGTCGGGTGTTAAAGGAATGTGCAGATCAATTGGAAGGCATTTTTACTGATATTTTTAATATATCTCTTGGTCAGGCTACGGTTCTTGAGTGTTTTAATAGAGGAACTAAGCCCTAAAAATTAATATGGCTGAAAAAGCCATATTTTATATACTGAACTTATTGCATCAGCCTGTTTCAGCTTCGTGATAGCAGGAATGATCCAGGACTTCAAACTTGTCACAGGGGGTCACAATCTTGCAAAATGCCTGAAACACTCACATGCTCAGTGGGCTCTGAGCAGCTGTAATATAAGCTGATGCTACAGGGCTGATTATTAAATTATGATGGTAGTTGTACTGGTTTCTGTGCTGCCATGTAGTAATTATCTGTATTAATTATGAATCAGCCTTATATTGTGGCATTTATATTCTATGTGTACTGTATATTGTGAGTGGGTCCCTAAGCTCAGTCAGTGACAGCAGCACAGAGAATGTGCAGTGAATCAACAGAAAAAAAGATTAGGAGCTACAGGGGCATCTTTGGAGGCACAGATCTTCCCTGCTAAAGGGCTTTGGTGCCTTGGGCTGGTTCAGAAACCCAAAACATAATGTACAACATTTTTACCTACTTCTTTAGTTGAGCTTTAGTTCTCCTTTAAGGCCACCCTATTGTACCAGTTCCAAAAACACGATTAAAATCGTACTTACTCCAATTGTCATGAAGTGCTTTGAGTGGGTGGTCATGCCACATATTAAAAACATGCTTCCAAATTCATTAGACCCTCTAGCTTGTCGGTCAACTGATGATGGAATTTTAACAGCTCTCCACCTGTAGTTGTCACATTTGGAGAACAATAATACTTATGTGAGAATTCTACAAAAGTTCATTGTCAAGCTTGAGGAACTTGGATTAAGCATATCACTCTGCAACTGGATTTTAGATTTTCTTACAGCATGGCCACAGTCGGTTAAAATTGGTAAAAGGAATTCAATTTTGATAAAAGTTTAAGTGTCTCGCTGCAGGGGTGTGTACTTTCCCCATTGCTTTTTACACTAATGACATACAATTGCATTGCCCAGTTTGATTCCAACCATATTATTAACTTTTCCAATGATACAACTGTTATAGGTTTGGGACAATAACGCATCAGAATATAGAGAGGAGGTCGATCAGCTGGTAAACTTGTGTGCTGAAAATAATCTAGCTCTTTGTTGGAAAACACACCCAGCTCATAAGGCTCTTTACATAAATGGTTGTAGAGCATGTCAGTAATATTACATTTCTTGGGGTTCCCATCTCAGATGACCTTTGCTCTGGTTAGTAAAGCACAACAATGGCTTTTCTTTCTAAGAAGATTGAATGAAGTAAATCTCCCTAGATCTGTACTGGTGCCATTTTATAGAGGAATCATTGAGAGAGTGTAAATAAATTATATTATGGTGTGGGATGGAAACTGCAGTGTTACTGATTGCAAGAGGCTGCAAAAGATTGTGAGAACAGCAGGTGAGATTATCTGAGAGATTTTATCAATCCAAGATATTTTTAATAAACAATGGGCTTGAAAAGTATCCAGCATAGTGGATGATCCTTCACATCCTTTCTGTAGTCTGGCAGAAGGTACCACAGAACGCTCAGCCAGACTCTGTAATAGATTCATCACCCATGCTGTGAGATTTTAATTCCTTGGTTTTTAAAATGGTTGGGTCCTGCATAGAAATTTAAAATTACAGTTCTCAATCCAGGACCTTTTAGATTAGACAAAGGGGTGTGTATGGGAATAGAAGGTAAAATGGGATGGTTATGGAAGGGAATTAGCTTATTTTGCACATACATTATGGTTTAAGCACAATATATGTACTTAATTGATTGGTTCTGGGAAGGAGCTTAATAGTTACGTTTTATTGCACAAAATAGTAATGGTATAGAATAACATATTATGTAATTTTTTTTGTGAATATATACAAGTACAATAGTATGCACTTTATAGTAGTCTGGTAAGAGACTATCAGACAGGGTTTTCTTTTTTTCACAAATAATTTGAATAAAACATGTTTGAGATACACTGGAAAATTGGAATTTGAATATTCATTAGCTTTTCTTGGCACATTGTTTATTCTTTGTTGTATAGTGTCATTTGTGTGCATGTGGTTTGGGACAGAAAAGGAAAACATAATTTGGTCTCACTGTGTGTGCAGAATAGATGAGAATAAACAAGTAAGCCACTCCCATGTAAAGCTGGCCATGCTCGCAAGATCTGCTCATCCGGAGAATGCATCTTTACCTGACTTGATCAACAACACACCAGGATGATCTCATTGCTTGGCCCCAGGATCAAACATTGAATCATAACGTGGCCTTACATTGGGAGAGGACCACATCAACCTGCCATATTTTCAAACCTGGCTATTCATGATCTGGAAATTCTTCAGCCCAGCCAGGTATCAGAAGGGCCAGAGTACAGCCAGCTATGACGAGGTGAACTTTTTCACCCATGGTGTTTTTTTTTTCATTCAATAAATAATGACAAAATAAAATCTGTTGGGTGTTGTCATATGACATTTGATTTATCTACTTTTAGGATTTGTACAAGATATATCACAATATGTAAAACCAAAGTTTTGAAAGAGGGCATTTTCTTTTTCACACGAGATATGCTACATCTTCAGAGATAAGACAATATGTCATTTTAGACACAACATGAAAAAAATGTAGTTTTAGTTGCCATATCTAAATAGCAAACATTGCTTTAACCATTATGAAAGAATGTTTTTCTTGCAATAGTCATTATCGAAATTATATTGAGAACATACAGTCCTATGAAAAAGTTTGGGAACCCCCCTCTGCCTGCATAATAATTTACTGCACTTTCAACAAAAAACAGTGGTATGTCTTTCATTTCCCAGGAACATCGGAGTACTGGGAGGTTTGAACTGTCAGTTTTAACTGTAAAGAATGTAATCAGGAAATGGAAGGCCACAGGCACAGTTGCTGTAAAACCCAGGTCTGGCAGGCCAAGAAAAATACAGGAGCAGCATATGCGGAGGATTGTGAGAATGGTTACAGACAACCCAAAGATCACCTCCAAAGACCTGCAAGAACATATTGCTGTAGATGGTGTATCTGTACATCGTTCTACTATTCAGCACAATTTGCACAAAGAACATCTGTATGGCAGGTTGATGAGAAAGAAGCCCTTTCTGCACTCACGCCACAACCAGAGTCGCTTGTTGTATGCAAAAGCTCATTTAGATAAGCCACAGTCATTTTGGAACAAAGTGCTTTGGACTGATGAGACAAAATGTAGTTATTTGATCATAACAAAAAGAGCTTTGCATGGCAGAAGAAAAGCACGTCATTCCAAGAAAAACACCTGCTACCTACTGTCAAATTTGGTGGAGGTTCCATCATGCTGTGGGGCTATGTGGCTAGTTCAGGGACTGGGCCCTTATTACAATCAGGGGTCGGCTGAATTCAACCAAATATCAACAAATTCTTCAGGATAATGTTCAAGCATCAGTCACAAAGTTGAAGTTACGTAGGGGTTGGATATTCCAAAAGACAATGATCCTTACCACACTTCGAAATCTACAGCAGACTGTCCATGCTCGGCAGCCATCAAATTTAAATGAACTGGAGAGATTTTGTATGGACGAATGGTCAAAAATACCGCAATCCAGACACTCATCAAAGGCTATAGGAGGCGTCTGGAGGCTATTTTGCAAAAGGAGGCTCAACTAAGTATTGATGTAATATCTCTGTTGGGGTTCCCAAAGTTATGCACTTGTCTAATTTTGTTATGATGCATATTGCATATTTTCTGTTAATCCAATAAACTTTAGGTCACTGCAGAAATACTACGGTTTCCATAAGGCATGTTATATATTAAAAGTAAGTTGCTACGTTTAAAGCTCAGCCAAATAATTAAGAGGGGTTCCCAAAATTTTTCATATGACTGTAGCATTCTGGGACTGCTGCACAAATCTGTGAAATGTAAGAAGGAGCTGCAAACATTGCATATTGATAGAAGCCCCAGGGGGGTCCTGAGTCATGGACCTCCTAGCTCCAAACGAAACAAATTATGTAAATGTTCAGCACAGCCTTAGTTCAGGTTAAAGAGAACTGTTGCACATATATCTTTCATTAAATGTGCTACTGTTTTCTATTCATATTTTGTGCAAATGCAGAAGCTGTTGGTTTCCAGAGACTTATGAAAATATTTTAAGAACAACATTTTGATGTATCCCCCTTGTGCTCAGATAGAAGTATTGTCTCTGCTAGAAGATACTTGTTGCCAGCAAGAAGCAACTGCACATCATAAAGGGGAAGTCTGGATTGGATAGGTCTTCCTGCTAAATACAAGCTGGACATTTCTGGGACATGCTTCATTGAATTGTCAATGTTCTATAGTAGCATAAATGAATGTGGTTCTTTTGCAATCTATGCCACTATTCACTAGTATATGTAAACAGTGGTACTACAAGTAACAGTCCTATCATGATTTTTGAATGAAGCATCTGCCAGCAATGATTATTTACTTTAATCAGCAAGAAGAGCTCTGCAACATCTGAATTTGTAAAGAGTGTAAGAGGTGCTTTATCCCCTTCAAGAAATTGCAATGCAAATTCAATGGTGAATATATTCAGAAAAAAGCAATGTCCCTCTTTCTACAGATCAGTAAACGTTGGCCATGCTCTGAAGTGGAATTCAAATTGACATGTTTCCAGAGAACAGTAAAATGCCAGCTAGTAACTTGCACTTGGCCATGCTTATGGCAAACCATATTTTCCCCCACAACTTGACAAAATGGAAAGGCAATTTTTTGGATAAAACATTGATTTCATGCATTATAGAAGTAACGTGGACGTGTAATATGTAAGGTAGAAAAATGCATTTAACACTTCTCCCAAAGGATTGCCTTTTGGTATTAAATAACAGGCACTTTCAAACAGAGAATGATCCTTGCTCCAAAGTTAAAAGGCTGCATATGTGGGCATAGCAAAGCAGTCAGACTGGCCTCACACACAGGGTGTTCACTAGACAGTTCCAGAATTATAACCCAGTAGTTAGGCAAAAGGAAGGCTTCTGCAATTCTGTGTGCATTACTCTATCACATCTAAACCACAAAACTGCCTCATCAAAGAAAGAGAAATGATTGTAGCCTGAAAAATGTACCACTCTCAGTACCACAAGGATTATGTTTTAATGTCTGAACTGCACCCAGCTCTTCACTGCACTGGGCCGGAGATGCCCTGGCACCACTTCCTGGCTTGCATTGACTTTCCCTAATGATTGCTGGTTTCCCAGGTCATGCATTCTCCTCAAGTGGAAACACTAGCCGAGTGCCTCTGTTGGAAATCTCATAGTCTCCCCCAGCTAGTTCATGTTCCAGTGCTTCGTCGGAGCTCATTTTTGTTCTCCTGCCATCAAGGCTTGTGGTTGCTGTGTGAGAACCGGAGGAGCCATTAGCCGTTATGGTGGTGTCTCCGTAAGTTAATGTAAGGTCGCCATCATTTAGAATAAAGTCTGCATCATCCTCTCTTAACTGCTCCACATTCTGTCAAGACAAATATAGATGCTGTGAATTCGATTTGAGGGCATTAATGCACACTTTCATGTGCTGCACAGAAGGATCTATTGTATTGCTATACAACAAATATCAGATATTTCTGTATCTGAGCTTTTAATGTCGTTTTATAGCATCTTTATCCCATCTTACATACATATTTCATGCTTTATAAATATTGTTTGTCTCCTGGATTACACACATTTCTATTGATCTATAAAGAGCCTTCTATAATGCTTTCGCCTACAGGGCAGGCATAAACACAACTTCCATATTATTGATGCCGTGGTAGTCAAGGTGTTAAGAAGGGTACTACACCCAAATAATTTATATATTTGGCACAATGAATGAAAATATAATTCTAAGCAACCTTCCTGCAGTTAAAGTTATCAGTAAATGTAATTACTATACTACCAGTATTCAGTACAACCCCTACCTTTCACCCCCTTGTTGCAGCTTTTTTGTTACATATTCATTGAATTTATATATGAGCAGTGCACCCACTTGTTCACAAATTGCAAAATCAGTCTTGTTACCCAAAAACCAGCATAAAGCCATATATGTGTTAAATGTTAAAAAACCAGTTCACATTTAGGAGGATCAAGGCCTCCCACCCAAGTTAAGAATCCCTGCTTTATAAAATGCAATTGAATCCACATAATCAAGTAATATTTAAAAAAATATAAAGCAGATACTGCTGATGCAAATAGAAACAATTTGCATTCCAGATGTTTTTGGGGAGAGATATGGGCTGCATAAATCTATTATCTAAAGGGATTTTATTTTTAGTGATGAGCGGTTAAATAAAAAGCATGTTTTTTCTGGTTGTCTATTGAGAATATCTAAGCAAATATTTCCTAGGGAAGTTCTATTTTTAGGCTTTTCCTTTTTTTATTAAGAACATGTGCTATTTGATTGAAATAAAGGGTAATTTAAGAAATGGAATATGATAATATAAATCTTTTGCATTGTGGCAGACCAATTCATAAACTACAAAACAAATAGAATACAAACAAGTTTTGTGAAATTGTTATTAATTTCCAGAATATATCCCTAAATCATTACACATTTGATTTTCCTTTCTAGATCTGCCAAAGTAGTTCCAAGTCTGTAGCTAATGAAATACTTACATCATAGACCTGGGGGCTTGTGAAACACCTGGCTATCAGCCCGCACCAGCTGGGGAGAGTTGTTGATAATAGAGGGCCACTGTGGGTCAGCATCGGTTTCAGATAGCTAGTTTCATTTAAGGAAAATTCTGCGTTCATTAAACGGCTTAAATATTTCATGTACACGGTGCAGCAAAAGCAAATAGATAAATTTATTAGACATACATGAGATTGTGCTTTTTTTCCATTATCTCCAAATTTTACCCCATAACATCACAGTGATCCCAGAAATCAACATTCTAAAAATAAATAAAATTCAGCACTAAAAAAAAAAGTTGAATAAGTGCCCAGCCCTCATATTAAAAACATGCCAAATTCAATAACTGTGAAGCAACATTTATTGTCCATGGCACATACAGCTATTTCCGGGCATTATGCCTGCTGTATTTTTTTACTGCATCCAGTAACTAAAGATGGCCATACATGCAGAAACGGAACTAGAGGGGGGCGGGCCCTGGCGCAGGACGCACAGCCGGGCCCCCGTCCCCCTCCATACACCCGGAACTGGCCCGGGAATATGCGCCGTGAAGCGGCGCGCGGACTGCCGGGGGGCCCTGAGGGGGTGCGGGCCTTGGCCCGCTCGCACCCCCTGCTCCCCCGGTAGTTCCGCCCCTGCATACATGGGCCGATAAAAGCTGCCGACAGAGCGAGTCGGCAGCTTATTGGCTCGTGTATGGGGCCCCCCCAACGGGCTTCCCCGATCGAGATAGATCTCGATCTGATGGGACTAAAAATCCCGTCGGATCGCGGCCGCATCTTTTCGTTGATGCGGTCCCGCGATCCAACTGCCCGTTCCCATTCGTTAGGATCCAATCGTTGGGCCTTAGAGCCCACAATCGGATCAGCCCGATGTTGCCCACCTCAAGGTGGGCATTTCAGAGAGAGATCAGCTCGTTTGGCGACATCGCCAAACAAGCGGATCTCTCCGTGTATGGCCACCTCAAGGCTTTATCACATTTCAAACTGCAAAATAAAGGAAATGCAGTCAATGAACATACAAAAATCCTTTAGGATACTGCCAAATGGGGGAAGGCAGTCACATGACCTGGACCAAGTCAGGCTGTAAAATGCAAGACTAAAAAGCCAGTGACAATATGAGGCATTAGGTCACAATAAGGGATGACATTTTTCTGTTATATGCCTTTCATAATAATAATACCAATATCAAATATAATGTTTAATGATGGTACAAGAGATGTTTCTAGTCATAGCAGAAATAACAAAAATATCCAATAAGTCAGTAAATCTTTTGTATAGTTATGAGATCCCTTATCTGAAAAGCTGCTATACAGAAAACTCAGAATTACAGGGAGGCTATCTCCCATTGAAGTCATTTGAAGCAAATCATTCTAATTTTTATGAAAGAATAAAGTGATTTCCTTTTTCTCTGTAATGATAAACCATAATCTTGTACTAGATGCTAACTAAACTGCATAAATCCATATTGGTGGCAAAACCATCCTATTGAGTTTATTTCATGTTTAAATAATTTGCAGCATGGTGATCCAAATTAAGTTAAAGAGCCCTCATCTCTAAAAGGTTAGGTCCCAAGCATTTTGGATAATAGATCCTATAGGTGAATATAGTTGGGTGTTAGGAAATAAGCCATTCCTCATTTAAACCCTCCCAGGATCCTTTTCAAACGAAGGAGCGAGAGATTTTCTCACACAGGAGTTTCCTTGTATACCAGTGTTTTATACCTTACCAAAGGTTCTTAAAAACCTGCAATCCCCCACAGGACGTCCCATAGTGGTGGGAGTAAATTCCATCTTTGCCCCTTTATCAATTTTCCTAGATAGAGTATTGGCCCCCCTTTATACCTTTGGGTGATTCGTACATTAAGGATACTTCCCACTTCCTAAGGGAAATTCATGGTTTGGAACTGGGTGATGATCGTGTTTTACTGGCTGCTTTTGATGTGTGTAGTTTGTACACGGCAATACCACACGCCCTAGGGATGGATGCTGTACGTATTACACTTGAGAACTCACACTATAATTCAGCACAGGTGGATTTCTTTATGGAGCTTCTGGCATTGGTCCTACACAATAATTATTTTTTGTTTCAGGACACTTTTTTTCCCCAACTACAAGGGACAGCGATGGGGTCCAATGTCGCTCCTACTTATGACAACATTTTCATGAACCACTTTGAAAAAGAACACGTTTACACATGTACTGTTTAAGAAACATTGTGTGTCCAATGGTGGCGCTATATCGATGATTTGTTGGTAGTGTGGAGGGGTGACATTGGATCCCTGCTACAATTTAAGTGCACTTACATAAGAGCATCCCCATGATAAAGTTTACGCTTGAGTACAGTGAGGAAACTATTACGTTCTTGGATACAAGAGTATATCGTAAAACAAAAAACAATACCGGATTTACATGTCAATTCTACTGATCGCAATAATTTGTTGTGGCAGATGCAACCAATGCTCGAGTGTTATACGCACTGATACATTTACACACCCATATTCAGGGAAGAAGTTTGGAATAAAGGGTCATTATACATGTGACTCAAGAGTATGTGGTTTATATGCTCAAATGCCCATGCGTCTTGCATATATTGGTGAAACCATACAAACCATACAAGACAGAATTAGCCAACACAAATCTACCATAAGGAAGGAGGTAGTGAAATGACTGGTACCAGCACATTTTAGCATTGCACAAAATTCTGCTGCATTCCTTTAGGTTTCTTGCGATAGAGTCTGTTGCCGCCGCCCCCCCCCCATGACGAGGAGGCAGCAGACTCTTATTACTCCAAAAAAGAGAAAAGTCCTGGATACATACATTGCAGACAATGTACCCGAAGGGCCTCAATAGAGAGTACGACCTTCATT
Source organism: Xenopus laevis (assembly GCF_017654675.1). Taxonomy (NCBI): domain Eukaryota; kingdom Metazoa; phylum Chordata; class Amphibia; order Anura; family Pipidae; genus Xenopus; species Xenopus laevis. The sequence goes on from NC_054373.1 coordinate 119,391,307, forward strand.
CATGCCTTTACAGAATATGAGTTGATTAGTATGTTCTGTTATATCAAGGAGGCGGTTAAATTGGGACTTAGACTATTATGATGCACAACCCTCAAAATGTCTTTTTGACCGTGTATGTTTGATCGCTTATGTATCACGTAGGTGATTTGCTAGCCAAGTAATACAAAGTTTTAGGGATGTACAAGTAAAAGGACCTCATGGTCAAAGACATCTTTTATATATTTAGTACAGATCAGCTTATATCAGCTTCAGATATATTATTCCAACATCCCTTTTTAGCCAAGTGACTCACAGACTCATTCACTCTGCACATGTGCTTATTTGAACTATGAATGAAGTGGTTATTTCCTGGCCTTTGGTGTTCTTTTGTATTCACTGGCAAGGCAGAATAATCAGCTGATTCCACTTACAAAAGTGTTCTGCAACTCCCTATCCCTGCATCATCTGCAAAGAATTCAACAACCATAGCAACAAGAGCTGCATTTTGGCCAAGGGGCTTTGAAACTTGATGCAAGCAAGCACAGTATTGACCAGCTACAGTTACAATAAAAGAATAGCATTAACAAGTCCCAGGGGAAAACTTAATTTAGTCTAAACCTAAAACAACCAGCCTTCATTTTAACTGTTTTATGATTTATTAACTTTTTTTTTTTTATGACCCTCTCTGTTTGGCATGGAAACTGCAGTCTAGTTAGGAGACTGACAACTCCGGGAATCTATTTTAAAGGCGCACTACCACAGTCAGGCTGATTTTAGAATATATTGAAAATGATTTTTGAAGGGATGCTGTTATGATTTTTATGGTGTAGTTTTTGATTTCTAAATTATATTGTTTACATTGCAAATAATTCACTTTACCATATAAAATGTTATTACTGAACCAAGTGTATTTTTTTAGTTGTAATACTGGTGTGTAGACGGCCATCTCAGGTCATTTTGCCTGGCCATGTGCTTTCAGAAGAAGCCAGCACTTGATGGAACTGTTTTCAGGTAAGATGTTGTTTCTCCTACTCAATGTAACTGAAGGTGACGCAGTGGGACTTGGATTTGATTATTGAGTACTATTATCATATCTACCAGGGAGCTGAAGCAAAAATTTTTGATACCTTGGTTGTCTAATTTAATAACCACAAGGTCAAGGCAGGGATGTAACTTTGATAGATATAATACTCTGTAAGGAGGTAAAATAAAAGTACCCCGTTTGACCTTTAATAATAGAATTTCCAAATTATAATCAGTCTATAATAATCTATAGTTGAGGAATCAACAATCTCCACTTATCACCAACTAAACCCTCAAGCATATAAAGTGCAAGTGCTTGGGGTCCAACAACCCAATAAAGAAGGTACTACACAGATTATTTACAATAGATTATTTATAACCATAAAAACACAATTAATTAAAAATCCAATCAATTGTATTTCATAAATTAATAAGGCGCACACGCCTTGAGAAAGCTATTATAGCGAAACGCTTTGGCGTTCTGGGTTCTCTTTGATTCTAATCAATTTGGCACGATACCTTCTTTAAAAAAAACAGTTTGGTCCAGTCATAGATTTGCAAACAGGTGGTAATTAGGTGCTGCTTGCTCAGTTCTTTCTTTCTTCTACTCTAATCTATTTTGCATTTTAAGGGACCATTGGTTTGTGGTTTTTTAGGCTTAGTCAGCTCTTAGGGTTAGTTTAAAATTCAAGACCACAGTCACGGTTACCCTGCCTGCCTCCATCTTTGTGGTGTCCCAGGGATATAAAAAACAATAGGTAGCAGCTTTTGGGACAACTCCACCATTCTCCATTTTTCCATTTCCTTCCCTTCTTCTGAACTGGAGCAAGTGGCCTTTTTTAACTAATTCAATATTTTTTTTTAATTCTGGAATCCAGATCCATCATGTCTTACCACAGTTTTTAATTTTTTGAGGAATCGTATTTATTCTATCTCCGCATTAACACTTTATATCAATCAATTTTTAATTAATTCATTGGTAACTCAATTTATTTAATGTAATGGTGTCTTACTCTAACTTATGGAATGAATTGGGAATTATAATTAATTTATAAATTATTAGAATTCATACCACCTTATTAATTAATTTATGAAATACAATTGATTGGATTTTTAATTAATTGTGTTTTTATGGTTATAAATAATCTATTCGAAGTAATTAATCTGAGTAGTACCGTCTTTATTGGGTTGTTGGACCCCAAGCACTTGCACTTTATATACTTGATTGAGGGTTTAGTTGGTGATAAGTGGAGATTGTTGATTCCTCAACTATAGGTTATTATAGACTGATTATAATTTGGAAATTCTATTATTAAAGGTCAAACGGGGTACTTTCTTTACCTCCTTACCGAGTATTATATCTACCAGGGAGCTGTTATCTTGTATCAGGGAGCGGTTATCTGGTTACCTTACAATTGTTATGTTGATAGGCTGCTGGGGGTGATATCACTCCAAAATACAGTACAGCACTAAGTCATGTTTTTCAGAGCACAATTCACATAACTGGGGGCTCCCGGGAAACTGACAATATGTCTAGCCCCATGTCAGATTTTTCCTTTTGAAAAATGGATTTCAATGCAGAATTCTGCTGGAGGAGCACTTTAATAGATACATTTTGAAAAAACAAAACATGTTTTCCTGTGACAGAATCCCTTTAACTTTTCCTCAATCTTGCAAAACAAATATGGCCAGGAAGCTCACGGCTACAGTAATCCTCAAGCAATTGCTGGGCTTCTGATCCCACATTATTATACATTCAATGAAACATGTTGCCTCTCTTTTGATGCACTTGCACATATTTTGAAACTTGTCATTTACAAAGTGCAAATATTTTTCGATTAGTATTATTAGAATGGTCATGTTGTATAACATTATTTTGCCATTGGAACACGTTAGATTGGGTTTGGTTGCAGCGATACAGCAGTACAGATGGCAACAGGCAATCTCATGAGCAGGTAACCCAAAGGTGATATGGACTTATGGTGTTTTGGGATCGCCAGTGAGACCATAAACAATGAATGTGTTTATTAATGCTAGTTGAAATGCAGGTTGCAGAAGCCATCTAAAATTTAAATAAAAGTCATCATTCTGTTCATTCACTTTAAAAAAGGATACTTGTGATCAAAGGTATACCACAGCCTAAACACCCAGGCACTTTCCTGCTTTGTACGACTGCGACCATTTAAGCCAGTGCCATCCTAAAGATAAAAACACAAAAATAACATTATTTCTTCCATGCAAAAAATTAAATAAAACAGAGACAAACAGAACCCAAGAATGTTCACAGTAGAGTTAACATTTTTTAAATTAAAGTGGTGGTTCACCTTTCATATAAGTTTTAGTATGTTATAAAATGGCCAATTCTAAGCAACTTTTCAATTGGTTGTTATTATTTATTTTTTATTGTTTTCAAACTAAATTGCTTTCTTCTTCTGACTCTTTCCAGCTTTCAAATGGAGGTCACTGACCCCATCTAAAAACATATGCCCTGTAAGGCTACAAATGTATTGTTATTGCTACTTTTTATTACTCGTCATTCTATTCAGGCCTCTCCTATTCATATTCCAGTCTCTTATTCAAGTCAATGCATGGTTGCTAGGGTAATTTGGACCCTAGCAACATGTAAACTGGAGAGCTGCTGAATAAACAGCTAAATAACTCAAAAATCACAAATAAAAAAAAATGAAAACCAATTGCAAATGGTCTTAGAATATCACTCTCTACAGTCTACACCATACTAAAAGTTTACTCAAAGGTGAACAACCCCTTTAAGGATTTTTTCCCCACATGTATATATATATTACATTATTAAGAATAACCTTGGGCAAAATTAAGATCTCCAGCAGCATCACACCAACATCTTCAGCTAGATGAGGCTTAAAATGTGTTTTAAATATGTCTCCGTATTTTCATGGTTCGGTCAGGCCTACAGTAGACAGATTTTTGACCACCGCATCTTATCATTGGAAATTATAGATGTTGAAATGCACTCCCTGTTCATGCAGCTGCCTCCTTTTCATATAAATGACAAGCATGGCCTATAGCAGATGTTGGCAGCATTAAACCAAAAGCCAGAATTCATTGTGATTTTCCTTGATGAAGACTAAAATCGAGATGGGCCAGCTTGGAAGACTGGCAGAGAGCTCACTAAACAATACAGTAGCAATGGAAATGCATGTACAGCGCATCAGTTATAAAAAATATTTACAGGGAGAATCAAATGTTCATTTAAAATGATGCCCAGAGATAAAGCAGTGCAAAAAGCCTGTACAAAATTTTAGCAAAGAAGCAGATTTCTGCAATAGAAGTTGGCACTTACTGCATGAAGTACTTGAAAGCTGTCATTTGTTGGTTCTGGATCTTGATCTGGGTCAACGCCGACTCTGTTACATAGACAAAAAAGTAGAAATTAGAATATAAAATTTATTCTAAACAGGCATTTGGGATTAAGCAAGGATTCCCAGCTCAGAGACAAATAGGTGTTGTTGAAATAATAAAATCAACCTCAAATTAAATACTGTATACACATTTTTAAGAAGAGTGAAAAACATAGCCATGGTTAGTGGTGCCCAGCACAGCAACAAGAAGTGCAACAAAGCTCGTTATTACAGTAGTGAATTCACACCAGCACAAACATAGTAAAGGCTCACAGGACTCCATGCTTGGGGAAAAAAATAAATTTCAAAACCTAACATATGCTCAAATAAAACCTGCTTTGACAAAAATAGTTCTTTGCCTATATGTTTGTGAAGATTCTTATTCATCCAGGTCTCAATTGAGAAAGCCAGTTGGATGACTGGTGAAACATCTTCAAGAAAAACACAGCAAGTCTAGTTGATTCGACTTATTTCTACAGATATTTTCTGTCTATATCCATATTTTGACAGGAGTATGTTTTCTAGCCATTGCATTCATTGTGTGCCCCAGTACCAATGGCTTGTTTACAGTTATGCGATGGTTCATAATTATCCTGTGTGTGGATAACATGTACAGATATATCACAAACCACAATATACATTTCTTTTGCTCAAGTACAGTATTACTCTATATGTAAAAGTAAAAAACCCTCAGGAAAGTGACATAAAAACAAGAGTAAAGATTAAATTTACATTACTTTGGAAAGGTGCTCAGTCCCCTGACCAATTCTGATTTTACTGAATAACTAATCTTATACTATTTTTTTTTATTTCAAAATACTCAAGACTAAAATCAATTTTAAGTCTGGGGTTTTTAGAATGTTCATGTCTAAAACCCCCACAGTTAAGGAATTCAGGGTGTGAATCAGGACATCTATGAAAATGAAAACATTTCACACTGATAAAATAAGGGGTACAAAACAAAACCAATATCTCAGAATGTTGATGTCACAATGAGCACTGTTGGTTTAGTAACAGGGAAAGCAAACGACTCATTCTGCCTGGAAGAACTATTAGAAAGCATGTCTGCCATACCTAAAGTATATTGGCAGCAGGAATCAAAATTAACTTCAGGTACGGGACCTGGGGTTTTCCGGATAACGGATCTTTCCATAATTTAGATCTTCATACCTTAAGTCTACTAGAAAATCATGTAAACGTTAAATAAACCCAATAGGCTAGGTTTGCTTCCAATAATGATTGGTACAAGGTACTGTTTTATTATTACAAAATAGTTTGTACTGAAAATTGTGACTGAACATTGGATGGCACCTTACAATAAGACAGTGTGTCACTTTTCTGGCATGTCAGAGTTGAGCTGGTCAACTTTTAAGTGAAGTGATTGGATTGTAAAGTGGATACGCCTTGGAGCAACAATTCAGTTGCAAAGCGGTAGGGCTCAGATGTTTTCTGGAGTGACAAATGACACGTCACTATCTGGTGGAAAACTCTGGCCTTGGCAGACAACAGGAAAATGCTACTTGTCTGAATATGTAATACCAACTGGGAAATTTGGAGAAATAATGGATTGGAGCCACCACATTCCAGTGAAAACAATACCATTCCTCACACTTCATGGCAACATTTTGGGGAAGGGCAATATAATGTTCCCCATGCACAAACTGTTTAATTGGTTTGCTAAAATAAGTATGGTAGAACTCAACTAGCCTGCACAAAGAGCTGTACTCAACCCAAATTAACACAATGGTCTAACATTTATTGAAACAGACTTTCCAGCATAGTAAAGGCACTAGAGGAGCAAAGGAATTACCAACTTTATTAATATTTTGTTTTGAAATTGTGATATTGGGTGGTGTCCACTGGTGAAATCACCGTCTTAAAAGAAATGTATATTTTGCAAAGAAAAAGGAATCCAGTGTTCAACGTTGAAATGAACACTCACCAAAAATATAAGCAATACATTTGATATCTGTTAATAAAGGAAAGGTAACTAATTCTACACTAATACCACAAGCCTGTAAATGCATTCTTCTACAGACATTAGACTCATCTGAAACCGCTTGCTGGAACATTAGAAAAACAATCAATTCTTCATCTAACCACAGAGTGCCCATTGTTCTGCCATCAGAAGAGTATGTGATGTGAAGGGTATATCATGGGATTCCAGCCAAAGCCTGAACAGCTCAGGACAGTGCAGTAGCTATTTGCTCTGCAGTTTTGAAGCACTGTTAAATGGAGAAACCAGAGCTAAAAAGGAAATCTTGTACTTATTCAAGAGTATATGGCCCATCAGCATATGATTAATTTGCAGCTCTCCCTTGAACATTTCACTTAAAGGGACAGTAATACCAAAAAACGTATTAAAGTAATTAAAATCAAAATGTACTGTTGTTTTGCACTGGTAAAACTCAGGTGTTTGCTTCAGAAAGACTACTCTAGTTTTTATAAATAATCTGCTGTGTAGCCATGGGGGCAGCCATTCAAGCTGAAAAAATGGAGAAAAGACACAGGTTACATAGAACATAACAGAGAAGTCCTGCTATATAACCTGTGCCTTTCCTCCTTTTTTTCCAGCTTGAATGGCTGCCTCCATGGCAAAACAGCAGCTTGTTTATATAAACTATAGTAGTCTTTCTGAAGCAAACACACCAGTTTCACCAGTGCAAAGCAACAGTACATTATATTTTAATTGCTTTGATAAATGTTCAGTTTTTGTTGTTACTGTTCCTTTAACACTATCACTTGTGAGGCCAAGAGCACTAACATCATAAACAAATAAGTAAAACAAAATGTATTATTATTATTTATCTAATAATCTATACTGAAGCCTTTTCATATTTTTGTCATTACTTGGCTGTTAAGGAACGTGGCTGATTCTGTTCTCATGTCAGCCGAAGCAACATTCATAAAGAATATAAATAAAAAAGTAAAAATAGACCTCTGTTTAAGTGGGGCTTAACTTTCACTTTCATTTTATCTATGTTTAGGATGGGCAGTGCGAAGTATAGGAAAACAAATAAGCTTAACTAGTCAAGCAGTATAAGCTCCAAGGATATTGAGAAGGGTGGGCAATACCCACCAGCCTAGTTTTATGCTCAGCAGGGCCTATAAAGATCCACTTTTTGGTGAGGTTGTCAAACAAGAGGATCCCACTCATGTGTCCACCCTGAAGTCAATTGATTGGATTGCATACTGTCAGGGTGAGGACTACATAAACAAGCCATGTTCCCTACACCAATGAGATTTTTTTTAAACCTGCCTGCTAGATATCTGCCAGATTTTCGGGTAAAGGCAGGACAGTCTGCGGACATTATACATGGGCCAATATGCTTTCTGGAAAAAGTTGGCAGATTTTTTTCAGCCCATGTACAGTCAATTGAATGAGCACATGGGGAAGAAAGCCTGATGCATCCAGCTTCTGTCAATATTAGTGGGCTCCAAGGTGGAGCTTGAGTCTGCAGACGTTATACATGGGCCAATTTGCTTTCTGGATCAAGTTGGCAGCTTTTTTTAGCCCATGTACAGTCAACTGAATGAACACAGGGGGGAAAAAAGCCTGATACATCCCCCTTTTTTCAATATAAATGGGCTCCAGGGTGGAGCTTGAGGCTAGAATTATTCAAACATAAATAGAACACCAGCAGATTTTGTAGATTTTTACTGAGATTATACATCATCCACATCACATCTGGAAAGAGAGCAGTGGTTATAGGGTGATCAAGTAAACAGGACATGAAAGTTATAACCAAGGATAAAAATTGCTTGAGCACAGAGATTATTTGCAGAAGAGATAGTGTATGCTGGGCAGTGCAAGCCAAATGTAAGTAGTGTAAGGTTAAAGTACGTCAGGCAACAAGCTCAGAGTTAACATACAAGGCTGCTGTAGGCGGTTTCACCTGACATACTGCCAACGTCTAACAGTCGCATCTTCCAGCGATGGCACATGGTCACCAACTCTGGACAGCACAAGAAAGTTAACCCCGTTATCGAATATACATATTTTTAATTTGAAATTAAGTTTAAAAATGGCTGACCAGCCTACTTATCACTTAAATACCCTTACATCATACCACAATTTATATCCCATGAAAACCACCATAGACTCAAGAGACTCAGAGCAGCACTACTTTGGGGGTTTACTGGTGTATTGAGGTGGACCTTTCTGATAAGGCTTACTTGGTTTTAACTTTTCCTTCTCCTTTAAAATATGGTTTACATTGCTGCAATATCCCCAGTGGGCCCTGGTGCAGACACATCTCCAGCCTTTACTGCAGACCTGAGTGGCACTTTAAATGCACTTTGTGTTGCATAATAGTTTTTTTTTTAATAAAACTGTACCAGTGAGTACAAGTTAGAAATTATTGGAATTTGACACCACAGAACAGAATACCACAGTACAAGTCTTATACAAAAAGTAGAAGATATATTTATAGGATATAGCTCTGCAATGTTAAAAATCAACCAATTTGCTCTTCAAATGACCTTTCCTCCTTCCTAGTAACCACCTCATATGCATTCCTATAGGACTTTACTAGAACAGATCCCTACCTTTGGAACTCATTACCTCACAGCGACAGAAACTCCCCTACCATGCAGAGTTTTAAAACTCACCTCTTCTGTAAAGGTTACAGACTTGCCTAATAACCTTTAAAGGGGGCCTGTCATCAAGAAATAATTGCAAATCCAATTTTATCAAGCAAAATAAAATTTATTTACACTATAAAATATTTAAATCTTTTTTTTAGTCTTGAAATTCACAAACACAGCAAGCAGGTAGGTGCCATTTAGTGGACACTATTATTAGGCAAGCTTTCCATCATGCCAAAATCTTGTTTATGTGCCAGAATGGGGCACCTGATGCCCCTGACCATGCACTGGCTTCCCAATTAGATGGTGAGGAGGGAGGGGGAATGAGAATGAGAGGAGTGCAGTGACTTCTAGGAAGGGCAGAATGGAAAGTGAAAGCAATTGCCTGCCCTATCTATGCCTCAGGCAGGCAAAATATGATTGACACCTGAGACTTTTACAGGTTTACGAGTTTATAACAGGTATGGTTGTTTTAATAATAATAATAATAATAATAATAATAATAATAATAAATAAAAAAGAATTTGGGTTTCATTTTTAATTTCAAAAGGACTTTTTTATACAGCTTTTTATGTCTGGGTGACAAGGACATGTCTTTGAAATCTTTAAATACCTGCCACCCAGTTCGTTCAAATGTTAATAGTAAGGTTACAGCAGTCACATAGTATTCTTTCTCCTCCGCTAACCCACTTGGCCTCCTCAATCTGGAATGTACTTTGGCTGTTGGCTACAGAGCATGTTGAGTTCTCCTCAACTCAGATAACTAAACATTCTCTCCAGTCTAGCAGCCAATGAAGTTATGGCATTTTCAGGTTCCCACAGAAACTCTGCTCTAGCTGTGTCTTACTTATCCCCACCCCTATATATTGTAAGCCCTTGCAGGCAGAGCCTCATTATTATGCACATCGCTATAGAATATGCTGGAGCTTTATAAATGAATGTAATATTAGTAAAAACATATTTATTACTGTTATTCATGTCAATTACTTACCTGATATTCAGCCAGGACAGCATAGGGGTTGTGCCCCCACCAATAAACCACACTGTGAAGAAGACAATGAGAAGGGTGGTGGAAAACATCATCTGATGAGAGTATGTAGCTGTATCTCGGATGGACAGAGCAAATGCCATAGCACCTCGAAGACCTTAAAAAAAAACAAAAAAAAAACATACTTTGTTATCTAGGCAGTTATTTGTATTTTTACAATAAATTTTTCAGCTGTAATGAGTGCAAACAAGAGGTCAAAGAAAATAAAAGGAGAACCCAAATAAAGGGGTTACTCACAAAGGTGGAGTAAAGAAAGACTGAGTACAATTGTTTTGAAAAGAACATCAAATCCACAAAAATCACATTTTTGTGAATGCTGTGTATTTCGGTCTACACAGTTGTTTGTTTCATTAACAAATCATCAAACAGTTTTCTCAATTTTAATTCAAATTTCCTGCATACTCCACTTTTGTGAAATATTTCCACACACTACACCCTGAGCTGTAATAACCTAATGTACAGTCATATGAAAACGTTTGGGAACCCCTCTCAGCCTGCAAAATAATTTACTCCACTTTAAACAAAAAAGAGAACAGTGATTTGTCTTTCATTTCCCAGGAACATCGGAGTACTGGGGTGTTTTCTAAACAAAGATTTTTAGTGAAGCAGTATTCAGTTGTATGAAATTAAATCAAATGTGAAAGATTGGCTGTGCAAAAATGTTGGTAATTTTGCTAATTTGAATGCATGTAACTGCTCAATACTAATTACTGGCAACACCAAATTGGTTGGATTAGTTTGTTAAGCCTTGAACTTCATAGGCAGATGTGTCCAATCATAAGAAAAGGTATTTAAGCCAATTGCAAGTTGTGCTTCGGTTTGTCTCTCCTCTAAAGAGCATGGGATCCTCAAAGCAACTCTCAAAAGATCTGAAAACAAAGATTGTTCAGTATCATGGTTTAGGGGAAGGCTACAAAAAGCTATCTCAGAGGTTTGAATGGTCAGTTTCAACTGTAAAGAATGTAATCAGGAAATGGAAGTCCACAGGCACAGTTGCTGTAAAACCCAGGTCTGGCAGGCCAAGAAAACTACAGGAGCAGCATATGCTGAGGATTGTGAGAATGGCTACAGACAACCCAACAATCACCTCCAAAGACCTGCAAGAACATCTTGCTGCAGATGGTGTATCTGTACATTGTTCTACAATTCAGCAAAATTTGCACTAAGAAAATCTGTATGGCAGGGGGATGAGAAAGAAGCCCTTTCTGCACTCACGCCACAAACAGAGTCACTTGTTGTATGCAAAAGCTCATTTAGATAAGCCACAGTCATTTTGGAACAAAGTGATATGGACTGATGAGACAAATTTAGTTATTTGGTCATAACCAAAAAAAAAACAAAAACAAAAAAAAACACTTTGCATGGCGGAAGAAGAACAAGGCATTAAAAGAAAAACATCTGCTACCTACTCAATATTGGTGGAGGTTCCATCATGCTGTGGGGCTGTGTGGCTAGTTCAGGGACTGGGGCCCTTGTTAAAGTTGAGGGTCTGATGAATTCAACCCAATATCAATAAATTCTTCAGGATAACGTTCAAGCATCAGTCACAAAGTTGAAGTTACGCAGGGGTTGGATATTCCAACAAGACAATGACCCTAAACACACTTCGAAATCTACAAAGGCATTTATGCAGAGGGAGAAGTACAATATTTTGGAATGACCGTCATAGCCCCCCTCCCCCGAATATCATCAAAAATCTATAGGTTGATTTAAAGCAGGCTGTCCATGCTTGGCAGCCATCAACTCCAAAGAATTAAGAGGGGTTCCCAAACGGTTTCATATGACTGTATATTACTATTAGCATTGCAGGACAAACTAAGCAAAATGAAAATCTGTTCTGACTTGCATGGCAATTTGAACATGCTCCATGGAATTGTTATGCAGTGGTAGGTTATATTTTTAACCCATATTAAAATGAAACGCACATAAAACCTGACAAATCACTTATGACTTCCATGAAAATTCTGCTGTTACTGTGAGGCTAACTATATATATTTCAATATCTTAATACTCGTTCAGGTAGTGGAGCCATACATGTAAAGGGACGTCCTATAAACTTTCTGAATTAAAGTTCACTGATAGATAATTGCCTACTTTTCGACTACGTGTTGTACTACAACAGACAGAGGGACTTGCCTAATCATACCTGCCAAAACACAATAAACAACCATAAAGGAAATGTGTCTCTACTAGATAATTTGTAGAATCCTTTTGTGAAAGTGCATCTCCGATCTGTATTGTCAAGTGATGGTTAATATACAGCAATGAAACCTTAGAAGCAACTCAGTGGTTCCAGCTGTTACTGAGAGACTAAAAGCTAATGGCTCACATGGGATTTTGTATTTTAAATAAAGAAAAAAAGCTGTGCATATGTCAGAATTGCTTAAGATTATGGTTAATGTGAATCTATGGGCTTATGGTTCGTTCATACAAATGGTTACCTTAAAGACACAGATGTCGCTATACTGGGAAGATAGCTGCCACAATCACAACAATTCACATTATCGATAACAGGAAGAAATTAAAGTCAATTCTGTTTGTTTTGATCCCATGGTTTTTAGATGAAAAACAAAGCTGCAAATTACCCTGTGAGCCATTAGAGAACCTATCAGAAGTCAATTGTGTTTGTTTTCCAAAAAGGTGCTGAATTGGCACGGATATCTGCCTGGGCACACAAACTCAAACATCGGTTTGTATCTTAAATGATCACTGCCTCACAATACAGTTGAACTTAACTAGGTTTCATGAAACAGAGCAGATAACATGGGACAACCTACCTGAGAACATCAACATGTGCTGAAAGTTCCACCCAATTTTGTGCCTCCTTCCCAAATTCAGGAAAAACGAGAGAGGATAAATATGTGCAGCTCTGCCAACAAAAATAGCAACCTAGGAGAAGGCATTTGTCAAGGAATCAATCTTGAAGGAGCTGCGGATAATGAATGTTCCTGGCTCAGACTGTACTAATGGAATAAATCTCATACCAATAATGAACTTATTTTTAAGATTAATGCAAGCCAGGACCGGTTATCAAGAATGCTTGGCACCTGTGGTTTTACAGATAACGAATCTTTCCTAATTTGGATCTTCATACCTCAAGTCTACTTACTAGAAAATCATGTCAACATTAAATAACCCCAATAGGCTGGGGTTGCTTCCAGTAAAAAATAATTATATCTTAGTTTGGATCAAGTACAAGGTACTGTTTTTAATATTACAGTGAAAAATGAAATAATTTTTAAAAATATGGATTATTTGCATAAAAAGGAGTCTGTGGTAGATGGCCTTTCGATAATTTGGAGTTTCCAGATAATGGGTCCCTTACATGTAACATACAATATAAACACATATTACAGGAAGTTATATGAAGTAAAGGATCAGACATGCAATAATCTTGTAGCCCTTAAATGAAGTGGGGCAGCTGACAAAACAGAGTACTCTGTATCTCCTTGGTACCAGACAAATTTGTATTATATGAGATACTTGCGGCCTAGCAGTCAGCAGAGATGATATTTCACACAGCACAGACAGTATTTCCCTGAATCTATGTTCCGTCTCTACTCCTATATCTATGAGAAAGTGAGTTAGCAGAGCAGTTTGCAAGCGTTGCAATGAAGTCACATCCATTCAGTTAGCAAAAAAGAACAATGCACATCTGTTTGTGTTTAAAGTTTAAAGTATATCTTATAGGGGGGGGCTCATTTTGCGTAGAAGATGTATTAGAGCTCACTCTTTTAAAAATCACCAGAAATCCTACATGCTCTCTACATGCAAAATTTGTAAAAAATAAATAAATAAATTAAAAAAAAAAAAAGGGCAATTATTTTGTTAGATTTTGTTTGTACTGGAATCAGTTAGTTGAGTGAGCTGTAATACATCTGATATGAAAGGAAGCCCCCCTATAAGATATATTCGATCATTCAGAATGAAGAGAAACAGATGGTGTGAGAGAGGGATAGTGAATATAAACTTGATTATTTAAGAAACGCAGAATTTTTAATTAATTGTATTTAGAAAGTTTCTTACTTCAGTATGAGGAAGCTTACATTTGGTTTTCATTTTCACGATAGCTCCCCTCTAAGTATTAAGCCAATTGCTTAGTCATCTAATTATTCCTTTGTACCACAAGCTATTTAAATATACTATTCTCTGATTTCCGATAGAAAAGAGTACTCTTGACAGGGCACCTGGCAGGTCTGCTGGCAGTGCTGGGAATTGTTAATTACACATTTGAGCAAACAAGAAAAGGATACAAAAGCCCCTACAATAAAAATGGGGCTAAACACGTGCTTCTGGAAGGTGAAAAGTGCCAAGCCCATGTATGAAAAGATAAAGTTCTCCGCCAGAAAGTGCAGGACTTCAAACAGCTGCAAGGAGGGAAGAGAGAGAAGGTAAGAGACACATGGACATACAGTCACAAAATGGTTCCCATGCATCAGCTTTGGGCAGTGCCGGGGAGATAGCATACCTGTTAATACACACATATGACATGACATTGTAGGAGGCCAAATACTGTAAGTGGGCAAAGAGACCATTTTTTGTGACATTTGCCAAAGCATGAGGAACCTCTGGGATTCCAGTAAAAATAATCCACTAATTAGTATTTCCCCTAGACTCTCTGCATGATTTAGCTGAAATTAACTCTTATAAGCCTTCTGTATATAACTGTAGCTGACAGACTAATGAACCATGATAAATGTTGGTGCTGTAAATTTGATGAGATGTTATTTCAAGGCTGTGAAAGTCCTGGATTTGCCTGTCCAAAAACATAAGCTGTACATGGAATAAATAAAACGGGCAATAACAATGTAGCGGATCACTGACATTTGTATAGTTACATAAGCTGATGCGAACTGACAGGTATGAGCAGTTGAATAGAAAGGGTTACAGGAAAGTACCTTAAAGCCGAAAATATACAGTAGGAGGAAGATGACTCACAATTTAAAATAAATCTAAGTATAGTTTCCTAAATGTATTTTTAGTGCTAGGAACTTTGTAATGCCTGCCTGTATGTCTCATCTCTTCCCTACTTGAGATCCTCTTTGAAGGTTAGCAGCCAGCAGCTGTTCTATTGACAGGTGCTCTAAGGTAGCAGTTGCTGCAACTGGTATCAAACCATCCTTGAGCTGCATCTCTCAGGTAAACATAAGATGGACAGCCCTTCAAGCACCAGCAAGAAGGACAGCTAGAAGTTGCTGAACTTTAATGGCATTCAGAGCAGGGGAGAGAAGAAAAAAACTGCAGAAATGATCCCATGTACCTCAAAGCTGGTATAACGTTTTTAACAAACGTACATTACAAAGTTGTTAATTTAGTGCTAGGGACCTATACTTACATTTTAAAAATAAAATTACTTTAAATTCCCTTTAAGGAAAAGCCTGCGCTTGCATGTGTTTCCTCTGTGTACTCCCACACTCCAAAAACATCCAGGCATGTTAATTGGCTCCTAATAAAATGGACCATTGTGTGTGTGTGTGAATGTAATAGGGACTTCAGATTGTAGGCTCTGCTGGGACAGGGACTGATGGATGCTGTGAAATCATCAGGGCTGTGGAATATGTTGGCACTATATTATGATAATACAATTTGTAGAATTAAAGCTATGTATAAAGAAGAAATGCAACCTGACTGGAATAAATAACAGTCATAGAGGTTAGAACTTAAATTACTTATAAAAATGCTGGACACCCTTAATTAATGGAATACAGTTCACAGCACACCAGTATCATACAGAGTAGAGCTGGATTCGAGCAGGAAGTATCTCACCCTTACACACTGGTGGGTGCACAGCTCATATCTTACACCTGGGAGAGGTTGTATATTTTAAAATATAAGTGTAGTTTTGGTAGCAGTGAAATTAAGTGCAACACATGGTTATGGATTTTTTGCATTTGTAAAACCCTCTACACTGGGGCACCAAAACATATAGCAGGTGATCGGGGGTGATTTTAGTTTAAAAGCTGCCTGAGGCAACGTTCAAGATACGCCCACCCCCCACTTACTTTTCCATAATTGCCGGGAGTCATGGGGGGCTGCCTCGCTAGCACAGAGAGTGCAACTGCAGAATTTTGTGTGTAATGACCGGAAATTTGGCTCTTAAAGTTAGCAGGATTTGCAGGTGATGCTCACAGGACTGAAGTATCTGGGGTAAGTGAGAAGCACTGTATCATAGTACTAAGGAATGTTGTAACTAAAGGGTAGGGACAGACCCAGACTAAAAATCTGAATTCTGTAAAATGCCAGAGGGGCTGCTGTAAAATGCCATAGACAGTCACTATACAGTGGGCCTGTGGGAGGCTGATTGAGCCTCTTTGTTCTTGAAATGCCAAGGCCTATTTTGAATCCCAGTCCAGACCTGGGTGGGGGTGGCCTACATCTCTATAGATGTTGCTGAACTGTAGCTCTTGGGGGAGTTGTAGTTCAACAAAATCTGGAAGGTTGCCTATCTATGCTGCGGTGCTTAAAATACTGGCTACACAATGACTAATTCTGTACAAGCCACAACCCTGTTTCATGTAAACTCAAGAAAGTTTCTCATGTATATAGTATGTATAAACATGGTTGTTTAACCACAAACACAAAGCAACATCTTGTATAAATATATGTTAAAATGAATAAGACTGAATGCAGCCCATTCTCATACATTCATTAACAAAAGAACACAAAAAAAAACTTTTAAAATGTTTATTTCCAGATAAAAGCTGGACTGAACTGGCTTTAAAAACGCAAATTAGGAAAACATGCTGCCTAATGGGCTGTTAAATTAAATTTAGTATTGCATGCAAAAGAATTTAGTATAGTATGCAAAAGAAACTAATTAAATAAACTTTGTAGGATTTTGGTAGATCTAGAATCAGTAACCTTATTAAATAGAGAGTCCAGTATCACACACACACTCCTATTTCATTCCAAACGAATGCCTGGTTTCTGTGGCCACAAAGACTACCAATGGAGGGGGTGAATCACAGTTTAATAGAGTACTCTTACCTGTTTGGTTCTGTTCCTTGACTCAGAAGATAAATTATTAAACGAGTAATGAGCTTGTGTGATGCCACAGAAAAGAACAGCCACTACACCTATTAACAGATATACATATGTAAGTAGGCTTTGATACTGATGGAGATGAACATTCAGCACCATATGATAATTGGCCTGAGCAACAATAAATGAAACAGCTTGCAATGTTAGCAACAAATATTACACAGTCTACTATGGATCATTTCCTAAGACAAACAAATATTTTACACATACTGTACAGGTATGGGATCCATTATGTGAAAAACCAATTACCGCAGTTGTTTTCAGACTTTTGGGGTTCAAGACCCTTTATGTGGTCTACAATTTGTTCAGGGTCCCATTTAACTCATAAGAAGGGGTGCAATTTAATATATTTAATGGAAATAGAACATATGGAGCTAGATCTGAAGAACAGTGTTCCATTTCATTTTTCAGCTGAAAAACCCCATCACTGCCAGTAACTTATTCTTTTTGAACACTCATTCCTGGATCAACTATATTTTCTGTTCACACTTACTAGCATGACCAAATGCAGATCTACAAAAACAATCTTTTAATAGTCATCCTAATTCTTCCCATGAATATCTAGAGCAGTAAATAAGAGTTGATCCGATATCTTACCCCATCTGGCCATAAGGCCAGGCTTAAAATCTAAAAGGTGTGATATAAGTGAGACCAAAGGGGAGGGGGGGGGGAATAAATATATAACCATATATGGAAGTTTATAATGGAGGAATAGTTTGATGGTAATTAAAGGGATACTGTCACAGGAAAAAATATTTTTTTCAAAACGCATCAGTTAATAGTGCTGCTCCAGAAGAATTCTTCATTGAAATCTGTTTCTCAAAAGGGCAAACAGATTTTTTTATATTTAATTTTAAAATCTGACATGGAGCTAGACATGTTGTCAATTTTCCAGCTGCCCCTATTCATGTGACTTGTGCTCTGATAAACTTCAGTCACTCTTTACTGCTGTACTGCAAGTGGGAGTGATATCATCCTCCTCCCTTCCCCGCCTCCCAGCAGCCTAACAACAGAACAATGGGAAGGTAACTAGATAGCAGCTCCTTAACTAGGGTTGCTGCCTTTTCTGGAAAAAAATACCGGCCTTCCTTTATGCTTGCAATTTTTTCCTATTAATAACATTGGCATCAAGCATCATTTTTTACCGGCCAGGCCTGTAAAATACCGACCCGGTGGCAACCCTATCCCTAACACAAGATAACAGATCTAAGAACAGCACTCAATAGTAAAATCCAGTTCCCACTGAGACACATTCAGTTACATTGAGTAGGAGAAACAACAGTCTGCCAGAAAGCAGTCCCATCCTTAAGTGCTGGCATGACCAGACAAAATGACCTGAGATGGCTGCTTACACACCAATATTACAACTAAAAAAAAAAAATACAATTGCTGGTGCAGGAATTAAATTTTATATTGCAGAGTGAATTGTTTGCAGTGTAAACAGTGAAATTTAGAAATAAAAACTACACCATAAAAATCATGACAGAATCCCTTTAAAGTGCATGGTTGCTAATAAGCTGAAAGCCTGGTATTGGCAAATATCTCAGAAACCACTAAAAACAAAAAATAGATGCAAAATGCCAAAAAGTGTTCAGAGAACAAAGTGTTCCAGTTTACATAAATTCATTTTATGGGTTAGATCCCCTGTAATGTCTAGGTTAGGGAAGGGGAGCCTTAATCAATGTCTAGGGGTCTGGACCCATGTACCACTTGAGATGAATGGCTTTGATATAAAGTTTGACAACCACTAGGTTAATGTTGGGGGACAAATGTATTAATTTTCAAGAAAAATCCCAGTAAGTTCACTCTCGCAATATATTGCATTTGTGTTGCAGCAATTGCTTTTTGTTTACAACTACATTTTTTTCTAAAATGGTGTTTAGTGCCACTAACGTTATGGCTATTCTCTTACCTGTAAAGCCGCAAGCCTCTGCCAAGAGGAAGGTACTCCAAGAGAGCAGGAAGAAGAGCGCTGTCTCCAGTAAGGGGAAGCAATGGAGCTTTGTAAACTTGGTCACGTTACCAACCAGTTAAGAAAACCAACTGTAGAAGGCCGCTTTAGCAATTTTATGGTGAGAAAACACAAAATATGCAGATCACTGACTGTATTGCCATCTACTGTAACAATGGAGTGATTAAAGACAAAGAAGATGGTAAAAAAGAAAATGGAGATGTATGGGAAATACTGGGGTTTGACATAGTAAAAGACATGAAAATATCGGAGATGGAATGTGTGTAAAATTGTAGCAGAACTAGCTGTAACCTATGAAATGTATAATTATGATATTATTTAAAAAAACAAATTAAAAAAACCACTTAATCAGAAAGGATATAAGAGCTGTTGAAACACCAGTACAAACTCCCATAGCAAAAGAGCCACTAAATATCCCAACAAATACGCCAACAGACTTGAAAAATGCAGAAGCATCAAATGTGTGCATGTTCTCCGCAGTGGGCTGGTAAGCAACAATTGACCTAAAGAGAAGCAAACAGGGCTATTCAGTTACAGGTCTTCAAGGGAAACAAAAAGGAGCATTGACACATGTATAAAGAAGCCTGGCTCCCAAGACGGACTTCATAGTAATGCAAAAAAATATATTTTTTCCAGTCATTCATAACAGCCAACATAGACAGCACTAAACTGATTAGCTGGCAACATGATACAATCTTAATGGCCAGAGCCCAGCAATTTACTTAAAGATGTAGGGTCACATGAAATCATGAGTGTTGAAACATTATTTACTTTATATTAAAAGAAACCAAAATGCTGGTCATTTTAAAATCAAAATGCTGATTTTACTAGTGACTAGTAGTGCTGTACAATCACTATCTACAAATACAAATAGCATGTATTCTATGAATGGTGAATACGTTCTGAAAATGCATACGAAAGTGAATGTCAGACAGGAGGGGTCATTTGTTTATGTGAAGGCAGTGTGCAAAGTGCAAAAATTAAATAAATAGATAAAAAAAATGAAGTCGGCCATTGTTTTGCCTTTTGCTTATGGACTTTCTCTGTTCGTAAATTACTGCAGCTTTCTGTGCTCACATTCGGAATTCATAGACCTGTGAATGCCTGCATTGCTGCCCATCGTATGGCAGATGATAAGGACAGAACTGATATGGGCCTTACCGGTGATGTTGCTCAGAGCAACCAATCAGATCTTTGCCTTTGTTCTCCAACTGTTGAAATCTAATTGCTGATTGGTTGTCCTGGGCAACATCACCGGTAATACTTCACTTCACTTTTTACACAGCATGATAAATAGGCCCCTTGTTGTGCTTGCATGCTGTGCAGCCTGTGTATAAAGCACATGTAGTGCTGACTTCGGTTTAAAATGTCTCAAGAAAGTTTTGCAGCCACTGGTTAGTGAACATTATGTGAAAATGCCTGTATAGTATATTCATATCCTAATGTTAATGGTTCTTTAATCTGGGTCATGCAGAGATCCCTGATTTCTTTGAAAAAATATATTGAATTCATGCATATTGATTTTAAGTTTCTTCTGGGACTCCATAATAGCTGGAAACTAAGGTGCACTTCTACATGGCGAAAAAAGCAGGTGGGTTTTTTTGGGTTTTTTTTGTAGCTGGGTTTTGAATTATCGTGATCATTTAGATTGACTGACATTTTTATAAAAGCCTTTAAGAATATTTGTGTAAAATGCATTTTGGTTGGTACTTACGAAGACAATACAAGGGCTACAGCATCATTAAGGACACTTTCCCCAAAAAGAAGAGCATACAAATCTACATCTGCCCTCAGATCATTAAATATGGCAAGGACAGTTACTGTAAAAGAAGCATAATAAAATATAATTAATTATTTTGCCACTGCAGAGTTTATATATACATTTCTGGCAGTTACCAGTCTACTCATTATTCATCTTATGCCTTGGTGTTATCTTTATTGCATGAGCCATAGAGAAAGAGAAAACACTTTCAGCCTTTTATCAGTTACAGTTATACATCAAGAGGTTTGTAAGAAGCATCACAATTTATTATTTTTAGAACTAAACAATATAATTTCACAATACTATTTTTATGCAGATGATTTGTAGTATATTCAAATGGTGCCTGATGTAAAGGATACATTTCGTAACTTACATGTAAATTTATACTAGAACGCTATTATATTCATATATAAATATTTCATGGAGAATTAATTGACTCCAGCTTCAGTAGCAGCTGCTGAAAACCAATATGTGTGAAATTATTTTGTAATCAAAATGTCTCCATCTAGCAACTCTTTGGGGTACTGAGGGATACCTCCACTACAAAGTCATTTGGCCACCTCCATTTAATTGCTCCTTAATGCAATATCTGAAATCCGCATAATGCCTTTTTGTCTGTGGAACACAAGGTGCTGAGTGTAGTGTTACAAAGGATGGGAAATAAGCAATAAACACACTTGAAAGTTATAAACTCATGTAAACGATCTCCGGCATTTCCTTTTCTCAAGATATGTTCCACAATAAAATGACATGTGAAATATATTGTTTACACTAAAGCTGAGGAAATAATCATTCTCCATGCTTATAAAAAATTCAAGAGTGATCCTGGACTTTTTTCCCCCCCAGAATTCCTGCTGCTTTCCACATGAATAAGGCTGATATCAACACAACCATTATGCTTTTCTTGTGGTTTGACCATTGCTTTTAGGGGTTAAAAATAGACAAATAGCTAACAGTGTAATCCTGCACTGTCACAGAGGATTGTTGCAAGACAGATAATTGTAGTACTAAACTAAACTACTTCATTCTTGTGCTGACTCTGTGTAAATCAGTGTAAAGGGCTTACTACTTCTTGGCATCTATCTGGGCATCGCAGCAGAATTCATTCCAACAGTATATCATGTTTACCTCTATTGTGCTACAAGCTCTTGTAAAGGCTTTACTCCAGGGTTTAGATATAAATACAAGGCAACATCTTTAAGTAATTACACATTTGAGTTTTTATACCTAGATGATTAGTGGTATTAATACAGTGAATTTTTATAAAGTAGGTTAAAAAATACTACTCTGGCTTTTGCACAAACACAACCAAATCGACTCTAACAACAAAACAAAAATCATACATTTCCTTAATAAAAGCAGTTAAGAAGGGCTCAGTAGGCTTCTGGCCTTGAGATATGGCCCTCTGAGGATGATAAATTGGAGCTCAAAAGACTTACAACATGACAGTTTTAAAGCATTACTGCCACAAATATGTTGTATGCCAGATTATAACCCTCTAGAGGCCAGAGACTCACTGTGCCTGAAATATTATGTTTGTGGGCATCAATGGTAATATATTTTACAGAGGATAGATAACAAGTGACGTGAAATATAAACTGTTGTTACTTATTTTCATTACAATTGACAGTATCCACTCTGATACACCATATCATAAATAAAATTATTAGTACCTGGATCTGTAGCAGAGATTATGGCTCCAAAAAACAGACAGTCAGTGTAGTAAAACTTGCCATTCAGTTGTCCCACAAGCTTCATTAACTTTACTACCCCATACATAAGATTCCTAAAAAAGTAAGAAAGCATGCATCATTTCCACATATAGCACTATATTTGCAAATTACACTGCAGATGTATGGCAATGAACTACAACTATTACAAGTTGCACTGAATATTCAGCTAGAAATATTGATATCACCTTTAGGTCATATTAACACTTCTTTCTGGCCCAGTTGGAGGGAATGTCTGTAGTGTAAATGGGATTGCCCAGATTGGTACGGAGGTACATGCACACACATTAATCAGCTACAAGCCTCAAGAACCCAAACTATTGTCTCTCGTCTTTCAAGCAAATCAGAGGGTGTGGCATTGGAACTTGCATTCAGCTTCAATAGAAGTCAACATATTAAGCGACACTGGGGTTCAATGGACAGTAACTCATAGCAACCAATCAGCGATTAGCTTTTTTTTCAGCCAGCTGCAGGTTAAACAATGAAAGCAAATCTTTGGTTATCATGGGTTACTGCCTAGGTGAATATTTGCCCGGTCTTTATAAATGAGCCCCACTGTCATCAATCATCTTAGCATTCTCAAGCGATATATAATAAATCCAGTTTTGTAGCTGCAACTGCATAGTCTGAAGTGTGAGCTAGCCCTTGAGCTGGCCATACCCAGGTGTTTTCCAACAAGCAGGTCAGACAGTCAGAAGTTGCCAGATTTGGTTGTCCACATAGATGGCCAAATAGCACTAATCTGTACATTCAGTGGATGAGCAGATGTGAAATAAGTGAGAGGAAACTGGTTCCTCTTACTATTGGATTTGCCACAGCCTCATACTTGTGCTGATAAGTTGAGGAATGTTGCAACCAAATTGTTGTCCTTCACACTGGCTTCTCCAGACTCAATGTGACTTTGTGCAACAACAACAACATCAAACAGAGCTCCTAAGTCTCTCCACTGTTGCAGCAGAACGGTTTTGTATAAAATAAACATCGCAGCAGGCATTGCATCCGTGACTCACCCGATAATGAAGCAGGAGAGTGCCGTACCAAAGAATGCATAAGTGAGAATGGATCCAAGGTTTCGGAAAAAGTGCCTCTGTATGAGATAGACACAATAAAACAAATGCAAGGATCAGATTTTAAAAGGAAGGCATTGGTTCAGACAGACAGGAAAACAAACAAATATTGATCATTGCATCTAAATTATACATTCCTTATATAACAAAGTAACAGATTTGTATAGCCATTTATCGGCATGATATTTTTTAATTTCATTACGCAATCATAGGAGCCTGAAAAAGTTAATGTTTCTGTAATTGTACTTTTGTATTGTTTTGCCAAATGAATGAAATATATAAAAAATATAAACTTGATCTTTTTAAAGGAATATGGTTCTATTTGAGCTTGTCATTGACATTAGAAATGGGCATGAGCGGGTGGTGACATCCTGTGGCCAGTCTACATTGCTACATTAATAATAGCACAGGAAACACAAAAAAGTTATCATCTGAATGGGATTATCTGAAGTAGACATAATTGGTAGTGTAAGACATTATACATCATTAAATTACACAGTAAATGGAACCAATAGAATGTCTGCCAAATGTGCTAGGGCTAAAAATACAAAAGACGACAAGCAAAGCTTAAACAGCTAACCCATGAAGAGAATAGCATTTCTACTTATTTGACAGCCTCCCCAGGGAACTAGGAAGTCAGTGAGCCAATAACCTGGGTACCCCTGTTAGTATGGGACCTCATGATTTCTGAAGGCACCGCTGTTTAAAGGTCAGAAGACCAGAATTGTAAAAAAAAAAATAAGCAAATAAAAAAATAGATACAATAAGAAATAGGTGTTAATTAAAAGGGATGATGAAACCAAAATTTAATACAAGCTTTAGCACACAGAAATAAGAATCTAACCCCATATGTAATATAAGGTACTAAGTTTGCCCAAGAGCAGTAACCCATGGCAACTGATAGAATACTTGCATTTAAACAGGTGTCCAGTAAATTCGACCTGCTTATTGGTTGCTATGGGCTACTGCCCTTGGGCAAACTTAGTGCCTTTTATTACATAACCCCATAAATATATTAAGACTTTCTCAAATTATCATGTTATTCCTCAGCAATCCGTCTCTCTGCATGAAGTCTTTGGGTCAGAATATTTTTTGGTGGACAGTAAGTTCTTATCAATTATTGGTCTCTGCCCTAGAGGCCTCAACGATGTATTTCAGTTGTCTTTGTGTCAGTTGGGTTTTGCAAATGTCTGCATATGTTGAGGAATATAGTAATTATTGGAAATGAGATGTACACTAAACCAAAGAGAATAGATTACACTCAGCAAGAATTTACTCCATTGCAATACCTACACCATTAGAAATATAGACCCCAAGTAAGTTCCCTTATTACATCTCTTGTTAACCATGTGTGCCTAGATATATATCGACAAATTTTGGAAAAAAATGGGTACATTAAAGCTCACGTTCTTTTGATTGTAAAAATGAACGGTTCGTTTTGGTTTAGGTATGCCAGTACCACATAAGTGGTCTGCATTTAAATATGTATGATTTGTCCTGCTTGTCAATATGAGAAATAAACTGTATCAAATGAAGAGGCCCTGAATTCTTATTTTAAAAGCATGTTTTACATGTGAATCCAGGCTTACCTTTTTTAAGCTATATCCAGCATGAAATATAATAGGTGGTAACAAAATATTGAAGAAGACTTCAGGATCAAAGGTTACCTGTAAGGAAAAAAAAAAGTCAGGTGTTAATACACAGTGACACCCATGTACAGTAATGTTCTTGCCAAAAGCACATCAGGTTAATGGCCAGAGCCAAGGAAAGTTGGGATCTCTGAAGTATTTAGACCAAATACACATGGAACACTGGCTCCGCTGCTGCAGCTCCGTTTATCTGCATTTAAAAGCTACTAAAGATGTATAGGTATCGGATTAGAAAATTATGATTACCACTGGATTTTGCATTAAAAATAGTTCAATTTATCTGTATGCAAAAGAAAATATTAGAAATATTGTGCCATTAAATGGAAGGTAGTAGTCATACCGCAGTACAGTAGTCATACAGTGCAGTAGTAGTTTCAAATTTTTTTTTCTATAATTTTTGAATTATTTGCCTTCTTCTTCTGACACTTTCCAGCTTTCTAACGGGGGGGTCACTGACCCTATCTAAAAATCAAATGCTAAGTAAGGCTACATATTTATTGTTATTGCTACTTTTATCACTCATCTTTCTAATAAGGCCTTCTGCTTTTTATATTCCAGATTCTTATTCAAAGCATTGTATGGTTGAAAGGGCAACTTGAACCCTAGCAACCAGAATCCTGAAACTGCAAACTGGAGAGCTGCTGAATAAAAAGCTAAATAACTCAAAAATCACATTAAAAAAAAATGAAAACTAAATGCAAATTGTCTGTTAACATCACTCTTAATCATACTAAAAGGTGAACAACCCCTTCAATGCTTATGTTTGCCTGATATCCAGTTCAGTTTCGATGCCACCATTCCCAATATGTGTATTTGGGATATTTAAAGGCACAGCAAGCTAGAATATAGCACTGCAATCATTCATTTATTTTCATTTAGCACATTAAAGTTATTATTTTGACATTTGCATGCTCCTTTTTTACTTTCGAGAACAGGTAGAACAAATGAAAAAACAAAAAGAGAATAAAATATATAGACTTATTTATGCTTTGTGAGGATGTATTTCAAAAGGCAAGCATTCGGCAGTGAATGACATACTCAAAAATACGCAGGATATGAAATCACCTATCCAGAAACCATTTATCCAGAAAGCTCTAAATATTGTAAGGCATCACCCATTGAGTCCATTTTAAGCAAATAATTAAAATATTTAAAAAATTATTTCCTTTATTACTTAACAATAATAATAAAACAGTACTTTGTACGGAGACTATTATTTCATATTAGTGGCAACACAACCATATGGGTTAATTTAAAGTATAAATTATTTTTAAGTACCGTAGATTTAAGATATGGTGATCCAAATTACAGAAAGAACGCTTATACAGAAAACCCCAGGTCCCCAGCATTCTGGAAAATAGGTCCCATGCCTGTAATTTAGCAGAAAATAAAAAAAAGATATTCCTAATAGTTGCCTTTTAAACAAGAAAAAGGACACTATACTTAAAAGAAGAAAGTCCTAGAGAACAGGCTGCAAGAGGGATCACTTTGCAACATGGATCTACAGTAGCTTTAAACTGCTTATTTGGCCAATCTGTAAAAGCCAAAAAAGTGCAAAAGCACAAGAATAAAAAGCTGTTTTAGTCTCAGTGGTTTGCCTTTTCTCTTTGTTGTCCATTTTATAAAGAGGTCAGATATTTTGATGTTCATATTGGCTATTCAAGTGGCTCTGGAAGTGCTCTGAAGCCTGCTACTCATGTGAAGACTTTCAAGTAATCCAATAGTAACAGACTGAGATTCAAATAGCTGGACTGTGTTCAGAATGCCCACACGTGGATAAGGGACTCGGACAGTGTCAAAAGTACATACAAAGATACACGTGGTTTTTTTAAGGGTAAAAAATAATAATAATAATAATGTTACAGGCTTAATCCCACCTCAAACCAGCACCAAAAGTAAAATGTCCATGTGTGATCCACCACTTCAACACATTAATATTGCAGTAAAGAGTGTTCAGTCTTGAAGCTATATTAGGGCGGACACCTTAGGGGAAGTGGCTGATGGGAAGATTAGTTGCCTGTGATAAATATGGATGACCACTGGCGACTTATTTCATTCTTTTCCACCAGCATAATTTGCCAGTGGGAAAAATAATTGTGTTGCTTCATTCTTTCAAAGTCAGGCCAAAGTTGCCTCTTCTCACACCATTAGCCTCATCAGCAGAACTTACCCACTTGCACTGAAGAGTGGAAATGGGACAGCTCAAATGCTAGTTGGGTGCTGGAAAAAGGGAGAATTACAAGTTTACAAGTACAATGTCTATATATAATTTCCCTGATAGGAGAAAGAGGCACTCAAAAGGAGAGAACACTATGCTAACGAACACTAAGGTGGCCATAGATGTAATGATAATATCACACAAAACAAATTTTCACAAGATATTCGATGTGTATATGGTATCAGATCGATATTGGAAGAAGACTTGGATATTGGTCAGCTCGTCGATTGTGCTAGCCCGAAAATTTTGATCAGGCACCTTTGAAGGCACCTGAACAAAGGACACGGTTAGTGCTGGATCATCAGATACAGGTAGAATTCTATTGTTTCTACCTGTATATCTGACAATTCAGCTCTACACGTGTATTGAAAGAACAATCTTTCCTGGAAAGATCTTTTCCAGGAATGATCGTAATTGTAAATCCTATGGCCACCTTTAGAGAGATTTGTATGGCATCCAGACTGCTCAATAGCTTCAGAAACCTATTAGAGGAGATGGTTGGACAACACTGCACTAGCAGATGGCCAAGGATCTCTCACATGCAACAATAGAGATCTTAAGCTCCTTATCAACAGTTCTTTTTCATACAGAGAGATCTTTATCATTTGGAATGATTTTCCGTGAGCAATGCTTTGCCATGCTTACTAAAACCATCTAATTTCCCACGTGCAGACAGCTTTAGGCACTACAATATAACAAAACTTAAAACCACCAGTTTGCATCAAGACCATAGAAATAACAGGAGATCAGGCTTTTTAGAATTAATACAAGGACTTTTAGTAATGGAAGCCAAGTGTACCAGATCTATGCACAGTTCATTAAAGGAGAAGGAAAGCTACGGAGGCATTTTATTGCCAATAGAGTAGCTGCAATAGTGCAAGCTAGAATGCTATATTTATTCTGTAGAATATTTTACCATACCTGAGTAAAAAGCTCTAGAAACTCTCTGTTTGTTTAGAATAGGAGCTGCAGTATTAATGTGGTGTGACATCACTTCCTGCCTGAGTCTCTCCCTGCTCTGGGCTCAGATTACAGTAGAGAAGGGAGGGGGGTGGGGAAGAGGAGCAAACTGAGCATGCTCTTGCCCAGGGCAATGAGGTTTAAGCTGAAGGCAGGAAGTCTGATACAGAAGCCCATTTGTACACAATAGAAGGAAAGAATTGCAGTGTTTCTTTTGACAGGGGACTCAGAGCAGCATTACTTTGAGGGTTTACTGGTATATTTAGATGGACCTTTCTGATAAGGCTTACTTAGTTTTAACCTTTCCTTCTCCTTTAAACAACTAACTCAGCTCTTACTGAAATTATCTGCCAAGTTTTAGTTGTTATAATTCCCACAAATTTAAAAAAAAGTCAACTTATTCCACAGTGCTATACAATAGATGGGTGTGTACATTGAACATACAGATTACATACAAACACAACAATACAAAAGGTAAAAGGCCCTGTAAAGTCTAATAGTTAATGGCAATGATATTACTAAAAAATATTTTCCATTTGGAAATATATCTGTTTTATTTTTTTTTACAACCAAAACTTGCCTTCAAGCCTGAAATTCAAAAATAAGCACCTGCTTTGAGGCCACTGAGAGTAACATCCAAGGTGTTGGGGAGCAACATGTTGCTCACAAGCTACTGGTTGGGGATCACTGGTGTAAAGAATGATATTCCGAGACAATTTGCATTCATTTTTTATTATTGAAAGTTTGAGTTATTTAGCTTTTTATTTGGAGGGGTTGAACTTGGACTGTCTTTTTTCAACCCAATTTAACTATGTAACTATGTAACTAACTATGTATTCAGCAGCTCTTCAATTTGCATCTTAAGCAATCTGGTAACTAGGGTCCAAATTACCCTAGCAACCATATATTGATTTGAATAAGAGACTGGAATATGAATAGGAGAGGGCCTGAATAGAAGGACCAGTGATAAAAAGTAACATTAACAATACATTTGTAGCCTTAGCGCATTTGTTTTTTTAAAGGGAGTCAGCGACGCCCATTTGAAAGCTGCAAAGAGTCAGAAGAAAAAGGCAAATAACTATAAAAAAATAAATAATGAAAACTAATTGAAACGTTGCTTATAATTAGAATAATAACATTATAAAAAGTTACCTTAAAGGTGAACCACCCCTTTAACAAACCTTTCAGGGGTTATATGCATGGCTTTAACAATGCAAGGATTATTTAATATTATCCTATGCATAACTCTTCCAGCTAAGTTTGGCTTCATTAGTGATCCATTTCCATCTGCCTGCACTATTCACTTTGCTTTTGTATAACTGCTGCTATGATGATCTGTGATGGGATAAAGGTTTAACGCCATTTTTACTGTATAGACTAGAGGGTTCAAGATGTTTGGTTTCACTGGCTGCCAGTCCCTGACAATCAATGCAGTTGCATTGTGCAAACAAATTGTTGAAACACTGAATAAACCACTTTCAGTTGTTATAGGGTCATG
The DNA here is from genome assembly GCF_017654675.1 of Xenopus laevis. Taxonomy (NCBI): domain Eukaryota; kingdom Metazoa; phylum Chordata; class Amphibia; order Anura; family Pipidae; genus Xenopus; species Xenopus laevis. The sequence continues at coordinate 119,421,218 of NC_054373.1, forward strand.
GTCTCCTTTGGGGATGGGGGCAAAATGCCTAAAAATACCTTCAGTTCAATAGCACTTGAATTCCTACCAACGGTTCTTTTGTTACACAACTGTTAATGTATTGTCTGTGTTGTTTCGACTTTACAACATTAGGCTGCACCTCATAAGACAACATTTTTATAAACAGCTTATAGTTTTAGCACAGGGCCTACAAAAGAATAGTTTGATTGCATGTCTCCATTAAGCTAATCAAACAGATGCTGCTTTAATGTACTTCTGCCACCAGAGGGTGACAAGAGCTATAGCAGAATTTTAGCAAGGACTATTTATTAAAATTTACAGAGCAGGCACAATAAATACAATTTGTTTATTCTTGCTATGCTCCAACGTAAATGCAATCATTCCCCTCCAGAATCAGCTGAAAGTCTTGCTGTAATACAACAAGGGAAAATTGTGGAACTGTGAAATTTGCATGACATGCTAGAGATATGTGCTAAGTTAATATAAATAAAAGTTAAGATTAAAAAAATAATAATAATAATAATAATAATAATAATGGAAGGCTTTGCCAATCTGTAGATATTATTTTATCTCTAGGTTTATCATTAATGGGAATTTTAAAAAGTCACAGGTTACCAGCAGAGATGTGGCATGCTTGGCTGTAAATGCTAATTCCTTTTGCCTGTTTTTGAAAATTTATTTTTATAGTAAAAGCTTTCTTATGTTTCTGCCCACAGAAATGCACAGTGAGGCACGGACACTATAAGCACCAATAAGTCACCTCCAACACTGGGAAAACAAGAAGTCACCTCGCACACCCTGGCCGTCCGAATTTTGCGAAACCTGGTGCTCGATGAAGGAGGTATTGGCAGCCTCCACAACAGACAAAGAAGTAGAAAATCACCGGCACAACAGGATATTTCTGGCAGGGAAACCCTTGCTCATTTATTTGTGGATGCAACGTTTCGGGGGCGTACACAAAGGGGGGGGGGCTTGACAAAGGGGTACACTCCAAAACGTTGCATCCACAAATAAACAAGCAAGGGTTTCCCTGCCAGAAATATCCTGTTGTGCCGGTGTATCACATATTATATACACATATATATCTGTATGTGGGCTATACTTTTCCCCTCAGAACAGCAATATCTGCTAAAAATGAGGAATTATAAATCAATGTAAGTTACAAAACGTAGCTATACCTACTTTTCTTAACATATCATTCTGCTCCACGTTATTTATCTTCTCAGGGATAATTTCACCTTTCAACGTATATTCAAAGAACTTGCCGCTGACGTTGACTAATATTGTGGTAAAAGCTCTTTGTTCTTGAGAGCAGCTGATGGGTTTATCGTAGCCACTGCTAGAAGGTGTGCCATATCTTAGTATCACCCCAACAATCAGTCCTTACAAGTAAGAGAGAGAGAGAGAGGAGTTGGATGAATGTAGGTTATAGGAGACATGCAGTACATTCTAAAGAGATATTCACGTGGATTGAAGAGTTACTTTTTTGCATTCCCTAAATGATTCACCATATAATTGTTTCCACACTATTCTGTGCAACATATTCATTAGCAAAATTGTTTCAATTGTCATTAGACCAGAGAGAAACCACCAGGCAGAAGTAAAGTTGTGTATATATAATTTGTCCCAAGGGCACAAGGACAGAAGGCGGTCCTAAGCGGAACTTCGTGCAGACACTGACCCCCACAAACAGTTGACATTTGAAGATACGGGAGTAAACTCACTTGGTTTACATTGATGGAGTGGCTAGGGTGGGGATGGGGTAGGGAACAGGTTACAATTGTTTTATAAGTTAGTAGTTAGGATGGTGTCACATAGAATGGTAAACTGTATAATGATAACAGAGAGGAAAAAGGTAAATACAATATGTTGTTTTACACATATACAGAAACATGGTTAGCAAACAACAATGGCTATGGTTAAGATCTTATCTTGGAATGAAAGAGGTCTAGGCAATGCAATTAAAAGATTATTGTTTGATTTTGTCCGCAGGAATAAACCCCAGTTGATCCTACTACAGGAGACCCATCTGGTGGGAGGGAAAGTTTTAGCACTGAAAAAAAACCTAGATTAGTTCAATGTATCATTCCCTCCACTAAGCAAACTTCTATTGGTGTTTCTATGTTGGTATGTAAGACATGCTCGCTTACTGTGGAATCAACTATCTCGGATAAACAAGGGAGATATGTTATCATACAAGGGGCACTTCAAGGCAGGAAAATCACCCTAGTGAATATTTATGCTCCTCCCCCACTCACGGAAATTTTCCTAGATGAAGTTATGGTAAAAGTACTAACCCTCCCTATGGCTCCCTTACTGTTTATGGGGGATTTTAATGCGGTAGCCAATGCAGATCTAGACAAGCTACATCCCCCCAAGAACCTCTTCAGCAGCCTTAAATAGATGGTTAAATGCATTTCAATTAGTGGATTTATGGTGGGCCTGTAACCCGGGAGTGAAACAATTTACGTGCTACTCCCCAGGGTACAACAATATATCTAGAATAGACCTGGCCCTAGGATGCAGTAAAATTAAATGGGTGCACTTGGAGATTGGAGATTAAAGGAGAAGGAAACCCCCAGGGCGCTAAACCCCTCCCCCCCTCCCCTGTGCTGCCCCCCCTCCCTCCTCCCCCCTGGCCTACCTGTCCCCCTGGGCAAATGCCCCTAACTTTTTACTCACCCCTCTGCGCAGGTCCTGTCCACGGAGTACGCAGTCACCATCTTCTCCCACGCGCGTCTTCTTCCTGCTCTGATCGGCGTTTTCTGGCGCATGCGCAGTAGGAACAGGTACCGGTACGGCTCTACTGCGCATGCGCCGAATGTCACAAAGTTTTCCGATTTCACTTCGTGACATTCGGCGCATGCGCAGTAGAGCCGTACCGGTACCTGTTCCTACTGCGCATGCACCAGAAAACGCAGATCAGAGCAGGAAGAAGACGCGCGTGGGAGAAGATGGCGACTGCGTACTCCGTGGACAGGACCTGCGCAGAGGGGTGAGTAAAAAGTTAGGGGCATTTGCCCAGGGGGACAGGTAGGCCAGGGGGGAGGAGGGAGGGGGGGCAGCACAGGGGAGGGGGGGAGGGGTTTAGCGCCCTGGGGGTTTCCTTCTCCTTTAAGCCCATACTGGGCGAAACACACCCAACTGAATGAATCTATTCAGACTAGTTAAAGGAAAAATATACCCCCAAAATGAACACTTAAGCAACAGATAGTTCATATCATATTAAGTGGCATATTAAAGAATCTCACCAAACTGGAATATATATTTAAGTAAATATATCCCTTTTACATCTTTTGCCTTGAGCCACCATTTCATGATGGTCTGTGTGCTGCCTCAGAGATCACCTGACCAGAAATACTACAACTCTAACTGTAACAGGAAGAAGCGTGGAAGCAAAAGACACAACTCTGTCTGTTAATTGGCTCATGTGACCTAACATGTATGTTTGTTGGTATGTTTTTGAGTACAGTGAATCCTACGATCCCAGGGGGCGGCCCTTATTTTTTAAACCCAATGGCACATACTACTAGAAAATTATACTATTATGAAAATGGTTTATTTACATGAAGCAGGGTTTTACATATGAGCTGTTTTATGCAATATCTTTTTAGAGAGACCTACATTGTTTGGGGGGTATTGTTTTCCTTTAAGATGTCTTTCTTGAAGTAAACAGAGAAGAAGTACCCCCACATTGTACATCGGATGCCTTTAAGGCCTATACAAGGGGTGCGTTTATTAGTAATATCAAAGCCATAACGAATAATTTACAGGCAGATTTAAAATTTAAATCCCAAAGAGTACAAGAAGCAGAGGAAGCATATGTCACTTGTCCATCAGATCAAACCCATCAAGAATGGCAGGAAAAGCAAAGGACACTAAATCTAGCAGAGGTAGAGCTTACCAGAAAACACATACTTTATCAGAGAGCCAATATCTTTGAAAATGTGGAAAAAAAAGGGAAACTTTGGCTCACTTATTGAAGGATAATAACACATCTATGGCAATACCAGCAATAAAAATGTCTTTGGTGGTGTCGGCCCCAGAGGACATAAACAAAAGATCTACATCCTACTATTCAGAATTATACAGCTCTACTTGAGGAGGTACAAGCATACTTAAAGGAAAACTATACCCCCCAAACAATGTAGGTCTCTATTAAAAGATACTGAATAAAACAGCTCATGTGTAAAACCCTGCTTCATGTAAATGAACCATTATCATAATAATATACTTTTTTAGTAGTATGTTCCATTGGGTAATCATAAATAGAAAATTGCCATTTTAAAAAATAAGGGCCGCCCCCTGAGATCGTAAGATTCACTGTGCACACATACAAACCACATGTAAGGTCACATGAGCCAATTAACAGACAGAGTTCTGCCTTTTGCTTCCTCACTTCTTCCTGTTACAGTTAGTGTTGTAGTATTTCTGGTCAGGTGATCTCTGAGGCAGCACAGATAGAGTCACGAAATGGTGGTTCAAGGCAAGAGATGTAAAAGGGCAATATTTATGTAAATATATATTCCAATTTCGTAAGATTCTTTAATATGTCATTCAATTTGATATAAACTATCTGTTGCTTATGTATTCATTTTGGGGGTATAGTTTTCCTTTAAGGGATACCGACATGCCAGAACTAGAGGAGTTAGCTATCACAGAACTAGCAGCAGTTATTACCCAAGAGGAAGTGGAGGCAGCCATAGGGGCCTTCCCAGCTGGGAAAACACCAGGTACTGATGGCCTGCCAATGGAGTGGTACAAGCAACATGTTAAAAAGATAGCACCACTTCTGGTGACTCTATCTATACAATGGTGTTAGGGAAGGGAAACCCTTGCCAGACTCTATGAGGGAAACGCTCATAATATTACTTCACAAATCAGGTAAGGACCCTCTGGAGTGTGCCCCAAATAGAACAATCTCTCTCTCATAAATGCAGACGCAAACATTTTCGCCAAGGTCCTGGCTACTCTACTAGCACCCGCATCTGGCCACGGTTATCTCCCCAGACCAAACAGGTTTCATGCTCGGCCGTACAATAGATATCAACATTAGAAGGGTCTTCCCCTACATATCGGTGCCTCATGCCATGCCAAATTTGATTGCCTTTTATGATGAGGTAAGTAAGATTCTGGACAGTGGGGGGCAGTAGATGTGATCTATTTGGGTTTTGCCAAAGCGTTTGATACTGTGCCCCACAAACAAATGCTTTCTAAACTAAGGTCTGTTGGGCTTAATGAAGTCGTTTGCACATGGATAGGAAACTGGTTACAGGATCGGGTACAGAGGGTGGTTGTTAATGGTAAATTCTTTACTTGGAGTAAGGTTCTCAGTGGGGTCCCTCAGAGTATTGGGTCCACTTTTATTTATTTTATTTAACTTTAACGTAACTTTATTTAACTTTTATTTAACGTGTTCATTAATGACTTAGGGGAAGGTGTTGTAAGTAATGTATCAGTGTTTGCAGATGACACAAAACTATCCAGCCCAATTAATTCCATCCAGGATGTGGCATCCTTGCAGCAGGATCTTTACAAACTGGCAATCTGGGCAGCTAAGTGGTAAATGAGATTCAATGTTGATAAATGTAAAGTCCTGCACCTGGAATGTAAAAATATCCAAGCCACTTGTACCCTTAATGGGATGGCACTAGGCAAATCCATTATGGAAAAGGACCTTGGAGTCCTTGTAGATGATAAACTTGGCTGTAGCAAGCAATGCCAGTCAGCAGCATCAAGGGCAAATAAGATCTTGAGCTGTATTAAATGGGGCATAGAGTCACGGGAGGAGGGGGTCATTCTTCCATTGTGCTGAGCACTTGTAAGGCCCCATCTAAAATATGTCGTACAGTTTTGGTCTGCATCACTCAAACAGGACATTATTGTATTAGAGAGGGTACAGAGAAGGTTAACTAAGCTTGTAAAATGTATGGAAAATCTTATATAAGAATAGAGAGGGGATGCACACTCAATAAAGAAAATAATACTTAATAAACAAAGGTGGTATTTTACAATTCTCTTTTATATAGTGTATAGTAAACAAATATACATCAGACAAACTGGTATATTATGCACAACAGTATTAGCACAAATATATACATACCACCAAGTTACAAGATCAAGGCAAATAAGGGAGAAACCACAGGGAGCAGAATTCCCCTTGACAAAGGCTATAGTGCCGAAACGTTGGGGTGTTCTCATCATTGGCTAGTGTATCTGCTCCCTGTGGTTTGTCCCGGATACATTAGATAGCTTTAAGAAGGGGTTGGATTGCTTTTTAGCAAGTGAGGGAATACAGGGTTATAGGGGATAGCTCATAGTACAAGTTGATCCAGGGAATAGTCCAATTGTCATTTTGGAGTCAGGAAGGATTTTTTCCCCCCCTGAGGCAAATTGCAGAGGCTTCAGATGGGTTTTTTTTTTACCTTCCTCTGGATCAACTAGCAGTTAGGCAGATTAAAAAAAAAAAAAAAAAAAACTAAAAAGGTTGAACTTGATGGACGTGTGTCTTTTTTAAAAAAAAAAAGACACATGGCTAGCTCTAGGAAATACAAGAAATGAACTGCAGTAAAGAGCAGTTAATACTTCAAATGTTACAGGAGGTGCAGGAATATCAATTATTAACTTATGGATGCCACTGCAAGCAAAATAAAGGAGCAATACAATGAGACTGAGAATGACTAAAGGTGTCGGAAAGAGATTTTTTGTCTGGGGCATCCTACTACTACTGAATCAGATTTAAATCCAAACTCAAAGAAGACTAGAGAAAGATTGCAGAGCATATTGGGTCAATAAGGAACAACTTTGATATTGCATCATGTATATGGGGTACGTAATAAAAGGTGCAAAGCTTGCTACTAGTCTAATTACCTATAGCAACCAATCAAGCAAGCGTGTTATTGTTGTTTTGGGTTACTGCACCTCAACAAACTTTTTTTTTTTTTATTACATGTGATGGGTAATCTTGACCCTCTCCTATTCATATTCCAGTCTCTTATTCAAATCAGTGTGTGGTTGCTAGGGTAATTTGGATCCTAACAACCAGACGTATGATGTATTAGTGGCCCTTCTTTGAACTTATGATGGCAAAAAACTGAAGACGTTCATTTTCTTTTCCAGTTTGAACTTGAAGTAGCCAGACCATAAAGCTACTTCTGTTTTAACAAGTGCATATTTTAATTGTGCTATAAATCAGTGAAATCTTCATTATCCTGCCCTTGAGGATATTAAAAGGATGATATCACACAGACACACACTGTTGTACAGAACAGGCAGCTGACTCATAATGAAATTATAAGTATTAATAAAAATAAGCCTTACAAATGCTTAGATAAATTGACGTGTCATCGTTATGCAGTTGTAATCTCTGTAATGTCATGTGAATCCTATGGAAATATGTAAATAAACCTGTAACTCTGCAAACACACATATTTGAAACCATTACAGATTTAGCAGAAGAGACAATGGGGCTCATTTATAAACACTGGGCAAATCTGCACTAGGTCAGCAACCTATGGCAACCAATCAAATGTTTGATTTCATTGTTCAACCTGCAGCTGTCTGTAAAAAGCCAGTCACCGATTGGTCGGTATGGGTTACTGCCCAGGTGCAAATTTGACCAGTGTTTATAAATGAGCCACAATGTGAGGTAAGGGCTGCATAGTGGAACATCCTTAAAAACCCCATGGGGGGGGGGGGAAGCACTCAGATCACAGGAAGAGGCACGGCACACAAACCAGCAGAAAGACTGACTCAAAGTCTGACCTATGTCATGAAGGACGGATTACCCTTATAGATCATGCCTAGGACATGTAAAATAGTTATGAAAAAAATGTAGACCTAAAAAGCCTTCACTCCTCGTGAATAAAGTTCTTTGCTCTAAATACAGGATAAAGTTAGTAATAGTAAAGATTTAGCAGATTAATTGTGCAAGCACATTTGTCAAATTATAGATAAAACACACAACATTAGAGGTCACTGGTGAAGTAAGTACAATCATGCAATGGGGAATAAAATCCCTCAAACAGAAAGGGGCAGATCTATTAAAAGTCTAATTGAAAATTCAAATTCGAATTTTTGATTTTTTTTTTTAATGTTCAAAACTCTCAAATTTGAATTGTAAATAATCCAAACTCGATTCAAATTTGAAATTTCATTTTGAGATTTATCAAACCTTGCCCCTTTAAAAATTTGAATTTGACTATTGGCTACGTAAAACCTGCCGAGTTCATGTATACGTCAATTGGAGAGGTCCAGTGACCAATTTGAAGATGTTACTAGCCTTCCTGACATTCAAGTTTTTCTCAGAGTTTTCGGGTCGGTAATATTTGTTCGAGTTTTAGATATTCAATTTTTTTTATTACATAAAACCCCAATTGAATTTTGAGTATATTCAAATTTATTTGAGTTAAAAAAAATTCACATGAATTCGAAATTCAACCTTTGATAAATGTGCCTCAAAATGTTATACATTTTTGCTAGGTTTTCTTTAAAAAAAAGTTTATGCCCTATTAACTTTAAAAAAGCTAACTAGTCGCTAGGGTGATTTATTTTAGTGCTAATCATTTGTCTTTCTATTAAATGCATTGTTCACATTCCAACACTATTTTCAATTCAGTGGTCTATGAAGATTATCATGACCTAGATACATGAGAATCTTCATAGACCACTGAATTGAAAATAGTGTTAGAGCTAATGAAAGACAACTGGACATTTAGAGTTTTTCTTGAAAACATTTAACCACTCATCCAAGTGGCTTCTTCAGGGTAGTAAAGTCACAGATATCATGATGGTTCCATTGAACTTCAGTAAGGTGTTGGCTGAAACTCACAAATGTGTGAAAGTATGATCCAGTCACAATGTTACCATGATTTTCATTGAGGCAGGTTTAAATAGTTCAATGTGCATGACTTAATCAGAGGTGCACCCTAAAGACACAACGCCAAAACACCTGAAGAGCAATGTGGTCTATGCTGTCCAGTGTTTGAAAATCTATATATCTATATATAAACAACCACTTTGTAAGAGAATGGTCCAGAGAACAGATGACTTGAAAGAGATGTGAAATAGGTTATTTATGCTGAAGTGGAGAAACCATCCCTGAACAGAGGAGGGGGCCAGCAACACCACTTGTCATCAACCTAGGATGCCGCTTTGATATCCTTATCCTGATGGCTTCACAACAATTCACATTACAGTACATTGAAAGATTAACACCTGCCTCAATGAAAATCATGGTACCATTGTGACTGGATCACACATCTGTGAGTTTCAGCCAACACCTTACTGAACTTCAATGGAACCATTGTGATTGGATATCTGTGACTTTACTACCCTCAAGGGTTAAAATGCCGGGGGAATTCCCTACCAATTCAGTTGAAATGAAGAAGCCACCCGAGTGCAACTATGCAGAGCGGGGATTGACCCAAAAAACTATGAAAGCAGGGATTTCCAGGCGGATCTCTGCTCTTTTTTTGCTTTATCCTCTGACACATTTGTATTTGCAACAGTTTTGTGCCTTGATAATACAGTATTTAGTATAGGATATATTATCCAGAAAGCTTGGGACCTTGAGTTTTCGGAATAAGGCATGTTTCTGTAATTTGGATCTCCATAGTCTGGTGAAAATTAAATAAACCAGATTAGGATTGTTTTGCCACCAGTATGTTTTATGCATCTTTGTTACCATCAAGTACAAAGTACTGTTTTATTACAGAGAAAAAGCAAATCATTTATAAAAACTAGAATCATTTGCTTAAATTGTTCTGTATGGGAGATGGCTTTATGGATAATGGGGTTCGGGATAAAAGATCCTATTCTTCCCATACCATGACGAATGATGAACGAGAAAGAAATAAAGGTTTTCTCACCTTCCAAACACTTTCTTCAGTTCATTCGTTTTCAGATTGTTCACCAGAAATAATTATTTTTTTTCTTCTTCAATCTCTTTCCATGTTTTATTTATTTATTTTTTACAATTTTTCCAAAATTGAAGTATAAAGTTTAATGGGGAACTCCACAAAAACATAATTTAAGCTTTTTGAAAAGTAAACATAATTTCAAGCAACTTAGCAATATACATCAATTAAAAAATATGCAGACTTTTCATGATTTTTAAAGGTTTCTGACAGTTCCCTAAGCCTAGCCCACTGTTCTACTGTCAAGCTGGCTGACTGACTACTGTTACTTTGTATAAACAGCCAGCTGTCCTTAGCCTGCATCCTCTAAACCCCACAATTCCCTGCACACATGATTTCAATAAGGAAAGGAACATCACAGTGCAATGCACTGTGGGTTATGTTATTCCTGCATGCTGTCTGTAAACTGTGGAGAAGTTGTTACAATATGTAACATCAGTGTTTTCGTGCCTTCCCTGCCAGGATTTCAAATGATGCAGAAAGAGAACTGTTAAACAGCTGGATTTCAGCATAGAAAATGGAATTTATTCATACTTTTTTAAGAAATAGATAACTCTGATGGGTATATTAGGGGTTTCTGGGCCTCTTTATCAAATTTTAGTTTGGAAGCCAGAGTTCCCCTTTAATGTTTCTGACTCTGGTGTTTCAGTCCTGCAGCTCAGTAAACCAGGTGCAGATTTTGAACTGTTACAATTTGCTTTACTTGGATACATTTTTCAAAATAATCTATGGAACATTAGCAACTATTTTATCAATTATAAAAGCTGCCTTAAATGAAATTCGGGAGATCTGCTCAGCAGGGCAAAAGATAAGAAATGTATCAACAACAGTGTACATAATTCGGCGACCCCCCTCCCAGAGCTGCTTTAGAAAGACAATCAGGCCAAAGCTGTGCTTGTCAATGCAGACACAGGGAGCTGCTGAACAGAGCCAATTACAAAATGCAGGCAGAGAGAAGCAGAGGATATACAGGGCAGATTTATTAAGAGTGGAAGTGAAAACTTTTTTTTTTTTTTTTTTTTTTTTGGGTGGGTTGAAACCCAAATTTGAATTATTCAAACTGGATTTGAGTTTAATTAGAATATCGACATTTATCATACTCTGGCCCTTTTAAGAACTTGGATTTGACTAAAACCACCTTAAACCTGCCGAATTGCTGTATAAGTCAATGGGAGAGGTCCAGGGATCAATTTGGTGAGGTTTGCAGCCTTCCTGACATTCAAGTTTTTTTGGAGAAAAAAAACCTCAAATAGAGTATTCGAGTTTTTCTAATTTGAATTGAATTAGATTCGAGTTTTCGGATCTATTCAATTTGGCCGAGCTGAGGAAATTTGATTTTATTGATAAATTTGAATTGGTCGAATTTCGAGTTTATGGGAGTTTTAATAACCTCACATAAATTCGAAATTTGACCCTTGATAAATGTGCCTGCCCGTGTGACTGTGGCCTTATGCTTACTTGGCAATGGTGCTCTGTAGCACTTTTGTCTCTTATTTGGTATGTATACAAGAAGATGAAAAGGTCATATTTAATCTGTATACACCACACCTCGTTCCTTTCATAATTATTTCATTTTCACAACACAAGCTTTAACAAGGCTACAGCATATTTAGGATTAGCCTTGTTTATAATCCAATGACGTTAAATTGTTAAAATGTCTATTGCAAAGTGCAAATAGATTATTTTCAATAGATTGCTAGGACCTCTGACTTCCTCAGTGATAAAGGTATTCAGCTGGTATTTGTGTCAAGAATGTTGTCTTGGTTGATCAAAGTTTTAGTTACTTTTGTGGTGCACAGGGAATCATAGTCTCATTAGTCTATAATGAACACATTAGGTGCTTAAACATTGTAAAAGCAAGCATGCACCACCATAGGACCGGTAACCTCAAAATGTTTTTTAAAAAATTCATTAGTTTACCACAAAAAAAAAAAAACCACCAAGACTAATTAAACTTTAAAATCGCACAGCCTTTATTAAGAAATAACTTACCGAATTCTTCTCCCTGCCTTCCTTATAATAAGATAGCAAGGGAGAAGAAATCGAGCTCTGCACGATGGATCGTCGCTGTGTTGCCTTTTTTGAAGAGGAGTGCACGCGGAGTTTCGGCAAGTTATTAAGTTTCTTAATAAAGGCTGTGCGGTTTTAAAGTTTAATTAGTCTTGGTGGGGGTTTTTTTTTCATGGTATACTAACAATTTTTTTTTTTTAAAAAAATGTTGATGTGCTCCTTTAAGGTTGTTTTAGCCCGAAAAAACATCCACAACTATTCACAGCAAATACACAGGTTTATATGCATTCAATATGGTACCTAAATAGGTACAGATCTAGGCCCATCATTGCACACATCCATTGTTCCTAGACTATTTTAAGCAATCCTTGCAAACATCTATCGTAGCCCATCATGGAACAAGTGAATTTGATGTCACAGTTATGGTCACAAATTATATTGGGGAGCTAGAGAAAAAGAGGCGGATTAGGCAGCATACAGGAAGTAAGGCTTTTAGCAGATGATAGTTTGTGCAGTGTCATGTTCATGATGGAGTGCACAAAGTCTTTACTCAAAATATTTCTGTAACCACACCAGTCTAACATAATATATATCAATACTGTTTTTGATAGTACCCAACAGGTGTAGCAATCATATAGCAGTACAAAGAAGAAAAGCCCACATTAGCAACATTTCTTGTGTGCACCATTAGTCCCTTATCTAGGTCAGTCTCAGCTAAAAACAATTAAAAATAAAGCAGCCAAACGGAACACACATTCGAGCACCTTTCCCAAGACAGTTCTGTTGTTTCCTTTCACCTTACACCAGCATACCTTCTCATTGGCTGCAGATGTTTTACAACCCATGTGTTAAAATGGGCTAAAAATATTGCATATGCAAGACGTGTGACAGAGTCCTGCAGTGAATGAAGGTGTATTTTAAGCCATGGAGATGCTCTTGAAAAAACAGATACAGTGCAGTATTCACAATGGCAGAAGGGTGTTGGAACTGACAAAGTTCAGTACTGCAAAAATAAGCATATATTTTTGCTTTGCAAGGGAAAATGTAAAGTTTACCAACAGTAATCTCTATCAGACCTAAAGATAAATGTTAGAATTTAGGGACCTCTTTCATGACTTTTAAAACACCAAAGTGTTTGTTAAAACTTGTAAAAGGTGTGATATGAAATGTAATAAAAGCGGTATAACCGTGATACCTTTATTGGCTAAAAAGATTATAATTGCAGAAAGCTTTCAGAACATTTTACTTTCTTTATTAAAGTGGATAGATTCAGAAAATAGAATAATATAACAGAGCAAGCATATTCCACTTTGACTATGGCTAAGGAGGGGGAAAATATTCATTAGATAGAACTACTTAAAAACTTAGGGTTACGGAAATATGTCTGCTCCTAAACAGCTTTAAAAGAGATTTTATATTATATTGTCTCCTAAGAAAATCTGCATGTGTTTCCTTACTAAAAATTATTAATTTGAGGTCAAACTTAACCCAGTCCTAGGCTACTACAGTCTACCATTTGTCTCTTTTATACATAGTAAAACATGCATCCTCTGCTACTGTATGGAACATGTGCTGAACGGTTATATTGCAAAGTCTTACTAAATATAGAACAATACATTTTGTATAAAAGAGGTGATAACATGATCGGACAACTTTTACAGGTCTATTTGCTCAGTTCCTGTAAGGAATAATCACCTTCCACCCCTAACTATAATTGGTATGCACTACATAGGGAACACATTAATTGTGTAAATTAAAGCTTAAAAATAAGGGAAGCAGAAGGAGCTGATCCTTTTCTATGAATTCTGAATACCAGATTTGTAAATAAAGTTAAAATAAATGTATGGGAAGCCTAGCATGTCTTTTATGCAATTTCTGGATGAGGTCTGTAATATTTTCCATCTTTATGGCTAGTTTGTGAGTAGCAGAGCCTTCGGGTATTAAATGAAGAAGGCCACATTCATAGGAAAGGAAAAATTACAAAAGAAAGCCTCAGCCAGATGCATAAATCAAATATAGAGCCTCATTTAAGTGAAGAGAACTTAGTTAGTCAATGGCTTTAAGGGAACCAAGTAAAATGAAAAGGGAATAGGTAATTAGAGCTGCTTCTGTAGATACAATCCTTTAAAATTCAGTTCAGTATAAATATTTTAAAATAGCTTTATAATGCTAATAAAAGGAGATTTGAGCCGTCTTGGGTTTTAATTTAACCCCAAGATGGGGTAAGAGGGTTGTCTAACACTTTAATGTGAACCCCTGTGGCTAATGAAGTAGCACAAGTAGTCTTTAGGCCCTGCACTGACACCTCCTGTACTTAACAACAGTCTTGCTATGGAAAAAGAGTAGGACTAACCCAGAAATGAGCAGGGTTTTGAAAGAGCCAGTTGTTCACCTTGTTTCAGTTCCACCTGAAAGTGGTAGGATGTTGCAAAAATACTTTGTTAATGAGCGTCATTTGATCATGCTGCTTGCTTGGTATTGTCCGGTTGTACAGTTTCACTTCAGCCCGTAACACCTGTTTTTCAAGCATTACTGCAGATCAATTGAAAGGTATTTGTATCCATCATAAACACAGAATTAGATACAGGTGTTTACTCATGTAGAGGTAGATTTCTTCAGTAAGTTGCACAAAAAAACTCCATTCCTTAAATTGTGTTAAATCTGGATCATCGGCCACAGTTGTGTAACGTGCAAGTCCACCTGGAGACCACAACTATGTTGAAATTTAGGGTGCAGGGGGGTTTGAAGTCCTAGTCTGGGAGGACTATTTATAAAAATTTGACATGGTGTAGATTTCTATATATTTTTTTTTTTTATCATCCATAAACTCACAATTTTCACAAAAAAAAAAAAAAAAAAAATAGTGTGTGTGTGTGTGTGTGTGTGTGTGTGTGTGTGTGTGTGTGTGTGTGTGTGTGTGTGTGTGTGTGTGTGTGTGTGTGTGTGTGTGTGTGTGTGTGTGTGTGTGTGTGTGTGTGTGTGTGTGTGTGTGTGTGTGTGTGTGTGTGTGTGTGTGTGTGTGTGTGTGTATAAAAAATAAAAAAAAACAAACCAGATGCTGCCCCCGGTGCTTACCTTTGCAGTGCTTGAGGGGGTCTGTGTGGGGGGGGCCGCATTGCTAGTGCAGAGAGCACAACTGCACTAGAAGAGCTGAATTTCCGGTTTAATAAACTGGAAATTCAGCTATTAAAGTTACCAAAGTTAAAAAAATTGCTGTATAAATTTGAATTCAAATGCTGATAAATAAGCCATATGGAGTGGAAGAGCACTTGAAATATAAGTAAGGGGCTTGCAAGAGGGTTCTACTATAAGAGGCATATCACTACTGTCCACTGGAAGTGACAGAACAGTCCTATACCATTGGAATATGTAAAATAATCTGACTTTAGCCTTTTTTTCTTCTGGTTTTTATTTTGCTGAACGCTATTTTCTCAAGCTTATGTCTGCAAACAGCTTTTAGGGCAGCCAAACTACAATTCTTCTGATATTTGCTGTTGAATAAAAGTAAGTCATAAAAACAAACTACACACAAGCTTGTATAAAAAAAAAAAAAAAAAAAGATAATAAGGACTAAGAAATAACACCAATAAGCAGGCCTGTTATATGTTTTTGGATTGCAGTGAAACCTTGGTGCAAAGTGGCACTTGCCTGTTAAGCAGAATGATACTATGATGCTATCCAACCAGCTAAGGGCTGGTGATGTGCGGTTGACCCGAAACCCATGATAACTACGGGTTGACAATGGATTGGGTCGGTTTGGGATAAAATTTGGCTAACTATTGCAGTTGAGTGCAGGTCAGACATGGGAAAGTACACTCCTCCTCTGCTCCAGAATATTTCCAGTCTTAGAACCAGAGGCCGGCACAGAAGTAGTGTACAGAGTGAGAAACCTCTGGTATGGGTGCGAGTCCTACAATTACAACATTTTGCGGATTAGGATCGGGTGCAGGTAATAGTTTTTGTGAGTTAGGGTTAGGTATGGGTTGAGTTTTTCTCGTACATCAATACTATAGGACTAACAGTTCTAACATAAATGATGTTTTGATGTCCACAGTAATCCCCGAGAAAAGGTTAGTGCTAACCATTCCCTTACATGTAAAACACACAGTCCATGGCAGATACTTTTGTCAGCTTGGGATTGTGGAAATTCCCCAAAAATGCCACCTTACCGTAAACTTCCTTCATAGACATTGTATTTGGCAGTCAAATGAAAGGGCTGTGGCTATCACTGAACACTATACAGCCCCCTGCATGCATTGTGCATCTAAAGCATAAGAATGAACAAATGCAGTAATAGGTGTCCCAAGTATCTCGGTCACAAGTCTGAACAGAAGTCCCTAGCACATGCTTACACAGCCATGAGAATGAAACGGTCTCTCTCTTTTAGCAAGTAAGGTCCTGTACAGAAGAACTGGGCATTCTAAAGGCATTCTGACATGAGGAATAACAATACTTTTAGGGTAGAACTACACGGTTGGTTTCGGCGCTGCACGCTGAGTTATCATCCGACAGTCGTGTCGCTCCGGATTAACGACGCAACTTCATCCGACATTTCTATCTCTTACCTTATTTCCGTCGCATGTGATTTGTCGCAGCGTGTCTGATCGCACCGAAAACGTCCGTGTAGTCCTACCCTAAAATGGATTTGTGCCTGCATATCATCTATACTAGCATGGCTCTAACATATGAAAACGGAGTCATTCAAGCGACAGGATCATCTGAGCTAAAGCACTGCTCATTAGAGATTCTGGGGGTTTTTTTCTCCATACCCAGCGGAACTATATGACCAGAGCTGCCCTATACTTTTATTCTGCAGTCACAGCAAAATGGGCCAACTGTTACAGCAGAGCTCTATAGTCAGATATGAATGGGGTAAAGAATGCAGTCACATGCAATCCATCACAAACAGTACATTTACAACAAGATTACATTTGGCAGGCAGAGTCAGTGGGCGAGAGATTTACTATTCTGATGCATGCAGGCCGATTAGAATACATGCACAGTAGGAACAAAGGCTTCCAGCCCAATAGGCACAGTGAATATTCTGCTAACACACCATTATCATTAACTTGCTTGAACATAGGAGCATCTCAGAAGAGACTTGTGTTCTAAAGTATACAAATATACAGTGTATGTGCATTTATACTACCAGTACCATATGTAGCTAATTACATCCGCACAAGGCTAGACCACAGCAGATCACGTTCCAGAATGTACTGTGACCCTGAGTGTGCTGTTCAAGGCAAACCACTTTTATGGGGAAATGCAGACTGAAATAAGACACTATCATGAATACTTAAAGTCACCAGCACTTAGCAGTCTCAAGTTCTTTTAACGCCTCCTCTTTCAGTTAAATGAGCAATCCTTTGTTTGAGTTAGGGTAAGGCCAGATGAGGAGATTTGGGGAGATTTTGTCGCCTGGCGATTTATCGCCACGTCTTTTGTGCGACTATCTCCCCGAACTGCCTTAGCGTTTTTCCCCATAGGCTACAGCGCAAAATCGCCTGCGCTAATGCACATGCAAATAGTCGCCCAAAGTTGCCTTAAAATACTGATGATACAGATCAACTCCTATATACGCAGCTGCAGTTTATCTTTATAAATTCAATGGTTCCTTATTTGCAATAACATTGCCCAAAATATAAATAAATAGTCTTCTCATGCACGTTCTTTCCAATCAGACAGTGTGCAAGGGGTACTGGTCTGGCATAACAGAATGATTGGCAGGACTTGCTTTGGGGTGAGAAGAAGGGAGATGTTTGGAGGCGGAACTCCAATGAATGACACTGGAGAGCTTTGCCAATAAAGCCATCTGCTTATGAGGATAAAGTGACAAAACAAAATGCTAATTTGGTCCAGCCTCAACCTTACCATGGGGCAAATTGTACAGCAGAATGATTAACCCCCCCCTGATAGAGATGTATAGGTTGGATAAGTACTGAATATGCTCCTCATGATCACTGACCAAGTATCTCACAACCAAGGGTTATTTCCCCAAGGCCTTGTTTGTCAGTCAGAGCAATGCCCATTCAGGAGAGATGGATGGTGAGCGATATGTTCATTATAGCACAGCTGAGGTCATTCCCCTCCTATAACCCACCCCCATCTGCACAACTACAACCCGCAGCAGTTGCACATTTAGGGATAACTACAGGGCTACATTAAGGAGATCACACACACACAATCCAGGCTTTGTCAGTACAGGAGGGGCACAAGGGGTCTGACCCAGTTCGTCACTCACCATATATCATGGCCAGGCCGGTCTCATGCAAGAATCGTGCCCGCCGGTGCTTGAAGAGCCAGATGGTGAGGATAGTGAGTGTGAGTAAGAGGATGAAGGTCAGCAGACTAACACTGTCCTGCCGGTGGCTCTCCTCTGCCTCCTTCTCTGTGGCGATTTCCTCCATTGCGCTGTCTTCGGCATATGCCCAAGGAATCCAAGGAAGCAGCAGCAGCCACAGCTGCCTGTACATGGCAAGGGCACAATCAGCGCCTTCCTCCTGACAACTCTCCTGCGACACAACCCCCGGCAACTGTCACTGCAGCCACCCCGAATGTCCCCCGCACTTCCTCCAGCCGGTAACGCGAGTGATAGAGCCAATGCGCAGAATCCCCATAGCACAAACAACACAAGTGCTCAGCACAGGAGCTAATGCAATTCTGCCTCTCACTTCCACGCCCACACCCGTTGCCGACCCTCTGCGCATGCTCCTGAGAGCCGCTGAGACGGCAAATGTGGGCAACGCTGACTGAAACAGGGGCGGGGCTTATGACGATAGGGCGGGAGTCGAAATGTGCTCTGTAGAACAGAGGCAGTCAGGTGTGTGCGATGTAAAGCGTTCTTCTGCAGTACAATTTCAGACATTCACTTTAGGAGAGGTACCAAGCACAGCAGAAAATGGCGAAATGATGTAATATCAAGGAATACTTTGTGGCAGGACTTTTGTGCTGCATCACGTGAGCGCGTCATTGCGCAGCTGCCGCTTGTGTGAGAGCAGGCCCTGAGAATCGATCTCTGCTCATAAGAGCATTGGATTCAATCAGTGCAAATTGCAGACTGCAGATGCATTTGTCACGCTCACTGCTCTTGTATAGGAGTTAACCCTATTAGCTGCTGCTTTAAAGGTGTAATTCACCTTTGAGTTAACTTTTAGTATGTCACACAATGGGCAATTCTAAGCAACTTTTCAATTGGTCTTTATTATTTATATGTTATGAAATATTTGTCTTTTCCTTTTTCTGACTCCAGCTTACCAATAAAAACACATGCTCTGTAAGGCTACACATTTATTGTTATTGATACTTTTTATTACTCGTCTTTGCAGGGCAGCCATCAGGGGGGAGAGTTTTAGGGGGCCCGAGGGTAAGGGGGGCCCTGCCACACCACACTTACTTGATTAGCCGGGTCCCCCAACTTTCTGAGAGCTGCTGACTTCGGGAAGGCATGTACGTTTAAGGGGCCCTGGCCACCACTTTTCTCATAATGTGGGTGGGGCCCTGGGCACCAATTTTTCTTTTCTCATGTGGGGTCCTAGCCATCAATATTTTTTAATGGGGGGGCCCTGGCCACAAATGTTTTTTATGGGGGGCCCTGACCACCAATATCTTTTTAGTTTTTATTAACATGTAGGAACCCTAGCCACCAATATTTCTTTGTTTTTTTACTGTGTGGTGGGGGGCGGACCTGTGGGGGTGGGGAGGGCGGACCTGTAGGTGGGGCTTGTGGTGGGTGCAGCCCAGGGGGCCCAGGAAATTTTGTCGTATGGGGCCCTGCAATTTCTGATGGCGGTCCTGCGTCTTTCTATTCAGAACCTCTACTATGTATAGTCCAGTCTCTTATTCAAATCAATGCATGGCTGCTGGGGTAATGTGGGCACTAGCAACCAAATTTCTGGATTTGCAAAATGGAGAGCTTCTGAATAAAAAATTAAATAACGTGAATAGCACAAGTAATAAAAGATGAAACTCAATTGCAAATTGTCTCAGAAAATCACTCTCTACACCATCCTAGATTTACTTTAATTTAAAGGTGAACAACCCCTTTAATGGGTGTTATAAATTATCAGTCCCAGGCAGGCTGACTGTACAGCAGTTAGCTAGGCTGAGGCCATAGCAAGGTGCCTAACTGACCTAGAACAACTAAAATCTCTGGGACTGCCAAGCTGCTTGGACCCTCAAGAGATACTAGGCGATGCCTGACAGAATGGTCTACCACTCATATAGCTGATGTCTCACTAGCTTGTGGATAGTAATGGGAATCAACTTGCGTATGTAGAGTTGCTACCCAAGGCTGGTATACACCCATTACAGTGAGAAGCATATGAACGGCCCAGGTCTGGACTGGGAGTCAACATAGGCCCTGGCATTACAAGTACAGAGAGGCCTAATCAGACCCCACCAGCCCACTAAATATTGACTGTCTCTGGCATCTTATGGCAGCCCCTCTGGCATTTGCCAAAACCCACAGATTGCCAGTCCGGGTCTAGAATAGTCTTTAGTACAAGAATCTGGCATGGTACACAACATTGTGAAGAACCAGGACAAACTTTTATTGGACAGATTCTTGCTGAGGCAGGTTACAGACTGGGGCTGTGGTTTCTGACAAAGTAGATACATTGCACAGTCAGTAAACACTATTTCCAAGGATTCTCTCCTATCCTTTCACACACACACACACACACACACACACACCTTTCCTCTCACAAAGCCTCCAGTACCCCTGTCATGCGGAAATACAGTAGCAGAGTGCCATTAGCTGCTGAGGGGGCCTCCTCTCCAGCAATGTATTCTGGTCTGATGCCGCCCTAGGCAGTGGACCTCTTTGCGAATGTGTGTGATGTCAGGATGTCAAGATGCACTGCACACGTGTATGATGTCACTCTCTCTCTCTGCGACCCAACCCCCCCCCCCCAAGGATTTCAAGAAAATATATCTGCAGCATGGGAAAAGGTATTTTTGTTTTATTTTAAAAAAACATTTATCATAAAGGCATTCCGAGGGCCATCCCCTTAAAGCTGCCACCCTAGGCGGAGTAGGCGCAGACCCTCAAGTGTCTATATCCAATGAGTGGTCCAGGCTCTATATAAACAGTGTGAGGCAGTGAATACTGGTACACAAGTATGTTATATACAGTGGGAGGAAGCTGGTACTTCATGAAGAGAGGCATGAGAGATCATAGGATCTATAGGTATAGAGGGGATAGTTTTGCTTGTTTCTGATAAAACCATCAGATGGTAACATAAGGGCAAAATAACCTTTATTAAACTTTATTAAAACAGAGCTAAAACGGAGATACAGAATAGTATTGTGATATTTTGTATGGTGTGTATGGTGCACCATGACAGCTTTTAGTGCAAAGTTCAAATGATGTAATGACCCAGACCCATATTTTTAAATATACATATCTATGAATATTATTATCACATTGGCCCCTCTATTTGTGCAGTGCCATTTACCTTTTTTTTTAATTAGAGCTGGAAAATTGCCTACAATTTAAGAAGTCTTGTTTTCATATATTTCATTTTATATCAAGTATATGACAGTACTGGTGTGTGTGCTTGACCGTCTTAACTTTCCTATATGTTTTACACATATATTGACTGTTACGGGAGTGCAAATATTGTTGTCAGGATCCTCTATGGTTGCAAAGGAAATAGTTATACTTTATTGCTGGCCTTTCTCATAAAAGTGGGTTGCCTGTTTTCTAATACAGGCTACCAGAACACTGCGGTAGCTATACTAGATGGATCACTAGGTTTAACTGGTCCTACTTAATGGTGCCATAACACTGGCCATGGCACTATTGGTACCAACCTCTAATGTTGTTGGTCTACAACTTGAATTATCCAGTGCTAGAGCCTTAAAGCAAGTTCCCTCTTGTTTTTTTATTTTAATTGTCAGCAACTTTCCAATATACATTAATTAAAAAGGTTTAATTACTGTAAAGTTATTTCAAATGTACAGGCAAAGATGTAAAACATGAAAGTATGCATTTCACACCAAAATCCGCTCATCTGTGCACTAACAGGCTTGATGTGTTGCTTGTCAGTGGTTGCTAATGTAAGTACTTCTCTTGATTATTCAAACAATTTAAACATTGTATCTGTAGTCAGCTCTCCTGAAGCCAACTCTTTACTTTAAGAAGGAAAATGGCAAAAGTGCGCAAGACGCTATGCAAATAAGAATCTTGACCAGAGGAAAGCTGATTGGTGCTATTCTGTTTCTGAATTTAAGAGCAGTTATTCCAATAGCAATTATATTCACAAACAACTTGAAAATCATTGAGATTTAACTGACATTTACATTTATAATTTAATGTACAGTGGGAAGATGCTTATAATAACATTTTCTTTCATAAGGTAATAAAATAAATCGTTATTTGGACAAACATCCTATTTAATTTGTTTAGATTTATAGCACTGTACTATAGATGGGAGTATACTTTACACATTCAATAAACACACAAATATTGATCTATACAAAATGCAACAAGGGCTCACAATTATAAAATGGTGCACATGTTAGTTGGTAGCATGTTCTTTTCTTCAAACACTGAATCGTGACACAGACCCTCGAAGAAGAAACTCAGCCTTAAAAAAATTAGATGCCAACTTTAAAGGGATTCTGTGAAGATTTGTATTCTGTAGTTTTTATTTCTAAATAACACTGTTTACACTGCAAGTAATTCACTTTATCATATAAAATTTAATTTCTGAACCAACCAGTGTAAATTTTTGCAGTTGTAATATTGGTGTGTAGACAGTCATCTCAGGTCATTTTGCCTTTTCATGTGCTTTCAGAAAAAGCCAGTGCTGCACTATGGAACTGCTTTCTGACAGGCTATTGTTTCTCCTACTCAATGTAACTGAAGGTGTTGCAGTGGGACCTGGATTTTTACTATTGAGGGTTGTTCTTATATCTACCAGGGAGCTGTTATCCGGTTACCTTCCCATTGTTCTGTTGTTAGGCTGCTGGGGGGGGGAGGGAGGGGGGCGATTTCACTCCAACTTGCAGTGTAGCAGTAAAGAGTGACTGAAGTTTATCAGAGCACAAGTCATGACTTGGGGCACCTGGGAAACTGACAATATGTCTAGCCCCATGTCGAATTTCAAAATTAAATATAAAAAAATCAGTTTGCTCTTTTGAAAAATAGATTGCAGTGCAGAAGTCTGCTGGATCATCACTATTCACTGATGTGTTTTGAAAAAAAAACATGTTTTCACATGACAATATGCTTTTAAACAGGTTTTCATTAGGGCTTGTTTATAATACTGTCATATTTATAACACTCACTGTAGCAGACAGCAGGAATATCTTTTTAAAAAGCCTTTATTTTGCTTTTCTTAGGCTTAATGATCAGGACAGTTAAGCCTAAGAAAAGCAAAATAAAGGCTTTTTAAACAGATATTCCTGTTGGTGCTGTCTGCTACAGTGTGTGTGGATTTTCAGAGTCGGTTGGAGTGGACACCGAATGACGTGCACCTAACTACTAAATGGGAGATTTGATTTCCTGGTGAGTGCTGGCTGAATTGTATTTTGCATATAACACCAACAGCAAAACATTAAGCTTACTTCAAAAGATTACCAGTTATGTTATCAGTAATGGGACATGGTGAAAGCTCTGCAAAACATACGGGCGTCATTTATCAACACTGGGCAAATTTGCTCATGGGCAGTAACCAATGGCAACCAATCAGATTGCTGCATTCCTTGTTCTACTTGCAGCTGGCTTCAAAAAGCTAACCACTGATTGGTTGCTATAGGTAACTGCCCATGGGCAAATTTGCCCAGTGTTGATAAATGAGCCCCTTTAAAATGTAATAATTTAAAAATATGTATCCTAATAGTGACATAGTTCTGAATGAAATGTGCTTTGACCCTGCAGGATGAAACATTACACAGCTCTGGGTAGTGCAAAGTTATGCAAATTGAGTAACTTATGTTAAAACTTACACAATTTACGCAAAACCCTGTATTACTTAATTAGAAGCTTATGTAATTTGCACAGAAACTTGCTCATCTTACCCCCAATGAATTAAAACACTAAAGCTGGCCATAGACACAAAGATAAAGTCACACGAAAATTTGTTTTGCACGATTTTCGGACTGTGTGTTGATTGCCCGACATTATTCGTACAATGGCCATTAGTCATTTAGTCAATCAGACAGGTTAGAAGATTTCTGTCAGCTAAAGATAATATCTCTGCATGTATTGCCTATCTGAAGATACCAATGGGTAACTTTCATACGATTGCTGTCATGGCCAGAACATTATCTGATTTGTTCTTTTACTACTTTATTTAATCTGAATGATCAGTTCCAGATTGGAAGATTGTGACATACGATCGTTCTTCGGATATGAGGCTAAAATCTATGGCCAGCTTTAGTGGCCTATTTATCATACTGTGCAAAATTAACACCAGAACAACGATGTAAAAAGCTGTGTGAAATAAATGGTGAATTTTTAAGGTGTGGGTTTTATTTTCTGCCACACGTCAGCAGATTTGACCGTTTTTTACACCGCTAGAAACCTCATGTAAGCCATTAAAGTCAAAGGGAAAAATTTAACTGCAAGTAAGTTCTGGAGCAAAAAAAAGCATTAAAAAAAACCTGATCATATTTTCACATAGGATTTTCAAATGGTTGCTTACGTTTACTATTATTAAAATGACAATTTTCTATCCATGATTACCCAATGGCACGTACTACTAAAAAAGCATATTATAATGAAAATGGTTTATTTACATAAAGCAGGGTTTTACATATGAGCTGTTTTATGCAATATAGCTTTATAGAGACCTATAGTCAGTCAAATTAATTGACTGACTTTTTCACCCGTTAATTAATTACTTTAACTCATTATACAAACTACTTACCATAGAGTAAGTCAACTTTTAATATTTGGAGCTATCGTCTGTATGAACTTTTCAGCAGTGGAATGGATAGCTATTGGACCCTACAGCTAGATCACTGGGCCACCTAAATTTTGCTAAGAAGATATGTTCCAAAACATATTGCAGCAGCTTATCAGTTAACTTATCTCTGGAACTTTTAGTTACTAGCCAGCCCCCCCCCCTCCCCAGCGGTTGCAAGTTCAACATTTTGTCCTGGCAAAACCTACAATTACTGCTAGTCTTTTGTCTAGTGTATAAAAAAGGTGCAGGCAAAAATGCTGGTACTACTTGCTTGTGTTCATGCAAAGGACTCGGACAAATAACTTGTATGGAGCTCCAAGGTTTCTAATGGCGGCTGTGGCTCCAGATATATGGAACAAGGGCCCTAGTGCCATGTGGGACTGGCACTAGGGCCCTGGTCAGAATTTTATCTCTTGCTGGCTGCTGCCATCCGAGGCAAGTTTCTCAACTCGCCTCATGGCAGTTGAGTAAGTTACAAATGCTGGAAATGATACTAGGGCCCTGGTAAAGAGCTTTCTCTATAGTTGCACTAGTGGTTTTTTTTTCTTATATGACACATATTTACTAGCTCATTGTAAAATGTCAAGAGCTCCATAAATGTAAAGAGCACAGGCTAAGTGGTTTTAGATATATAACAGGAGTACCTTGTTTTTTTTTTTGTAATACTCAAGTCTCGTTGAATTGTGTGACACACATGGGACATTCTTAAAACAAATGTAAACTGTTGACACCCATTAGTACCATATATAAAAGCAAAAGTGCACAGATCCTGAGTGATTCTTAATTTTCTGTATCTCTTTTATAAAGCTACATTTAGTCCAGTAAGGTATTACCTACAAAACAAAAATGGAACAAAAAAAGAGAGAAAAGGGAGAAGAAATCCCCAGTAGCGAAATATTGTTTGATTCACAGTGAGCTTGTAGACCTGTATCCAGCCTGTGACCTGGGGTTTTCCAGATAAGGGATCTATCTGTAATATGGATTTCCATATCTTAAGTCTACTAAAAATCATTTAAACATTAATTAAACTCAAAAGGACTGCTCTGCTTCCAATAATGAATCTTAGTTGGGATAAGGCCCAAACTGAAAATCTGTGGATACTGGCAAAAGTTAGAGGGGCTGTTATAAGATTCCATAGACAGTCATTATTTAGTGGGCTGGTGGGGGGCTGTTTGGCCCTATTTTGACTCCCAGCCCAGACCTGGTTGGGATAAAGTACAAGGTACTGTTTTATTATTACAGAAAAAAAACAAATTATAAAAAAATATATATTTAATTAAAACTGAGTCTGTGGGAGATCACCTTCCTGTAATTCTGAACGTTTTCTTTCCGAATAATGGATCCCATACCTGTTTATGCAAATCCTCCTTTGCTTACACCCTGTAACTGGCCTGGTTATGGTGTAACACACAGGTATTTAATATTGAATACAGGCAAAATGTCACTGATCTAGGAGCTCAAAAGACCGTGGGTCTGATCAACAGGCAGATGTGCTGGACCATGTGGGTCTAGGCACGTGCAAAAAGAGGTTAGTGTTCCATTTGCTTCTCTGGATTCCTGGTTAACATGGTTAACAGAGACAGTAGACAAAGCAGCCTATGGTGGTACAGAAGTATAAAAAACTTCATATTATTACTGATTATTAAAAAACACACGTCTTTGACAACCTGTTTCTATGGTGGGGATATGATAACACACCTATACAGTTCATAGCAAGTGCTTTTGGTTAATCTGCATCTGTGTTATAGAAAATCCTCTTACATAACAAAATCTGCCCTCAAACAAGCTTAGCCTGAATCATCTTCACCCTTTCATTCAATATAGTCACCAAAGTACAAGTGTTAAACAGCAAAATATTTAAAAATGTAAGCACCCTACTTTTACATCAGATGGAGAGAATATGCTTAACCAACAATTCAGCTAGTAGACATAAAATATGGAGTATAGAGTTTTTATGCTGTGTTCTTTTATAGAATATAGAGTTGTTATGCTGTGTACTTTTACCATAATAGCCAGGAGATCAAATTACTAGGAAACTTTTACCTCGAGAAAGCAAAAGTTTTAGCACCCCTTTTCAAAATGACATATCTAGTAAATGCTGTAAGTGAAAAATAGTAATTGTGGCATGTACAAAGTTTGGACACCCAAGCAGGTCAGTATTTAGCTCCACTCCCTTTGGCACAGATCACAGCTTGTAAATGCTCTGTATACCTGTTCTTTTAAGGATTTTTGCTTACATGTCCTTGCAGATCACTTCTAATTCTGAGATCTTCTTGGGACAATTGCATGTTTCCGTTCTACACACAGCATAACTGTGAGGGCCGTTCCCAAACATTCAGCTTGTTTTTCTTCAATTAGCTCCTGGTGGCCTTTGAAGTATTTTTAGGATTATTGTTGAAAGGGCCATGCCATTTTCAACTTCTTGACTGACTGTTTCACATTGGCATCTAGAATTTGCTAACATTAAGGTTCCCTCTACACTTACAATATTTCATGTGTGACTGGCTGCCACACAATCTCCAAAGCATAATGGACAAACCCCCATGTTAAACAGTTGGCAAGGTGTTTTTTCATTATATGCTGTTCATTTTTTGTCCTAAACAAATGTTTAGTGATTGTGACCAAAGTGTTACATTTTTGCTTCATCAACCCACAGCACTTCTTTCCAAAAGGCTGCTGACTTGTCTATATGCTGTTTTAGATACCTCAGACATTTGTGACAAGGTAAGTCTTAATCAGAGGGATAAAGCCTACTCCACAATGCACCCACACCACAAGGTGTTGTGCTGGTCTATTATTAAACAATCTTTTTGTTCTTAAGTCACACTATTGTTACTTTTGCTTTGTGTTTGGCTCACCAGAAAGCTAAAAGAAGAACACCCAATATTCAGGTTTTTGCAGACTGAAACAAATTCTCTGGCTTTTTTTTTTGTATATTTCCCCTTTTTTCTCCAATTATTACAAGAACTTTGAACATAGGCATTATGCAGATCTCTTTTTGAGACTTACATCAGGGATAGGAAGTGAGTGATTTTTATTCAGCAGCTCATCATGATAAAACTGTGTCATTGTAAAAAACACACACATTATTGCTTCTTAAAACAAGCAACAATTCCACAGGTCCCTGGCTATTAATTATAACAGTTTAATGGCAGAAAAGGTCCCTTCCAAAGAGATGCTTGCAGCCAATGAAGAGGAAGTGGAATTGTGCCTGGGCAGACATAGACATGATCTGTACAACCAGTGTATTCAAACATCTGCAAGCTGTCTCTAAAAGGACTCTGAAACTAGTGGGGAGAAGCATGAATGCAGTTCATTAGTCTTTGGTGAAGCAGTGAAAGAGGTCAGTGTTCCTTTCTGGCTGCTTCACTGGTTTTGCTTGTGCTGAACTTGCATATTTATTTAAGGAGCCAGGAATAGGACCATTCAGGCTACTTAAGCATTTTTCAGGGTCATTCTTGTTGCTGACCTTGTGAAGGAAGCACAACACAATCAGCCCTGCGTTGTTTAGAATAATAGATATCTGTATTCTTTAAAATAATGTTATGTTAACTTTCTCTGTGAACAATCTGAAGATATATGAAAAGTATACCCCTTTTAATTAAATAACTTTCTAATGTTATTTTGACCCACACATACCCTTTTAGTATTACAATAGCAGAGTGTGGGTTATTTAGAGATGAGTTTTTATTAATTGACAAAAAGTGTCATGGTGGTGTAGTTCACTTAAAATGGTTGCTGGTTGTTCTTTAGCAATCAGAATTGGACAAGTCAGTGCTGCAGTAGAAATATATTCTATTCTCATTCTATAAAAAGTATTCGGCTGAATTCGAATCATAGGAATTGAAGGAATATCGCAATAGATTGAATTCTTCTAAGTTTTTCACCAAGTCCACCAATTGACTCCAAATTGGTTCTAGGATGTCCCCCATAGGCTAAAACAGCAATTTGTTTTAGATGGCGAATGGTCGAAGTTGAATTTTTAAAGCGACAGTACATGATAAATTTCAATATTGGAATTTTTTAAAAAATTTTCAAATTCAAATCGAATTTGGACTATTCCCTAGTCGAAGTACACAAAAAATAACTCGAAATTCTAATTTTTTTCATTCGAAAATTCACCTTGACCTTTTATAAATCTGCCCCTAAATGTTTTGTTTGCAGTACAAAGTTGCAGGGGTCAAAGTCATTGTCTCTTTTCTGTTTTAACTTATTGAAAAAAAATAACCTTACAGCAAAACTGGTTTGAAGAGGTAAATTAAAACAACTAAGCTAGTCAGTACTAATTTCATATGTGATTAATTTAGTGATTAACTTAGACCAATTGCTTTAACAGGTTGAAAGAGATTTTGAACATTTTACATGACAAAGTGAATGTTAAAGTACAGTACCACACATTTGAGTAGGCCCTATCTCTGATATCAATGTTAGTGTCAGAAAGAAATCATTTTAAAACCTGTGAAGGTTTCTAGAGGGTTGAGAAGGCAACATGATGACCTTGTGTATATTTCTTTCTACATAACTGTTATCTGTGATTATACCCTGTAGTTTTCAAAAATGTAATTGTTATGGTGGGTTCTGAGTATGTCTTAAAATGAATGGTATAAGGCTAAGAATCAGTCCCTCTGCTGATGTGCGTGCACCTGGAGAGACTGAGTTGACCTGGGTGCAGGAACATGGAAAAGATTTCAGTGCCGAAATACTCAGTGGCTCTGGGTGCAGGTACATGAGAGGGCTGATGCGAGCGAAGGTGCCATAGGCAGAGGGTGTTTTTTTGGAAGGCTAATTGTAATATTACATGAATAGTTTCTTCAGCAATTGGCAGAAGAAACTGGCAGAGAAACAGCTGATTCAGGCCAATATTATGAGCATTGACAATAGTTGTAATTCACATGTCACTAAGAACACAGTGTAGGGATCTGTGCCGGCCGGGCGCCCAATGCAACCCAGCCGACTACATCGCACCCTTCTGACGTGTGCACACGCACAGCGGTGCGTGCACTTGGGAGCTGAAGTGCACAAGTCAAGCTGAAGTGCACAAGTCAAGAACTAGGGGTAAGGCGGCAAAAGAGGTACGGTGCTTGGCGCCCCTCCACATTTGCGCCCTAGGCACGTGCCTGTCCCATACATGAGAACACGAGCTTCATGCTAAGTAATTTTGCATGTGACATGGACAAAGCAAGTCCAGTTGTTTTAGAATTATTTATACTAGGCATACCTGAAAAAAAGCTATTGTGATTGGATATTGATGACTGTTTCATTAAAGGAGAACTCAACCCCCAAATTATAAAGCCCCTACCTAGTAAGCAAGATAGTTCCCCCTCCCTGCTTCCCCTCGCATAGTTCAATAGGTCTGAAAATGTCCATAAAATTCTTCCCACCTAACAGTTCAGAGTAAGGGCACCTAAGAAGTGTGCAGGTGGGATCCAGTGATTATGGTGCCACTGTGAGTAGATCACACTTTTACACCTAACGCCTACCTGAATATGGCAAATGGAGGGGTATACAAATTAATTGGCTTGGGTGAGAAAGATATGGCCAACTTATATACATGGTAGAACAATGTAGGCTTTCCATGTCCTTTAGTATCCTTAAAAAAATGGCTAAAGTGGCTTTCCCCATTATTTCTAAAGAAATACATCTTACCAAAATACTTCAGATAAAGGAGTTTCAAGGAAAATGGTCAGAGCAAGACAATGAAGGTTGCAGATTATATACTCCTCCATTAGGTTCAGTCTTAATTATTTGATTCCATTTCTTTGTGAATATAAACATCTACTATACACTTACCTAATACATATTTCATACTGTATTTGCCACGCTGAGTTGTCAATAATGAAAAGAGTCAGTCATTCATTCAGTTTGAACATGAAATGTATAAGGCATGCAAAACACACCCTTCATTTTGTTACTGTACATTGTTTATCTCTGCAACGCCACCTACAGCATATTTATATAAACGCATTTCTTTTTCTAGTGTTCATTGCAACATATAGTGAAACCTCAATTCTACATACACTATTTTTTAAGTTTTGCCACATTTAACATTGATTTTTTGTGGTCTCACTAGTTTATAATATAATACTGCTTTCTGATTTTACATTTTTACGATTTTTTACACATTTTTTTCCGATCACCTGAAAAATGTAAAATGGCGGTTCTACTTTAAAATTATCCTTATATGGGTATGGATCTCTCATCTGGAAACTGGTTATCCCAAAAGCTTTGAATTATGGGAGGCCAATTTGGTGCCAAAACAATCCTACTGAGTTTATTTAATGTTTAAATGTTTTTTAGCTGACATAAGGTATGGGTAATCCAAATTATGGAAAGTTTCCTTTATTGGAAAACCCCTGACCTCAAGTAGCTGCAATTTTTTAAAAAATAAGTTCAAAATTAATGTGCCTGCTTTTTATAGGAAGTCTGTTTTGGGTGCAAACATAGGCAGATGTGATTATTTGGTTGAAATTGACAATGCTCTAAAGAAATGGCCTTGTGTCCTTTATTCCTGCTATTTGTGCTATTTTATGCCGTCAAACATGTTCATAAAGAGTGATCATGTCCTCTTGAAAGTCTCTCTTATTCAGAAATTCAAACTTGACAGTCTTTTATCATATTTGAATTGCTCTATACCTCTTCTCAGTCTCTTTGCATGTCTCTGCACTTTTTCTAGTTCATTAATATCCTTCTTATGGTCTGTTGAATACTCAAACTGAGGTTTTATCAGGGATTTAAAAAGAGCCACATATGGTTTCGCCCTTTAAAGGGGTTGTTCACCTTCAAACAACTTGTTGTTTTCAGATAGATCACCAGAAATAACGACTTTTTCCAATTACTTTCTATTTTCTATGTCACCATTTTTCTAATATTGAAGTGAAGAGTGTAATTTTTCACCTTCTAAAGCAGCTTTGGGAGGGGTGGGTCGCCGACCCTGTAAATTGTTCTAAATTGATACATTTAGTTGATACATTTGTTATCTTTGTCCCTGCTGAGCAGAATCTCTGGGTTTCATTACAGGCAGCTGTTAGAATTGATACAATAGTTGCTAAAACTCCAGAGATACAGCTGAGAAATATATCAACCAAATGTTGCAAAATTGTAACAGTTCAGAACCTGCAACTGAATTCCAAGCTGCTAGCTGCTCAAACACCAGAGACCAGAACATTCAAATTTAAACCTAGATTTTGGAAAAACAGTAAAAAATAAATAATGGAATAAGTGGAAAAAAAGTCTTTATTTCTGGGTAACAAACTGAAAACAACTGAACATAAAAAGTTTTGGAAGGTGAACAACCCCTTTAAATATGTTTTTTTTTTTTTTACAAGAGTGTACGTTAATAACTTTTGTAGACAATAGGTATAACCATAACCTTGGACACTACTGCTAGATCATTAAGAGGTACAAGTACACATCTTACTGTTCATTCGTGAATAGGGTTGCCACCTGGCCAGTATTTTACTGGCATGGCCAGTAAAAATGATGGTTGATCGCAATGTTATTAATAGGGAAAAAAGATAAATATATAGGAAGGCCGATAATTTTTTCCAGAAAAGGTGGCAACCTTATTCATGAAGCACTTGCACCTGGGATCTTGCTGTGCTCTGCAGTGTGCAGCACTGGTGGGTGCAACCAGGGGTGATTCTTGCCATTATGCCGCCTGAGACGGCCTTCTTTTGCCGCCCCCATCTCTCCCCACGGCGCTCACCTTTACAGCGCCGGAGAGGGCAGGGGCGGTCCACGTCGCTTAGTGCAGAGAGCGCAGTTACACTCTCTGCACTAGAAGAGACAAATTTCTGGGTTGAAAACCAGAAATTTGGCTCTTAGTTACCAGGAGCGGCATTTTTGCTGCCCCTTGCAACCAGGGGGGTGCTGCCACCTGAGGCAAGTGTCTCAACTCGCCTCATTGGTGGAGCGCCCCTGGGTGCAACATATGAGTTAGAGAGGTAACCTCCAAATATAAATTACTCGGACATTCTAACACAGGTTCACAATGAATTAAAAGGAGAAACTGCAGCTCCAATGTCACCTGTCAGGATTAGGGTTGTGTTGTGAGAGTCAATAATACATTTACATCCTGCACTGAGCCTATAACTCACATGGTATCCCTTGCCTTTTTATGCCTTTAGTGTGAGTCTCATAATCCTTTAGATTACTTTTCTCTGCTCCAGACCCTTTAGCCCTTTAATCCAGCACTTAGTCCACACAAGCTGTCTTTGCAATCTGTTAAATCACTATGGACTCCTACGCAGCAAGCTAAGTGCTGTTTTGGGGATGCAAATACATTGCCCATAGCAACCAATCAGCAATTTGTTTTGATGAGTCTACTATTGGTTAGGAAATGAAGGGGAAGATCGGATTAGTTGTTATAGGCAACAGCAGTGTGTAAAGTGCAAAAAAAGTTTCACTTTTGAATCTTGCTACACACTTTGTACCCTGAGCTCAGTTTTTGCGTTCAGAATGGAGCATTAAAACTTGCTGCACCTATGAAGATATCGTTGCCTGCATTTGGCAGCAGGGCTTAGAACCAGGGGTAGGCAGAAGAGGCACGTGCCTAGGGCCCAAAGGTAGAGAGGTGCCTCTTCTGATGCCCGAAGAGGGTCGACATAGTCAACCAGGTTGCCTAGGGCCAGCTAGGCCAAGCACTGTATTCATGAGGGGTAGGCTGGGGGCAGTATGTAGGCATCCCCCATTCTGTCACCTAACTTGCACATCATTTCAACACAAACATTAGCAAGTGCTACTGAGCAATGCCCTGGATACAGCTGTCTTTTAAATTCAGTGCTGGAATTGGGAAGGGATGCACAGGGATGCCATCCCTTCACTTCTGTATTTCTGTGAAATAGCATCCCCTCAGTGGGAATGCGAGAGTTTTAAATCCCAAAACTGTCTTTTACTACTCTCCACTTCTGCATGCAAATACAATGCAGAGGTAAAATATAATATAGTTAAATATATAGAGGATTAAAGGAGAGAAAAAATTGCTAGGAAAGAAGTGGAAAAAATAGAAAAGGGTTAAACAGATAAAGAAGGTGGAGGTATCAGAGAGGGTTATAGAGAAAAGGAGAGAAGAAGAAAACAGGGGAAACAAAAAGAGAAAATAAAGGTATTAAAAAGTAGTAGATTAAGGAATAGTGACAGAATGATATATATATATATATATATATATATATATATATATATAAATAAAGTTTATCGCGTGTATGCACTCTTACCAGATTTGTAGTTACTTCGGGTGCGTAGGTCAATATTGGTTATACAGAAAGATAGAAGGACTCGCACACCATTCTTCAGTGAATAAAACTGTGTTATTTTATTCTTTTATGCATTTCCAACGTTTCGGCCCCCATTTGGGCCTTTATCAAGGATAAAGGCCCAAATGGGGGCCGAAACGTTGGAAATGCATAAAAGAATAAAATAATAGTTTTATTCACTGAGAATGGTGTGCGAGTCCTTCTATCTTCTATATATATATATATATATATATATATATATATATATATATTATATATATATATAATATATATATATATATATATATATATTATATATATATCCAACCAACCTGGGGTACTCACGACCCTCACATTTCAAATGCCCGGGTGCAGGTCAAAGGTATACATAAATTCAGTCAAAAAAGACCGCACACCAAGGACTTTCTGAGTGGAAAAAAAAAATGATGATTTATTTCAACGTTTCGGCGCTACTACTTAGGCCGTCATCAGGAAGTGAGTAACCTAACACAAGACTTCTATTTTAAAACAGAAAAATTGGCGCCAAACACACTTGTATGACGTCATCAGTTAGTGACCCGCATCTTTAAACACACCCCTAGTGTAAAATGCAAAGAAATAACTAAATTGTTGCTTTTGATCCCATAATATGTGCCATATCTATAATTCGTGGTCCAATATCCCAGATACTTCAAAGTACTCTAGTGATCCAGTAATATAAGGTATTAAAGTGAATAGAAATAAAATTTCTTAAAACCGTAAGGGTAATGCACCAAAAGCTTTACCCCTACTCAAGGATCGCAAGCACCATCGGCGCTTACCCTGAGAATAGAGATGTTGCGGCTCGTCATGCCCTTCTGTCCCTTCCTGCTGCTCCCCGCGCCAGTATTGAGTGGCCAGTCCCCCTCTGTGAGCTCCGTGATGTGCCTTTCAACCAATGCAGACAAACAACCCAGCTCGCTATTATTATTATTATTATTACCCGTCTCGCACTGTCAAACTGGAGCTCCGTGCCGTTTCAGCCAATGTGCGCTCCTCCTGCGTGTGTGTACTTTTAGAGTATTAAAGCCGTTGTGGGGGTATACACTGGTAGTATCCTCCAGTGTCTCCTCCACGTAGCTTACAACCGCTCAATATTCCTTCTTGGATGTCCATCTTACGTATCCAGCTCCTGGTATCTCGGGTCCGCTTTGTTAGCAACAAGCTTCCTCCTGCTGGTGGAATATTGAGCGGTTGTAAGCTATGTAAGGTCCCAAATAAGGATAGACTCTAGTCTGTTCTAACAGAGCTAGCTATTTCTCATCCTTATAAAGGCCCTCACAATATATTAACCTTATGGTATGTTAAATAGAAAGAAAACTATTTGCAACTCATTAAAGGACATATTTCACATAAGATGTGTGAAATCCATCTTCTGTGTTAGACCGTTTTACTGCTATTTCATCAGTCAGTTCATACAAGCTAATTCCCATCCTTTCTATGGACCTTCTATAACAGTACAGGGACCATCTGTATTGGGCAAATACCTGACAGGTCCAGTAAAGGGATAGAAACTAGTCAGTTCATATTTGAATAAGCTAATTCCTATCCTATCTAAGGACCTTCTCTAACAGTACAAGGACCATCTGCATTAGGCAAAAACCTGACAGGTCCAGTAAAGGGATAGGAACTAAGAGTAAAATAACTAGAGTCTTCCAGGCCAGGGCGCAGGATGTGCACCCGGGCCCCTCCTCCACCCCTCTAGATGCACAGATTACTTACCACCGCAATTTTTGGCGGGACTACCACACTGCAGTGCGATCTCCGGCAGGACCCTGGTGCAATTGCATCCTTTGTTCCCCCGGTAGTTATGCCACTGGAAACTAGACAGTTCATATGAGAACAAGCTAATTCCTATCCTGTCTAAGGACCTTCTCTAACAGTACAGGAACCATTTGTATTAGGCAAATACCTGACAGGTCCAGTAAAGGGATAGAAACTAGGGTAATTCTAGGTAATTCCTATCCTGTCTAAGGACCTTCTCTAACAGAGCCATTGACATACATCATAGGACTGCTCCTAGGTACCAGAGTTTAGCAGTCTACTAAAAATATCCAATTCCAGGTTCCCTCTGCCCAGTTATGATGACCTAAGTTTATTGGTCCATACAAAATCCTTGAAATTTAGAGCTGCCAATGGATGAATACTTTGATTCACATTTCTTTAAGTTGCTCCAAGACACCAACTATAGGGTCCAGAGGCAGCCCTTTGGGGGTAACATAACATCCTTCCTATGATCTGGTGTTTTAATGTTGATTCCATAAACGCTACTCTAAATGAGCAGACAGCTATGGTACTGGTTCACTTATATTGCTATCCCTGAATTTGCAAGTAGGTATGGCCTGTTTCCCCTGTACCTTACCTGGCCAAAGGTGACCAGTGGAAGCCATTAGTCTGGCTATTTAATTTTTACATGATTTTCTAGTAGACTTAAGGTATGAAGATCCAAATTACAGAAAGATGCATTATCCGGAAAATCCCAGGTCCCGAGCATTCTGGATATCAGGTCCCATACCTGTACTATCAACTAAGGCTGACTTTGACAAGTGTAACATTATGCAGGGTCTATTTCAAGCCAAGTAGGTAAAGTTACCTTTAAACTTCTAAAAATTAACTGAAAAGGTCATTTTATTTATAATTGTATTGAAAAATAAACATGTAGCAGGATCAGACAACAAATCTTTGACACAGTAGCATGGTATAATATAGTATAGTAAGTTAGGCTGAAAAAAGACACACGTCCATCAAGTTGAACCTTTTAAGTCTATATATAACCTGCCTAACATGCCAGTTGATCCAGAGGAAGGTGAAAAACCCTTTTGATCAAAGCCTTTCAATTTGCTTCAGAGGGGAAAAAAATTCCTTCCTGACTCCAAAATGGAGTCTAGTCCCTGGATCAACTTGTACTATGAGCTATCTTCCATAACCCTGTATTCCCTCACTTGCTAAAAAGCTATCCAACCCCTTCTTAATCTAATGTATTAGCCTGTACAACTGATTCAGGGAGAGAATTCCACATGTTCACAGCTCTCAATGTAAAAAAACCCTTCCAAATATTTAGCCGGAACCTCTTTCTTCTGTCAGCTGGAAAGACCTACTTGTAAATAAAGCATTACAGAGACTATTATATGATCTCCTTATATATTTATACAGTACATAGTATCATATCACCCCTTAAAGCGATACTGACAAGTTCCTATAAAAATCATAGGAATGTGTCAGTATCAAGTAGTTGCTGCACCCGGAATAGTTCCCCTCAAAGCAGACGACCCTCTGACACTACTAATGGATCTTCTGCCTTGCTTCTGTGATGCTGTGCTGGGGGTGGAGTGATCCTTCCATAGGCTGAAGTTCTGTTTTCATTTGTAATTAGCCTATGGAAGGATTGTTCCGCCCCCAGACCAGTGTCACTGAAACAGCACAGAAGATCTTTTAGCAGTGTCAAAGGGTCGGGTTAACACAGGTTTGCGGGGCTGGCGGTGGCTTTGAGGGGAACTATTGGGGGTGCAGCACCTGATACTGACATGTTCCTATGATTTTTAAAGGATTGTGTCAGTATCGATTTTAGCGCCTCTTCTCCAGTGTGAACATCCCCAACTTGGCCAGTCTTTCCTCATAGTTAAGATTTTCCATACCTTTTACCAGCTTAGAAGCCCATCTCTGTACCCTCTCTAATTCAATAATGTCCTGTTTGAGTGATGGAGACCAAAACTGTACGGCATATTCTAGATGGGGCATTACCAGTGCTCTATAAAGTGGAAGAATGACCCCTCCTCCAGTGACTCTATGCCCCTTTTAATAAAGTTCAAGACCTTATTTGCCCTTGATGCTGCTGACCTGCATTGTTTGCTACAGCCAAGTTTATTATATTTTTTTAACATATGTTTTTGTTTATTTTCCAAATCAAATAAATAAAGTAATAAAATGGAAATTTGGAGGTACATAAATTATACAAAGAGAAAAGATTCCATTGTCAATACAAGCTTAGCGATTTATCTGAAAATCTGTCAAATTGTGAGTTAATGTAGATAGCTTGAATATGGGATTAATTAAAACAACAATATTTCCTTACATCATAGTTTGAAAATAATTAACAATTTGAATGTAAAATCCGGTTTATCTGGCGACTCCTGGGGGGTGATCGATGGCTCTGTTCCCGTGAATGAAAAAGGTTCTGGATGTATAGATCTGTTTCCTGTACAGTGGGATTGTTAGATAGTAATTCTGTGTCAAACCAGGTAGTGTGTCTAAATGAGTAAATAGTTAGGTGTGTAATGTGTGGGGGAAGGAAGGCTATGTAACTCATCCAAGTTAAGAACATTTTTTCTGTATGCTGTTCTTTATTTGCCATAGATTCCAGCCAATCCATATGAAAAATGTCATGGAGTTTTTGTTTGACTAATAAGAGCGGGGAGGCAGATGAAGAAAGCCAGTGATGTAAAATAGTTTTCCTGGCTGCAGCAGTTAATCTTTCTCCGAACGTGTAAGTTTTAATTGTGGGGGGGGGGTTCCAAAAATTGCCCATGTTAATGTAAAGGGTGCAGTTTGTAGATGTCCAATATCCCTGAACTTCTCCCCATAATTTTTGGATACTAGGGCAAAGTCATAGACAGTGTATGAGGTCAGCTCTAGGTTGTTGGCATCTTAGGCATTTGTCTGTATTTGTAGTACCTATATGATGTCTCCGAAGTGGTGTCAGATACGATTGATGTAGTGTGATCTGTAGAGACATTTCCTGATATTTACTAGTAGAAAGCATTTGCATAGTCTTTGTATGACATTGGAGTATCTTAGCATCTTCTGTCTGCGGAATTACTGAGGTCCATTTGCTTATAAAATTATTTGGAGTTTCAATTAATAATGTGGTCCTAATTGTACAATAGATTTGAGATGTAGTCTTAACTGTGTGCCTCTGGGCCATAATGTATTTATTGGGTTATTTTTATTGATCTGAGAAAGATGTTGTAGAGCTTTTGTAGCAAAATGTAGAATTTGAATAGAGTAGGGAAATGGGAATTTCTGACTTAAGTTACATTTGGTAATTATGGTGAATTTGTCAGTAGCAACATCTTTGATCAATCTCAAGTTTTGATTTTGCCAGTTCAGTAATGTTCTATTATTTTTCCCCATTGGAAATGTTGGGTTACCCATCCATGTGAGATAGATGGATTTGCCTGATGTGAGTTTAAATCTGTGCCTTACTGTATTCCAAGTTTTGTATGTGTCTATGATTAGGGAATGTTCTTGCATATCTTGAGGAATGTCTTTTAGCTGAGATTGGAGTAAGAAATTTAGAGACAGGCCTCCTGTCAGTACTTGATCAAGTTCTGTTGAGGTATATACATTTCTATTGTAGATTCAATAACCTGTGAAACGTAAGAGTGATGCCTCATTGTATTCACGTATGTTTGGGAAATTTACCCCATCCATCTCTTTAGTTTGTTGCAACTTAAACAGTCTTATGCTAGGTCTTTTTTGTTTCCATATAAAGGTGCGAAGTTGTTTTGAGTAATCTTTTATAATCTGAGGGTTTTATGCTGTACGGTAACATCTGCAGTTGATATAGTATTTTGGGGAAAACAATAATTTTTATTAAATTAATTCTACCTAGAAATGTTAAGTTCTAGGTGAGTTCTTGTTGTGTATTATCTATAGTATGGCGAATGTTCAGAGAGTATAATTCTGTATGTTTTATTGGTAGTTTAACATCCAAATATGTTATATGTGATCTTGCTAATGTAAATGGAATGTCATTCCTGTTATTTGTTCCTTCGACACCAATATCCAGTGCTTCTGATTTAGTCAGATTTATTCAGAAGCCTGCGAATGTACTAAAGAGTTGGATGGTATCTAAAATTGCGGGCAATTCTGTTTGGGGATGTTGAATAAATAATAAGATATCATCTGCGAAAGCTGTTATTTTTTGTTTTAAGTGTCCCAGAGGGATTCCTTGAAAGGTTTTATTAAGAAGGAGATGTTGTATTAAAGGGTCTAATTCTATGTTAAATAATAGAAGGGAGAGGGGCAACCCTTCTGAGGAAGCTGATTGGACCAGCGAAATGCGTCAGGCAGTGGGGACGGAACGGCAGCTTGCAACGGAACAGCCATGAGGGAGAAGGGGAAGCCGGCTCTTCAACTCCCATTACGGAAACAACTGGGCAACCTGCGCAAAACAGCCTTTTTACTTTGGATATGTGTATAAAGGACATTGAAAATGTGAGTGAACCTTTTTAAATAAATGTTATATATTTTAGTAAAGCAATATTACACAATACAAGTCTTTTTTATATATATATGGGAGTGGACAAGAAGCAACGGAGGAGGAACGGAGCGTGGACACCATTACGGGCAAACTAACAATCAGGGTCTTGTAAGTAGGCATTGCTACAGGTTATCGGTGGAAGGATTCACACTGGGAAAACCTAAAGGGCACAGGAGGAGTGGTTTAAGCACGATATAGAAACACGCGAAACACCTGAGTTTAAAGGGAAGTAACATAATAGAAACATTTCCCGAAAATAACACGTGGTGTTGAAATATAATTTTACAAAAATACTACACTATATATTTTTTTTCTCTCTCTCTTTTTTCCTGATGTTTATTTGTCTCCGATGCCAGGGGCGCTGATCTATTTTTCTATACAGAGGGGCAACCCTGCCTGGTTCCTTGTTGAATTTAAAATTTTTCTGAGTTATACCCATTAACTGTCAGGAAGGTTTGAGATGAGTCATATAAAGCTTTGAAAGGATTAAACATGTGTATCCCAAAGTGTTGGAATCTCAGAAGAGGTCGTATATGTGTGGGCGAGATCCTATCAAATGCTTTATCTGCATCTAAGTTGATTAATAAACCTTGTCTTCTTTTTTCCAGGTTACATTGATAGATTATGGCTATAGCTTTCCTGATCGCTTGTACAGAGTGCCTGTTCTGGGGAAAGCCCATCTGATTAGATTATTCTTTATTAAGTGGAGATTTTTACATCCCAGGTGCATGACTTTACATTTATCAACATTGAATCTCATTTGCCACTTAGCTGCCCAGATTGCCAGTTTGTCAAGATCCTGTTGCAAGTGCCACATCCTGGATGGAATTAATTGGGCTGGATTGTACAAACATTGATACATTACTTAAATATACCCCCCCCAAGTCATTCATTAATGAACAAGTTAAATAAAAGTGGACCCAATACCGAGTCCTGATGGACCCCACTAAGAACCTTACTCCAAGTAGAGAATGTACCATTAACAACCACCCTCTGTACCCTATCCTGTAGCCAGTTTCCTATCCATGTGGAAACTACTTCATTAAGCCCAACAGACCTTAGTTTAGAAAGCAGTAGTTTGTGGGGCACGGTATCAAATGCTTTGGCAAAATCCAAATAGTTGACATCTACTGCC
The DNA here is from genome assembly GCF_017654675.1 of Xenopus laevis. Taxonomy (NCBI): domain Eukaryota; kingdom Metazoa; phylum Chordata; class Amphibia; order Anura; family Pipidae; genus Xenopus; species Xenopus laevis. The sequence goes on from NC_054373.1 coordinate 119,462,725, forward strand.
CCCACTGTCTGGCATCTTACTTACCTCATCATAAAAAGCAATTAAATTTGTATTAAATGACCTTTCCTTAATTAAGCCATGCTGATTGCTGCTAATAATGCCATTCACTAGGACATTTTGAACATGATCCCTTAACAAGCGTTCAAATAACCTGCATCTTTTTACTATTAATATACTTAAAAAACTTTTTGGGGTTAGTCTTAGCATCAGCTGCAATGCTCTCTTCATTTCCTTTCTTTGCCTTCTGGATTGCTGTTTTATAACTAGGGATGTAGCGAACGTCGGAAAAAAAGTTCGCGAACATGTTCGCGAACGTCCGGACAAAAATGCGAACGGTTCGCGAACGTTGCGAACCCCATAGACTTCAATGGGAAGGCGAATTTTAAAAGCTAGAAAAGACATTTCTGGCCAGAAAAATGATTTAAAAGTTGTTTAAAGGGTGCAACGACCTGGACAGTGGCATGCCAGAGGGGGATCAAGGGCAAATATGTTTCTAAAAAATCCATTGTTGACACAGCGCTGCATTTTGTGCTGTAAAGGGCAGAAATCACACTACGTCACTCAGGTGGTGTTTCTGGAGACGGTATTATTATTGATATTTAGACAGAATGTGAAAAAACTCACACAGCTAGGTGGCAGTGGTTTGAAGAACAGATGCAGATGAGAGATCAGCAGCAGGACAGACAGCTGCCCACAGCAGCTACATACAGAGCACTGCAGTAGAAGGTAGATTACTAGCCAGCAAAGCTACCTAACCTGAAATGTCCCTCAAATCCCTGCAGAGTTCTGTCCCTACAATACAGAGCAGTATCAAGTAGATTACTAGCCAGCAAACTTACTATCAACTGTCCCTCAAATCACTAACAGCTCTCTCCCTACACTAGCTCTTGCAAACACACACAGGCAGAATGAAAAAACGCTGCAGGGCTTCAGTTTATATATGGAAGGGGAGTGGTCCAGGGGGTGTGGGGGTGGTCCAGGAGGGAGAGCTTCCTGATTGGCTGCCATGTATCTGCTGGTCTGGGGTGAGAGGTCAAAAAAAAGCGCCAGGTAAGGCGAACCCGAAATGGCGAACGTCGCGCAGCGTTCGCGAACATTCGGCGAGCGCGAACAGCCGATGTTCGCGCGAACAAGTTCGCCGGCGAACAGTCCGCGACATCCCTATTTATAACATTTATTATAGTGTTTATATTCATTTTGCCCCAACAGACTTGTATTTTTTAACCCTGCCAGCCGATTTGTCCTAAATGCAAACATGTGCTATATAAATAAATGATGATGATGATGATGTACTGCAAAGCAGTTTTTAGACCATTTCTACTCTTTGACTTTAAGGGCCTTTCCTGTGGGGGTCTTTTAGTTTACCCAGGGAAACAATACATTGGTTTTTTTTCAGGACAGCCTGAACTTTCAAAAAATGCTAGAATTTTGGTTTAATTCCACTTCTGTAAAACAATATAGGCTTCTAAGTGTCTAATAAAATGAAAAATCATGTTTCATATAGTACAATCACATATATCAGAAACATAATTTATTTTATGTAAGAGAACACAGCAGATTTGTAAAGTTCTGTGTCTCCTGAACGCGCAAATACCAAATAAGGAGATTTTGTGGACTCACCATTAAATCTCTTTTTCTGAAGTGACTGAAGAGAAAGAGATTTAACAGTGAGTCCACAAAATCTTTTTTTCTCCATTGTCTGTTTCAGTGACACAGGAAACAGCTGTCCCCAACATAGGGTGGGCTAGAGGTCCTATGTAGAAGAGATCACTGCGGCTTGTAAAACCTTCCTGCCAAAGTGTGTGTCAAGTGCCAAAAAGGTGTCAAAGTGGTAAAATTTTGCTTTGAGTAGTTATTCTGCCGAGGCTTGGTTACTGAACACCCACGATGTACAGAAATTCATAGGCACAGTGATCCCCCCCTCATCCCACAGAAATCCCAACCCTCACCCACTGTCCCTGACGCGCAGGGACCCTCATCCACTATCTACTATGAGGAAGGATCCCCGAGTCCATAGCAGGACCTCGCCTCTTCCGTACATTATCTGCATCTGACAGCTCGGGACACTTTGAAGAGTGGTTTCCTTTTGGCCCCCCCAAGCTGTCTCAGTTCTTCTCTACACCGCCTCAGCCCCATTCTGCCCAGCAGCATCATGGGAGTGCAAGGCTTCCAGGAGTTCCTGGAGAAGTTTTGCCCAGGGGCTGTGGTGCCCGTGGACTTGTTGAAGTTGGCCAGGACCATAGCCAGACAACAGCACAGGGCCCAGGGGTTCCCTAGCACTGGATTTAGTCGGCGGTCCTGGTGCCTGGCCGCGCAGTCCTAGCGCCCACATACCCCCCCCCCTCTGGTGCGAGCGCAAATGCGAGCCCCCTGGAGCACTGGGGAGCTATGCTCCCCGGTTAATGGCTGGGCGACATGCCACCCTTAATATTCTGCTGCCCTAGGCCCGGGCCTTTGTGGCCTCACCACTCACACAGGGCCCCAAACCCACCCTCACACAGGACGCCAAACCAGCCTTCACACAGGACCCCAAACCCACCCTCACACAGGGCCCTCACTCTCTAGTACCGCCCTCACACAGGGCCCTCACTCTCTAGTACCCACCACCAGCCTCCCTATAGATCCCTTTATTGGTTACCATGAGCCCCGGAGGGAGGCCGTGCTGGGTAACATGTAGGGGCTCATAGGAAAGAAATAGGTCCGTAGGGGAATGGGACAAAACCTTAGATCTGCCCCCTGTCATGAGACTGACTGATGCCAGGCCCTGGTTGTCATATTGTATTGACAAATCTCACAGGATCATCTGTAAGGAGCAAGCAACTTCTGCACAGCGGTGTCTTCCAAGGGGTGGTTCACCATTAAATTAACTTTCAGTATATTATAGAATGGCTAATTCTAAGCAACTTTTCATTTGGCTTCCATTTATTCTTTTATATAGTTTTTGATTTATTTGCCTCTATTTTTTTTTTCAATCAAATTTGAAAAATTAAAATAACTAAAAAAAACCCATAAATCATAAAAAATTAAAACCAAATTCAAATTGTTTCAGAATATCTCTCTTCATCATACTAATAATTAATTTAAAGGCGAACAATACCTTTAAATGCTGGGGCCAGAAATGGGCTGCCAGATCAATTCTGTGCACCTTTTATAACCACGGCAGGGCATACTGGGTGCTAGTAAGGCCTGCTTGTAATTGATCTGGCAACCTCTTATTCTGTTGTTGCTGTCCTCATGCTCTGCAGAGACTCAAAGTTGGGGCCTGTCAGCCTTGCTGCAACCCTCTTCAGTTTTGAGTTGTAGTTCCATAAGAATTGATTGGGGAAGGGTTAATCTGAGTGGCAATCATAATTTTTTTTAAATTTATTTAACCTCTTAGTGACCAATCTGCACTTGGCATTGTTATGTAACCCCCCAAATGAAATGAAATGTGCTCTGCTCCACATATTTTATATTATATTTTATTCCCCCTTTATTCATTTCATAATCACTGCTGAGTGCTTTTTCTAACCAGGCCAGCACCCTGCAGCGCGACTTATCCTACATGGGTCATATAAAAAACTATTAGGGGCAGATTAATCGAGGGATGAAGTGAATTTGAGGGAATTTTCTACCGTATATACTCGAGTATAAACCGTCCCGAGTATAAGCCGAGGTACCTAATTTTAAAAATTTCAAAATTCGAAGTAATTTTTTTGGATACTTCGACCATCGAATAGGATACTACAACTTCGAATTTACTTCAACTTTGTTTCAAAGTAAAAATCGTTAGAATATTTGACCATTCGATAATCGAACTACTGTCTGTTTAAAAAAACTTCGACTTCAATACTTCGCCAAATTAAACCTGCCGAAGTGCTACGTTAGCCTATGGGGACCTTCTACAACATTTTTAGAGGTTGAAGTAAAATCCTTCGATGGATCACTGAAATTGTTCGAATTGAAGTATTTTAATTCGATGGTCGAATTTTGAAGTATTTTACACTTCGAAATTTGACCCTTGATAAATCTGCCCCTTAAAGCACATTATTGTGACCAGCTTATAGATTTAGGCAATAATACATGGTTTATAGGCCAGTTTCATGCCTGAGAGACCTGAGTGCTGCTTTTTGCTAAAGGTAAAACATAGATATTCTGTTTCATATGAGTTTTCTGATGAGTCTCTTATCACTGGCACTAGCAGCTGTCCCTTGTAACCATGAATATGGCCTCCTGAGTAGAATACCCAGTACAACCCTCTGTATTCCTGCGGGCCCTATGCATATTTTTTTTTAAAACTATACCCGCAGAGCAAGTGCATACAATATTTAGTGTTTCACAATTCATTGTGTTGGTGTTCTAAAGAGAAAATATAGGTATGGGACATGTTATCCAGAATGCTCAGGACCTGGGGTTTTCCGGATAAGGGATCTTTCCCTAATTTGGGTCTTCGTACCTTAAGTCTACTAGAAAATCACGTAAACATTAAATAAACCCAGTAGGCTGGTGTTGCTTCCAATAAGGATTAATTATATCTTAGTTTGGATCAAGTGCAAGGTACAGGTATGGGACCTGTTATCCAGAATGGTCGAGACCTGATGTTTTCCGGATAGCGGATCTTTTCTTAATTTGGATCTTCATACCTTAGGTCTAGAAGAAAATCATGTAAACATTAAATAAACTCAATAGACTGGCTTTGCTTCCAATAAGGATTAATTGTATCTTAGTTGAGATCAAGTACAAGCTACTGTTTTATTATTAAAGAAAAAAAAGGAACTCCCTTTTTAAAATGTGGATTATTTGGATAAAATGGAGTCTATGGTAGATGGCCTCTCTGTTATTCAGAGCTTTCTGGATAATGGGTTTCCGGATAATGGATCCCATACCTGTACTGTTTTATTATTACAGAGAAAAAGGAAATAATTTTTGGGTGATTTGGATAAAATTGAGTCTGTGGGAGACCTCCTTTCTGTAATTCATAGCTTTCTGGATAATGTGCTTCTGGATAACGGATCCCATACCTGTTCATCCTGATTTAAAGTGGCTATAATTTGCTGTTGCACAAGGTGACCTGGAACCCCATGAAAACTGCGGTAGAAATTTCTGATGTTCCCATAAGCTTATGCTTTAATACGAATGAAGCAAAGTCATCCCTGTACAGTGAAACGGAATGTATTTGCTACATATGCCTGGTGTTGTACAGTAATGCAGTCTCTAGTTTGTGTAGGTTTAGGCCTGGTCTTTTGGGTTATACCTGGGTATTCGTGAGGTTTCAAATTGCATTTGGGGGGGCTTCTGCAGATATAATATCAAGTTACAGATAATAGTAAGTAAGTAATGTACATGCTCCATTAAATTGTAAGTTACTATAATTATGGTACAGTTATGGGATCCGTTATCCGGAAAACCATTCTCCAGAAAGATTCAAATTACGGAAAAGGCCATTTTAAATAGACTCCATTTTATACAAATTATCCAGATTTTTTTAATGGATTCCCTTTTCTCTGTAATAATAAAACAGTAGCTTGTACTTGATCCAAACTAAGATATAATTAATCCTTATTGGAAGCAATACCAGCCTTTTGGATTTATTTACGGTAATGTTTACATGGTTTTCTAGTAGGTATTAAGATCCAAATGATGTACAGGTATGGGACCTGTTATCCACCTGTGATCCAGTACGGGTATGGGACCTGTTACCAGTTCAGATACACAGCAGCCCTAATGCAGTAAAGGCCCATGTTTCCTTGTGAAGCTCCATATGTCTTATCTTGACCAGCCTTTTCCTTGGTGCCACCTGAGCTCCACATTCTCCACTTGTACAGGGCCGCTGGTGCTTTCTGGGAAACATGTCAATCATGTGCATGAAGGCTTATGTCTTGAGTGGGGAGAGGGTCAGAGACTACTTTCTAGCTGCATTCCAGGTATTTCAGAGCTTGGAGGACCATCACCTGGAGGTAGTATTCTTCTTTCATGAGAATAGTTTTCATGGACTAATTGCTCATGACTCTGAGTAAACCCTCTGTAACATCCCTTCACACTACAGCTCCCATGCCCTCAAACTCAGTTGGAATGGGAAGAATTTGACCACCAATCAGTTGGCCTAAAAGATGAGCCACTTTCCAATTTTTTCAGCTCTCTTAGGTAAGTAGATGAAGTAGCAGCAGTGTGAAGAACACGTCTGGTAGTGCCCTAGACCACAAGCTTCCAATTTAAGTCAATGGGAAATTGCAACAAATTCTTCAGCCTTTTGATTAGCCTAAAGAATGAAATATATCCTATACACATACTAGCCTCTTTTAATGGAAGAGTCATTGATGTGTGGACCCCGCATTTTGCCACTTAAGTGTTTTCAGTGCTGTTAACATACACCAAACCACTCCAAATTGCCACCCCCACCAAATTCATTTCTGTAGAAATTGCTTGTGCCTGTAAATACATTATTGCATTAGCTAGCACTTGCAAGCTGTTCCCATAAGAATGAATTGACAAACATTTTGCTCAACAAAACCTTTGGTGTTCCATTACACTTATAGGAGGGAAAAGATACCATGCTATCTCACATACATTCACTTTATCCTTTCCCTTCAGTTTTCTTAGTCTATAATTTGCCTTCATCTCCCTTGTGCAGCTAAGTTTTAAACATATCCTGTCCTGTGTAGTAACCCTTTCCTACAATAAATTCTACCCACTTATTGAAATAGATTTTGCATATAAATGTAGCTGCAACCTACAAGTGTTTACCAGCCCTGTCAAGCCTCTATAGCAAAGACACTGGGATGACAGAACTTATCTTTAAAGGAACAGTAACACCAACATTTTTTAACACTTAATTCATCCTCAAATAGCTATAGTACTAGGTCAGGTTTACTCTATTTTTTTTTTTAAATCTTGAGCTTGAATCTGACTTCCAGAGTGCTCCATAGCAGAAAGGTGACAGCAGCTTGAATTCCTCTGCTATGCTGAGCTTAAAGGAATTGTTCAATATAAAAATATAAACTGGGTAAATAGATAGGCTGTGCAAAAAAACATGTTTCTAATATGTTAGTTAGCCAAAAATGTAATGTACAAAGACTGGAGTGACTGCATGTTTAACAGAACAGAAAACTACATCCTGATTTGAAGCTCGCTTGGTTTCCACTGATTGGGTTTCTTATAAAACAAGAACATGAGTAGATTTCACTTTCATTCTTCTAAAAAATGAATTTTAGCATATGAATGTACATTAAATGTTACCTATAGGTCATGTTGATCATTTTTTGCTGAGAGGTTTGTTTTTGTATATAATTGTTAGTTGAAGTTCCTAAGCCTGACTCTCTGACACTCTGACTTTGCCAACCAGACTGTCCCATCTCAGCCTGTTAGTTACAGTTTCTAATGCTAACGGACTCCTGCTGCACAAATATGGCAGCCCCCTCATACAGTAACATGGGGGATCAGACAGGTAATGTAAAAGCATCATGCAAATACTTTATGGCAAAGTTAGAAGTAGCTTGCAAAGCCAATATTATAATAGATGTAAAAAAAAGTTTAATTTCAGGTGTCAGTATCTCTTTAACTTTTTACCTTTTCTTATTTGTTCCATTCTCTTTAACTTTTTACCTTTTCTTATTTGTTCCATTCCCCACCTACCCCATCTATATGTTACCCCTCCCAAATGTGACCAATACCCAGAATAAAGACACACACAAAGGAACTTGATGTTAAATCTGTGTAAGTCACAGTTTTATTTATAATAATTAGATAAACTGCGCTATTTGATCCAGAGGAAGGCAAAAAACCTCTGGCAAGCTTGAGACAATCTGCTTACTAAAGGGAAAAATTCCTTCCTGACCCCTTAACGGCGATCGGATTTGCTCCCAGGATCAATGCACCAGATTAAATCAAGCAGGGTGAGGGAAACAGAAGGGAATATGGCAGCATACACATGAGGGCCTTTAAGCTACAAGGTGAACACTACATTCCATTCTATTGGACCCCAGGCAGCCTGTAGACCCGGCTTCTGCAGTCTGAGGGATGGAGTGGACAGGAATGCAGGGTCTACTGAGTGGCTTAAAGGTGCTCCTGTCTATGGAACCATATTTAGGGGGAAAGAAGGGACACTGTGGTTGGAATTGCGATGGAGGGAATGGAAATAGAAGGTAATATGGCAGCATACACACGAGCACCTTTAAGCTACAAGGTGAACACTGCATTCCTCTCCATTCCATTGGACTCAGGCAGCCTGCAGAACCCAGCTTCAGCAGTCTTAAAGGAATGGAAAGGAATGCAGGGTCTACTGAGTGGCTTAAGGGTGCTCTTGTCTATGAAACCATATTTTAGGTGTAAGGGGGCAGCGCTGGTGAAATTACAGTGGAGGGAATTGAAACAGAGGGGAATATGGCTACATATACATGGGAGTGCCTTTAAGCTGCTAGGTGAACACTGCATTCCTCTCCATTCCATTGGACCCAAGGCAGCCTGCAGACCCGGCTTCTGCAGTCTGAGGGATGGAGTGAAAAGGAATGCAGGGTCTACCGAGTGGCTTGAGGGTGCTCCTGTCTATGGAACCATATTTTAGGTGTAAGTGTTGCACCGCTGGTGGAATTACGGTAGAAATAATTGGGGAAATAAGGGACACTGTGGTTGGAATTACGGTGGAGGGAACTAAAATAGAAGGGAATATGGCTGCATATACATGAGCACCATTAAGCTACAAAGTGAACCCTGCATTCCTTGTCATTCCATTGGGCCCCAGGCAGCCTGCAGACCCGGCTTCTGCAGTTTGAGGGATGGATTGAAAAGGAATGCAGGGTCTACCAAGTGGCCTAAGGGTGCTCCTGTCTATGGAACCATATTTTAGGTGTAAGGGGGGAGCACCACTGGTGGAATCATGGTGTATTGGAGTGGAAGCACTGCTGGTGGAATTGAGAATGGCTCACTCACCTCTGTGTCATGAAGATCTACAGAGGTGCATCGATACGTGGTACCGTGTACACTGCGATGGTGCTGGTGGCTGGTGGGCTCTCTGCAAAACCAAACGAAATAACGTTAAACTTGTACCCAAGGGTTTTACCTTAGCAAGTGATATCTCTGTAGAAATTCTATAACATTTTGGGGGATTTTAATCAGAAATATGGCAGTTATGAAAATTAAAATTACTAAATGCTAATGTACCATTCCCCTCTGTGATTATTGGACAAGTTGCAAATCGCAGGTTTCTCTGCATTTTCAAGACATTTGATCACAACCCCAATTCCTTGCCAAAATGATGAAGATACAGTTCCTATTAGTTTCTATGGCATCTCAATAGGTTTCAGCTGTGCAGGATTTATATGTTCTTTTTGTGGTTGTTTTACACAAAATCGCAGCATTGCAATGGCTTTCAATACATCAGCCAATAGTCAAATAGTAATAATTGAACAAATATATTCGTTAGATACTGCACCTGGATATGTATCGATGAACTTCCTGAAAATTGCCCAGTTTATCGCCTCTAGTTGTTTGTAGAGGGATTTCAGTTGGGCTTTGGCCTTCCTCTTATCCTGCCGGACCTCAGCCAACCATCTAATTTTCCACCACCTGGTGAATTCCAGGCAGTCTCTGGCCATACAGTAATCATAGCTTGTCCATTTGATTTTGCCTATGATTTCCTTCCTCGTGCGCTCCAAATCCGTCATCTCACAGATCCCCTCCTCCTTCCTGTAGAGCCACTGTGAGCCCTAGAGAAATGTAAGAAACAAGAAGACATTAAGGTTTCCAGCAGTTTGTGTTTAATCCCCAGTAATAATGAAAGTGACAATTTCTTCCCATAGGCACAATCAGCAAAACAATATGTATTTATTTGTGCGGTATAGGGTTGAGGTTTGCGCGGTCAGCCTTCAAATTGAAACCAATGCTCAACACACACTGAACACAGGCTACCTTTGCCGAAAAGTTTGTCCCCAAACATTCTGGACCACTGAACCTGCAAAGCGGAGAAATCCAAGAACGGCACGAACGCCAACATACGTGGAGAGACGCCGCAAATATCCGGTCTAGCAGTCGCTCTGAATAGGCGATAATACTTTTTGTTCGCCAACAAGGAAGCGCAACCCTGGACGACAGGGCACCTTGAGGAACACACGCTACACTCTAAGTCCCCTTCTCACCACGATCCGGTAAGTGGAAAACATCTCGCAGGGTGATACCGGCAGCCCTTAAGATATAACACCATTTGAAGCCTCTGTATTGCAGGAACACATCGGAGACGATATACGTTCATTCAAAACACCAAATCTGTGAGTAGTTCCATAGAAAATCTGTAAAGGTTCTCTTCTGGGCATACTACTCTATATATTGTCTCCCTATACAGGTCCCTGGGAATTAATCTATCAGCAATCGATAGCGCACTCTACCTTTTAAAAAAAAAAACTAATATGTATTTATTACCACTAGGGGAGCTGTTACATTGATTGTCGTTGCAAAGCAAAAGCTTTTTGGTTCAATAGAAGTGTTGGTGTTGAGGTGGGTAAGAAAATACATACTTTTAAGGCTTTCAAGTTAGCTGGGACAGCCAAATCATTTATAAGGTACAAGGAGGCCAATAAATCATGCAAAGAAGCAATAAGGCAAGCTTAAATTGATATGGAAAAGGATATTTTTTAAAAATAATCCAAAATTATTTTTTAAATATGTTAATAGTAAAAAAATGAAGCAGGAAGGTGTGGTACCTTTAGTATCAGAGGGTGGTCAGCTGGTTGATGAAAACAAAATAAATGCACAGATTCTGAACTCATATTTTTCGTCTGTCTACACAAATGAGGAACCAGTTAATGAAGTTTTCCTTCTTAATAGTCCCAATTTTAGTAATACAACTAATGATACATGGTTCACACATGAGGAAATTCAAAAGAGATTAGAACATGTTAAGATTAACAAAGGTCCGGGCCCAGATGGTATTCATCCCAGGGTACTTAGCGAGTTTAGCTCTGTGATTGCCAAACCTCTTTACTTAATTTTTCAGGATTCATTGAGGTCTAATCTCAATGCTCACAGAAGGAAACAAAAAAAGAAGGAGTATACAGCGTTGCACCATCTATTTGTAAATTTAAGTAAATGATTGTGTCTTCAAAAACTGGTGATCAACTAGTTCATTGTGAACAAACGAGTAAATTGATTATGTTGATAGGTGAAAAATGCTTTAGTAATTAATAAAGTTAAATAAATAAAGTGAAAAATCTTCTGAAATTCATTGTGAGGTGAAAACTTTTAAAGTGCAAAGTGCTTATTGTGGACATGAAACATGATTAGACCCACGACTTATGACCCATGGATAAGGAACCTGATAAAATATAACTTTTATTAACTCCTAAAATTCATCAGTGGTGAGGGGGAATAATTCATAAAATCACTTAAAAACAATTAAGAGAAAGGGTGGAAATTCGATCTGAGTTATGTGTAAATGGGGATTACAGCATAATTAATTCATTAGACTGTTCCCTTCCAGATCCTACGTCAACCAATAACCCTATAATGAATCGATGGGGTACATAGAGAACAATGCTGAGCAATCGTAATGGTGGTAGGTAAGAGGAGAATGAGGATTAAATGGTATGGTGAGAGTTAACTTTTGGGTCAAACCCTTAAACTCTCTCTTGGGGGTGAGTTTGAGAATGGAACTGTTCAATAAGAGTATTCATTGAGCACAAATGTGATCCAAATTGCGCTGTGTATACACTCAGCACACAAACGCCCTGTATATGATATAGGCGAAATGATCCACCACTGTACAGTACGGTGTGCAAAATTTGTTTTAAACTAACACTGTGTCCTCTCAGAGGCACCTATGTATTATGGCCTATTCCCTAGACGCTAAGAAAAGCAACACCTTGTACTGACAGAGTGGCTAAACAGGTGCTCATTGGAATTCCAGACCCCCTATTAATGACCGGTTTCCTCCGTTCCACCTCCCCAGATTTTTAATCCCACTAATGAGCTTTCGTTGCGGTTCTCTTTTCCCCTGTCTAAACCGCTAAAGAACTTAGCGGCAGAGCTGCAGTGCCTGACGCACGTTTCGCCGATTATAGGCTTTTTCAAAGGCAAATGGCGGCGTATTCTCGCGATATTTACGTACTCACGAGCGCACCGATAGGTTCTCATGTGTCATGTGGTCCGCGGACGTTTCTTTGTATGTGTCAATGGAAGAAAAGCACGTATATTATCAATATTGGTTGTAACAAATTGTAACAGTACTGTTCCAAATGGTAACACATCCACGCATTTGAATATGTAGCACTTGACAAAAGCAACAGTTTCACATTATAACTAATTCAGTATTTCAATGTTGCATGTTGTGTGTTATTTGATACTATATGAAAAGACAACTTTATATTTGTCAGAAAAGGACCTGCTTATATTCAGTATACCACACATTTTACTTTTTCCACCAAGAAAGTATTGCTCGAGGCCCGAACAGTAGGATCAACTACTGCAGATGGAGAATCAGATAAACCCAAAAAAGTCAGTCCATTGGGAAAACACTTCTACTTATGCCACAATGGTTTAACAGATCGTTTAACTGTTTCAGTCCTCGAAAAAGTGTCTCTGGGAATTATAAGAGGAGATTTAGATCATAGACTTCTTTCAATAGAAAGCAGATGGATCTATGAACTTAATACTCTAAACCCTCATGGCTTAAATGAAAGTCTTTCATTGCATACTTACATAGGATCATAATAATTATATTGAGCCCCAGCAAAATGTGTGGTATACTGAATATAAGCAGGTCCTTTTCTGACAAATATAAAGTTGTCTTTTCATATAGTATCAAATAACACACAACATGCAACATTGAAATACTAAATTAGTTATAATGTGAAACTGTTGCTTTTGTCAAGTGCTACATATTCAAATGTGTGGATGTGTTACCATTCGGAACAGTACTGTTACAATTTGTTACAATCAATATTGATAATATACGTGCTTTTCTTCCATTGACACATACAAAGAAACGTCCGCGGACCACATGACAACCTATCGGCGTGCTCGGGAGTACGTAAATATTGCGAGAATACGCCGCCATTTGCCTTTGAAAAAGCCTATAATCGGCGAAACGTGCGTCAGGCACTGCAGCTCCGCCGCTAAGTTCTTTAGCGGTTTAGACAGGGGAAAAGAGAACCGCAACGAAAGCTCATTAGTGGGATTAAAAATGTGGGGAGGTGGAACGGAGGAAACCGGTCATTAATAGGGGGTCTGGAATTCCAATGAGCACCTGTTTAGCCACTCTGTCAGTACGAGGTGTTGCTTTTCTTAGCGTCTAGGGAATAGGCCATACTACATAGGTGCCTCTGAGAGGACACAGTGTTAGTTTAAAACGAATTTTGCACACCGTACTGTACAGTGGTGGATCATTTCGCCTATATCATATACAGGGCGTTTGTGTACTGAGTGTATACACAGCGCCATTTGGATCACATTTGTGCTCAATGAATACTCTTATTGAACAGTTCCATTCTCAAACTCACCCCCAAGAGAGAGTTTAAGGGTTTGACCCAAAAGTTAACTCTCACCATACCATTTAATCCTCATTCTCCTCTTACCTACCACCATTACGATTGCTCAGCATTGTTCTCTATGTACCCCATCGTTTCATTATAGGGTTATTGGGTGACGTAGGATCTGGAAGGGAACAGTCTAATGAATTAATTATGCTGTAATCCCCATTTACACATAACTCAGATCGAATTTCCACCCTTTCTCTTAATTGTTTTTAAGTGATTTTATGAATTATTCCCCCTCACCACTGATGAATTTTAGGAGTTAATAAAAGTTATATTTTATCAGGTTCCTTATCCATGGGTTATAAGTCGTGGGTCTAATCATGTTTCATGTCCACAATAAGCACTTTGCACTTTAAAAGTTTTCACCTCACAATGAATTTCAGAAGATTTTTCACTTTATTTATTTAACTTTATTAATTACTAAAGCATTTTTTACCTATCAACATAATCAATTTACTCGTTTGTTCACGATGAACTAGTTGATCACCAGTTTTTGAAGACACAATTATTTACTTAAATTTACAAATAGATGGTGCGACGCTGTATACTCCTTCTTTTTTGTTTCCTTCTGTGAGCATTGAGATTATTTCCTATTTAAAGGAGTTGTCAGCACATCTATACCGAGTGGCTCATCTGCTCTCGGCTAAGGGATTTCCTTTGGGAGTGGCATTGGTTAGAAGGTGCGGCAAACACCAATTTCTCTTACTTTTCATTGAGGTCTAGCATAGTGCTGAGAGACTGACGAATTGCTAATGTGGTGCCTCTATTCAAAAAAGGATCCCGTTCTCAGCTTCAAAACTATAGGCCAGTTAGTCTGACGTCAGTGGTAGGAGAGCTTTTCGAAGGGTTAATAAAGGATGGACTTTATAGCAAATCATACTATGAGTGTGTTACAGCTATGCGTAATAGATCTTGCCAGACTAACTTAATTTCTTTTTATGAGAAGGTAAGCAGGGACCTCGATTCTGGGATGGCACTGGATATGATTTACTTAGGCTTTGCTAAAGCATTTGATACAGTGCCACACAAAAGGTTACTGGTTAAATAAAGGAATGTTGGCCTGGAACATAGTATTTGTACCTGGATAAAGAACTGGCTAAAAGATAGATTACAAAGAGTGGTGGTAAATGGAACATTTTGTAATAGGACCAGTGTTGTTAGTGGAGTACCGCAGGGCTCTGTACTAGGTCCCTTGCTTTTCAACTTGTTTATTAATGACCTGGAGGTGGGCATTGAAAGTACTGTTTTATTTTTGATGATACTAAATGAAGATACTAAATAAAACTTAAAATTAAAATACTAAATAAAACTTTGCAGAGTGATTTGTCTAAGTTGTGAAACTGGGCAGCAAACTGGAAAATAAGGGTCAATGTTAAAGTGGACCTGTCACACAGACACAAAAATCTGTATGATAAAAGTCCTTTTCAAATCAAACATGAAATCCAATTTCTATTTTTTATTAAAGCATTCATAGCTGTTATAAGCTCATTTAAACATCTCAGCTGTCAATCAAATATTGTCTGCCCCTCCTCTATGCCTGTGGCATAGAGGCGGGGCAGACAATTACTTTCACTTTCCATTCAGCACTTCAGTACATTTCACTGCTCTCCACACATTCCCCCGTTCTCTTTACCATTTAATTGTGTAACCAGGGCATGGGGATGGACATCAGGTCCCCCATTCTGGTGCACAAACAAGATTCTGAGATGATACAAGACTTGTCTTAATAACACTGTGCACAAAATGGCTGCTGCCTGCCTGTTATAATTATGAATTCCCAGACTGAAGGAAACAAGATTCAAATAATTTATACAGTGTAATTAAAGTTCATTTTGCTTGACTAATGTGATAAAATAGGATTTTGAATCATTTTTTTGGGTGACGGGTCCCCTTTAATAATTGCAAGGTTATGCAAAATAATATAAATGCAAGTTATACATAAATGGCAGTGTGTTGGGAGTTTCTATAAACGAGAAGGATCTAGGGGTTTTTGTAGATAACAAGTTGTCTAATTCTGGGCAGTGTCATTCTGTGTCTACTAAAGCAAATAAAGTTCTGTCTTGCATAAAAAGGGCATTAACTCAAGGGATGAAAACATAATTATGCCTCTTTATAGGTCCCTGGTGAGGCCTCATCTGGAGTATCCAGTGCAGTTTTGGACTCCAGTCCTTAAGAGGGATATAAATGAGCTGGAGAGAGTGCAGAGACAAGCAACTAAATTGATAAGAGGGATGGAAGACTTAAATTATGAGGGTAGATTGTCAAGGTTGGGGTTGTTTTCTCTGGAAAAAAAGGCGCTTGCGAGGGTACATGATTACACCTTACAAGTACATTAGAGGACATTATAGACAAATAGCAGGGGACCTTTTTACCCATAAAGTGGATCACCGTACCAGAGGCCATCCCTTTAGACTAGAAGAAAAGAACTTTCATTTGAAAGGTGGTTCTTCATAGTCAGGACAATGAGGTTGTGGAATGCACTGCCGGGTGATGTGATGGCTGATTCAGTTAATGCCTTTAAGAATGGCTTGGATGATGTTTTAGACAGACATAATATCAAAGGCTATTGTGATACTAAACTATAGTTAGTATAGATATGGGTATATATAATTTATGTGAAAGTAGGGAGGGGTGTGTGTGTGGATGCTGGGTTTTCATTTGGAGGGGTTGAACTTGATGGACTTTGTCTTTTTTTTCAACGAGATTTAACTATGTAACTATGTATACTATGTAACTATGATCTCTACAGACAGAGCAAATAACATGGCAACTTTCACTAGTAAGTTCTAACTCTAAATATGGGAAATATAACGCTCAGGGCAAACACTAAACTAAACCCTGTTACATTTCTATTTAATGACATATACATGAAAGATACACAATGTTAATAATTGGGTTAGTATTCCCTTTAACCCCTTGGGTACCTTTGTCAGCAGCCACTTTACAGAGAAGCCTTACCTGGCGATAGCCTTTTATGTAAGGGCGGTCCTTGCTTGAACACAAGCCCATCTCTGACACCCCTGCAATATAAAATAGAGATTTGGGAAGGTTAGAGTTAATGTGGAGAGGTGCCATATGTATAAGGACAGCACATAGGAACAAGCATGTTTACTAATATGATTTATCTGCCATGATATTATGCCCCTTTTTTGTGCTTCTACTAAACCTGTTGAACTGGAACTATTCAAATGCTCCGATTGGCTGCCCATCTGCCTTAAATTACATAATTGAAGAAGGAAAGAACTACTTTCGCACACCCTGGCCGTCCAGTCAAACGTGAATATCAGGTGCTCAGTGATAGAGGAACTTGGCAGCCTAAAAAGTAACCTGGAAACAGAACACACCGGCACAACATGGGTACTGCTAGAAGGTATAACCTTGCACATTTTTTGCGGATGCAACGTTTCGGGGCGTGACCCCTTTCTCAAGCATTCTTATGCTTGAAAAAGGGGTCACGCCCGAAACGTTGCATCCGCAATAAACGAGCAAGGTTTTACCTGCTAGCAGTACCCGTGTTGTGCCAGTGTGTTCTGTTTCCACGTTAAATTACATAATTTGCCCCACCCTGGAAATTTTCCAAGGGAGTCCCATGTTACGGGTGCCCTGGAATAGAAAAGCATACAGTCCAGTTTATACTTGTGGGATAAAGTACATTGCTGGGGTGGGGACTGTACATTGAATTTCAGGGACAATAGTGGGTTGGGACCAACCAAGGGGGACTGCAGGGACAAACTAAAGATAAATCCCCCAACTCACAAAGGTGAGACTAAAGAAGAACAGCTATAGCTACATCTATAATGAGCAGCATGGCAACTCCTACAGCCAAGGGATAAGCTAACCTTACTGTTGCAAGCGCAAATTATAGAGGGGGAAATACAGAACCAGTACCTTTGTCCAGAGGATCCCAAATGAGAAGATGTTATTAATCTCTGGCAGGGGGTCACTCAAGGTCTTCTTTCTTCTTTGTCTTCTCTCTTCTCTTTGCTTCTCTCTCTCTTCTTCTTTTGCTGTCTCTCTCACAATCGCTTTCTCTCTCAAATCGGTCTCTCGCAAATCGTTCGGAATATTTCACTTTTTGGGGAGAAATAATAAGAGATTGTGAGCAGGAGCATAATGGAGGCTGTGGACCCTGACACTTCTAGAGCCCCAGATGCCCTAAATGGCAGTCAGCTCTTTATCCTTCTACACTGTGATTAAAAATAGTATGCCAATGCATAAACTACAGATCCCATAATGCACTCACTATAAGGCTGTAATTGGAAGTGAGGGAGCCTGACTGCTGTTGCGTGTGCTATTTAGCTAACAAAAATGTTGGGCAATCAGGATGTAGGCTTTTATCACTGGCATTTGGAAAGGGCCTTCATCATCTCACATGATGCACTATAAGGGTTGACCATAAGTGGTAGGTAGCATTTGTATTGCTTATAATGTCATGATCAGGGCTTGTAACAGCACTACAGATCCCATCATGTTCCATGAATCCTTGGTTATATTAATACAGGGGTCATCTCCATATTCCTATTGGTTTCCCTTTCCCCCTGCATGTACCTAGTGTGTCTGCTTCCCATAACCAGCTGTGTACTGATCAGTGCCCCTGCACCCTTAATGCCAGGAATCCTAAGGGCAGACATTGTGGGGCCGATTCACTAACTTCGAGTGAAGGATTAGAAGTAAAAAAACTTCGAATTTCAAAGTGTTTTTTGGGCTACTTCGACCATCGAATGGGCTACTACGAACTTCGACTAGGACATCGACTTCGAATCAAATGATTTGAACTAAAAATCGTTCGACTATTCGACCATTCGATAGTCGAAGTACTGTCTCTTTAAGAAAAAACTTCGACCCCCTAGTTCGCCATCTAAAAGCTACCGAACTCAATGTTAGCCTATGGGGAAGGTCCCCATAGGCTTTCCTACGTTTTTTTGATCGAAGGATATTCCTTCGATTGTTCTATCGCACTATTTGCGCTAAAATCCTTTGACTTCAATATTCGAAGTCGAAGGATTTTAATTCCCAGTCGAATATCGAGGGTTAATTAACCCTCGATATTCGACCCTTTGTGAATCGGCCCCTTATTCTTCTGATTTGTGCTACTTGTCTTTTTCTACTTAAGCCTTTCTGAACTGTCACCCACTCTAGTGCTGAGGCCACTGACTGTTGCTAGGATGAGTGCGACCGTTGAAAAATGACCGTTGGCAAATGACCGTTGGCATTTACAGCCAAAAAATTGTCTAATGCTTCAAATGCCACAACAAGTAAACCAAACACCCAGTGCCTTAGAACTATACGTTTTTATGGTCTCACTCCCATAAGAGATGCCATATGGGGAGATTTTAGGCACTTTGACACCCACATGTGTTAGTTGATTGGAGGTCAGGGCTGCCATCAGAAACCCATTTTCAGGTGATACCCTGTATAAGTGTAATATCTAGGTATCTGTATCCAATTAATACTGAGTTTATTTGAATATATGTTCAGTGCCTCTCAACAGGCTGCAGTCCCCGTGTACAATTGCAGAAATTTCAGATGTTTAGAAATTAATACTCAGAGAGCACAATGTATCTTATACAATCATAGTGTATTTATTGCAGGAATGTAATGCCAAGTTGCCTTAAATTACCCCCCCCCATTCCTTCTTGTCACACAGATGCCATTTGGAACAGTTTCATGACAAGCAGCTCCCCAAGCAATTAGATTGGTAGGCAGTGGGGCAATTTTGGGAGCGATGGCCCCACTACCCAAGCTACTATAAATGATGAGTGACAAAACACCCGAAATTGCCCTTTGTATCATCTAAATATGCCCCCCTGTTCCCCGTGTATGGATCTGCTGCACTTACCTCTGAATCCAGAAATGAAATAACAGTCATCTGTCCCTGAGCCGTTAAGTCACCTTCCTTGGAGCTTTCAGCCAATCAGAGTTGAGCTGGGAGTGATGTCACCGAGATAAGGCATGATATCCCAGTAACTGACAGCCAATCGCATACATATCAAACTTGCACATTCTGAAACAACACTAATAAACTATAAACATAAGCAGCTTTAGAACCAGAGCCCCCATCAGATCTCCTGGGACCCCTGACTGGACCCCCCCTGTCCCCATTTAATGACGGCCCTGCTTAGATCTCTGTCTGTAACTGAACTACAGCTCAGCTACTAGTTATCACGGGGACAGCTGGGTAGCAATGGCTAGAGATATACAGAGATCTCTGAGGCAGTAACGGGGGCCCCCACTGAGGGGGTACAGGGGGTTCTGAATTTAGCGTAGGAAGTGTAACTTTAGTACCAAATGTCACATATAAAACAGAAAGTTTGATCCTGCTGTGGCACTTCCACATATTCCTGCACTAGCAGGGAGGATGCTGGTAGTTGTATGCTCCAGGATCTGAAATAACATGTTTTCTATCATATTCTTGCATACCAGCTTAGTTATTACCACATTTGACGTTACATGTCTTGCGGCAGGCTGTGCCCTTACATATGTTGTCAGGGTCGGGCTGGGGATCCGGGGCCCACTGGGATTACTGTCTCAGGGCCCTGTCCCTGCTGTACCCCCCCCCCAGTGTTAGCAGCTGTCAGTGAGCTTTTGAGAGACACATAGGTACAGAGGTTTTTCTGCTCACAGTGAAAGCTGCAGGGTTCAGCTCTGAAGCACTCGCTGAAGCACTTAGTTACCCATGTCCAGAGAGCGTCGCTGACTTAAGGTGGCCATACACTATTAGAGGTCGCCAAAAGAGTGAATCTTAACCCGATATGCCCACTAACGGCTGGGCGATATCAGGTTAATCTGAACATTCGGCCCTGGGGCCAAACGAGCAGATTACAATGCTGTGAACGGGCGCCGACGGGTCACAGGACTGCATCAACTAGCCGATGCGATCCTGGATTACGAAAAAAAATCAAACTTGCTCGATCTATATTTGCCCGATTTTTGACCTGATATCGATTGGGGGGACCCTTGGCAGTCCCCACACACGGACAAATAAGATGCCGAATCGGTCTAAGGGCTCTTACACATGGGCGTTCCGACCTGCGCTCCCCTGCGTTCCGTTTTTTGGCGTTCAGCCGCAGGGGAGCGCAGGAATAGACGCAAGTCATTATTTGAAATGGGGCTGTACTCACTCAGGCGCGTGTAGGCGCCGAACGCAGGTTCAGACGCAACATGCTGCATTTTTCCTGCGTTCGGCGCCTACACGCGCCTGAGTGAGTACAGCCCCATTTCAAATAATGACTTGCGTCTATTCCTGCGCTCCCCTGCGGCTGAACGCCAAAAAACGGAACGCAGGGGAGCGCAGGTCGGAACGCCCGTGTGTAAGAGCCCTTAAGGACCCATATCAGCAGCTTTAATCTGCCCATGTTTGGCCACCTTTACTCAGAGTTGGAGAGCTGAAAAGCAGGAAGTTGGGTTCTGTTCTATTCTGTTCGACATCCAATCACTCTAGCCTTTATACATTACATTTTTGGCTAACTATATTGAAAACATTTTTGAATTTTGCACAGTCTATCTATTTACCCAGTGTTTTAATTTTACACTGAACTGTTCCTTTAATATATATGCTCACAATATTACCCCCAAAGCTGTCTGAAGGAAAAGAAACAGACATTTGAACTGCAGATGCTTAAAAAAAAAAAGCTTATGAGCTTTAGGTGATCCGCGTGAAGCTGACTTTTGGTTCAGCACACAGAGGAATTCAAGCGGCCGTCACCTTTTCACATTCTGTTATGAAGCACTTTGGAAGTCAGATTGAAGCTCAAGATTTAAAAAGAAAACCAAAGGGGAGAGTAAGCCTGACTTATATAGAAGTTTGGGGGGAATTAAGTGTTAAGATAACTTGGTGTTACTGGTTTAGGCGCAATGATCCTCTCCTTAAATAGAAGTCCCTCTCATGACCGTTATCCCATGTTCTATTACTTGACTGGATGCTCCACATTTTCCATCAGCTCATGAAACACCAAGGCAACAGTTTCTATACAATGTATTGTTCCCAAGTTGTCCATTACATTATTCTCCATTAAGGGAGACTCTGATCCCTTCAATCCCTACATACATCCACACTGCCCCAAAACCTGAGGTAGAGGTTACAAGCTGTACTAAACCTACAATACAAGTTGGCAACCCTGGGAATTTAGTTGTAGGTCCTGTCAAGAGTCGGCAGCCACCCACTAGAACCCATTACCACTTTCCCATGTTTGAATTTGCTGCTCACGAATAGGTAAGCCGCAGTGGAGCGGTCACATGGTAGGATCACATGACCGTGACGTCAGGTCCTTTCCTAGGATAGGAACTAGCCGCTACTATATAAACTAACCCGATATATAATTTATATATGTAATATTCACTGTTCCAGATTTTGTTAGAAATTGTTTAAAAGACGGTAATTATATTAGAACACAGTAAATACAAGTCGCTGCTGCTGGATAACACCACACCTGCCTTATTTTGAGAACGAATTCTCTAATTATAGCTGTGTTAGGCTTCCGATGCCATAGAAACGGAAATTGGGGTGGGGCCGCGCTCGGCGCTTGCTACTGAAACAGAATTCATAGCGACGTGCGCGTGCCCGATGCTATCTGTTGCTCTGTAGAGCGAGCTGCGCGTAATCATTCTGCTTCTGTATTTGTGCCTCGGCCTTGAGTGGTACCTCTCTTGCCCTGTCATCCAGAGCCCGTTGCGGTCCTTGTTGCCTTCTGTCTTCGAATCCCGCAGTGCCTGGCCTGGTTGGTAATAAGGAGACATGGGTTGTTTCTTCTCCAAGAAAGCGAAGAAGAAGAGGAACAGCGAAGAGGCGAAAGCAGGGGAGCAGCCCCAGCAAGATGGGGAAGAGCCCAAGCAGTATAGTTGGGACAAGAGGGAGAAGGTAATAAGCCGTGTGTAGTCAGTGCTATAGACATACACTGCTCATTGACATGCACGTGCCCGCTATGGGCATTACTTTAGCTGAACACTGATAGTAGCACACAGGGCATGACGGGTGACATGTACTGTATATATGAACTCACCCACTCGCCTGTATTATTTCCCTGACCAGCGCATTCTACACTACTGCTCAGTAATTGGCTCGGATGCATGACGCAGGCTGCACTGGTTTCTAAGCCATCATTAATTAGCAACTGGTCAGCATTCAGCATGTTGTTTTTACATGTAGACTTTCTTTCTTTTTTTTAAATGAACGATCTATCATTTATATAGGTGTTGTGTGATATATGTTTGTGGGCAGCAAGAGAAAATCTACCTGCCTTGATAAATTCTATATTTTAATATAAAAGATGACTCTGGTATCCATGCTTCAGCCTCTCAACCATTGTTTCATTACAACTGCCAGGGAAAAGGAGTTGCTGGGCTTTGTATCCCTGGTGTATTGCAGTCCTGCCTGGCACTGACAGTGTGCACCTCCCCAGAGTTACACAAGCTAATATCCATATATGGTTTTCATTGCTCTCAGCTATAAGGAAATATCTTCTGAAATAACTGTTGTTTTTTTGTGTATGTCAGATGTCTGATGTATACGACACTTGCTACTTGTGTGTGTCTGAGACATAAAAACATTAACCTGGCATGGAAGGCATTCTGCACTCACCACATCCACATGCTAACTACTAAAGTTTCAGTGCTATGAACCTCCACAGTCAGTCAAATCAAACTTCAAATACTCACAAAACAGTGAACGCCAGTCCTCATTTATGGGTGTCTCCATTGTTTTTAAAGGGAGATGAAAGGCAAACTTTAACCAGGGGCCCTTGCCTTCGTTTTCCACCCTTTTTCCCAGCAATAGCATGAATGGCCCAGAACAGCCATGCAGAATGGAGAACAGCATCCACATGACTGACCAGAAGCATGGTATAAAGAAAAAAGGGCAGAGACCAGTCTTCCAGGCAGGCTTGTCAAATCATTCAGTAGTTTATTTCAGTACACAAGTATACAGCCTTACGCGTTTCATATCACTCCGAAACGTAATCATAGGCTGACTTGACTGACCAGAAGCATGCACACTCGTTTTTAGATTTGGTTGCCAGGGGCCCACCAGCAACTTTCTATGCTAACCTTTTTATTCTCCTAGTCTCTTTCCTATACACTTATTTTTCCATCTATGTGGTGTCTTTGTTCCCATACAGAAATAGGGAATGGCCATGAAACTGGAAGATTGGTTAGAAGCAGGAGGGCCCATCAGAGGACCCCCTTGTTAAAGCTTGCCCTTTCTTCTCCTTTAATATAAAATAACGGCATACAGTGAAACCTTCATTTTAAGTACCTTGATTTTAAGTTTTCCTGCATTTTACATTTTTTATTTATGGTCCCACCAATTTATAATGCATTTCAATGGGTGCATTTCCCTGATTTTAAGTAATGTTTTCCAGGATTTTACATCAAAATTTTGTCCTGATGTACACAAAAATTGCTTTTTTCCTATATGAATATTATTATTTGTGAAATAAAGAGGTTTAAAATACTAACAAAGTGTTTATTTTGCCATGATTCTGCCTGTAAATGTTAAATTCCAATTAGTGTGCCCCTTATACAGTCATGCACAATTACTTATTGCTTTAGGTTGTGTATGTGAGTGATAGCGAGGCCTTGCACATGCCCCCCATAGTGTAACATTAATGCTGCAATGTTTAACCCTTGTTATTAATGCAGTAAATATTGTATCTCAAAGTAAAACAGACTCCTGTGCTTATATCCTTTCAATACTTAAAGAAAAATCTACTTTAACACATTTCCCTGATTTTTACATTTTCCTGGATTTTATTTTCTCCTTGTCCCCTGAAAAACATAAAATTGGGGTTCTACTGTATTAAACAAACTGCATATTGTCCAAATAGTGCTGGTGTGTCGATTGTTTTGGTGGTGGGGGCACTGTCTTCCTTCGGGTTGTAAAGATGCATGGTGTGCAATCAACCACTATTTGCACAATATGCACTTTGTGTAGCATGTAATTATTTTATATTAAAAAAGTTGTATATTCCTGAATGTCTATTTAAGTGCCTGGGTTGTTTTGCAAGCATCTGAAGCATGGCCTTTGTGATGCTATTTTTACCTGTATAGAGAGACCTCACTGAATGACAGTTTACAGAGAATATTTGACAGTGGTAAATAATCTAATTGAGTTAAGGTTCTAAGGGGTATGCAAAAGGTTGTGTACTAAATGCATTTGACGTAATCTGTTTAGTGATGGACATACGTCTAAGATGTCTGTTTTTTAATAACACAAACCTAAGTAGAGCAATTAAATCAACGAAGGATGGATCATACTTGCAGATTGAGCTGTACAAAATGGTGATCTAATTATCTGACAGTGTTGTCCAACATTTGCTATGTAGTGAATTGGTTATTCTCAATCTTACATAAGTAAAACAAACAACTGCACTCAGAAATACTGATAATGGGGGAGTATGCTTCTAATTATTCCAACTCCCCAACCAAAACATTAACACTGATGAGCACTTTTGAATAAATGGGTAAACTACTCATGTTTACAAGTATTTGTGAATTCTATCAGGGGGATTAGCTGTGCAATCTTAATAACTACCTTATAATGAACAAACAGGGAGTAGTTTCAATGTCCCTGCTTAGTTTAAGAAATTACAAATAACATCACAAATAGATTTTTTGTGATTAAAACAAAAGTTATCTTCAGGACAAGGCCTATTCATTGCACTCTTGTTAAAAAGGTGGTATACTTATATGCCCTTTAACATTAAACAGTACAGTGACATTGACATGAGTCCAGGGGACCAATCAACGCTGCAATATTGTTCACAAAAAGAATTGTAGCTGTGAACTTTTTAAATTGCTGTTCATCTTTAAAGGGGAACTATCGCGAACATGATTAATTTAATATAAGCTTCCTCATACTGAAGTAAGAAACTTTGTAAATACAATCAATTAAAAATCACAAAGTGGTAGGCCGAGGGCCAAAAAATCCTTTAGAGGGCCACACTCACAAAATCTTATGTTGACGTTTGGTTAATAAAGTTAATACATTTTAAAAAGAGAAAAGTGTAGAAATAATTGTGGTCTAACTAGGGTCAACTTAAACTATTTGTACATGGTTAAGGAAATGGCTAAAATATTGTGTACATACTGTAGCTGTCAACTATACATTCTGAACTAGAATACTAAGTGGCATTCCAAAGTATTCTGTACTATGCCCTCTTTTATTTAGTTTAGTCATTAATGACTTGTAGGAAGCACTGAAAGCAGTGTATCTGTGTTTACCAAAAATACAAAACTATGCAGACCACTGCAGTCCACAGGTTGTGACATCCATGCAGGGGGATCTGGACAAACTGCAAATGTTGATGGCTAAGTTGCAGTTAAGATTCAGTTTTGATAAATGTATGGTTATGAACTTTGTTATCTTAATGGAATCAAATTAAGCAAAGAGTTGATGGAGAAGTATTTGGGAGAATTTAAAGGTCTGGCCACACGAGCAGATTCGTGGAGATTAGTCGCCCCAGCAACAAATCTCCTCCTCTTGTTCAGGGCGACAATCTCCCCGAACTGCCATCCCCCGCCCTCCTCCGGTTTAAATTCATTATTAATAATTATTTTTTGTTTTCTTGGTATTAGCAATTTTTAAAATGCTAATGTTAATGTGTAACACAAGTGTCTCCCGCTGTTCTGGCCAGGATGGAGGCTAGACATAAATCCCGAAGTTTACTGTAACTTACTGATGCAGTAAGCATCTTCTGACCTTTCTCTGTTCAGTTTTTTGTCCCTGTGTTACATTGAGAGATAGAACTAAATAGAGAAACACTGGATGATGAATCCTGAATATTGTCTGGCTGTTGTCTGAACAGAAAAACAGAGGGTGCTCCTGTTACACATTAATCACAAAAAACTGTGAATATCATGAACATGAAAAGCAAGCACTCTAAACTATTTTACATTATGTTATGTGGGTGGGTATATGTCTCCTTAAAGGAGAAGGAAAGCTACAAGACCGTTTATTGCCAACAGATTAGCCACAATAGTGCAAGCTAGAACGCTATATTTATTCTGCGGAATGCTTTATCATACCTGAGTAAACAGCTCTAGACACTGTCTCTGTTTGTTAAGGATAGAGGCTGCCATATAAGCTTGGTGTGACATTACTTCCTGCCTGAGTCTCTCCCAGCTCTGAGCTCAGATTTCAGCAGAGATGGGAGGAGGGAGGGGGAGAGGAGCAAAGTGAGCATGCTCAAGCCCTGCCCTGGAGGTTTATGCTGAAAACAGGAAGTCTGATATAGAAGCCCATGTGTACACAAAAAAGCAAAGAAATGCTGTGTTTCTTTTGACAGAGGACTCAGAGCAGCATCACTTTGAAGGTTTACTGGTGTATTTATATAGACCTTTCTGATAAAGCTTACTTAATTTTAGCCTTTCCTTCTCCTTTAATGACAAGATATCTTGTGAAATCCTTGTAGGATGTCTAAAAAAAAAAAATATGTACTTTCCTACACCCATTTTATTGCGAAAAACGAAGTATCAAAAAAGGAAATAAGTACTAGTTTCTGAACTAGTCACTTCTCTTGTAGAGACACACCTAACTGCAAAGAATATAGTTCTTGAATTCTGGCATAGAGAACAGAATAGAGTATACCGTCTTATCTTAAACTGTTACTGCACTGCACCATAGCAATTTACAATATATATTTACAATATATTAGCTCTTTTGGCGTAGGGCTTGTATGTAATTCAGCCAAATGCAATATTCACATATTGTGCCTGAGAATTAGTAAGCGTTCTGGCAGACAATTGGTTAGGCATAGTTTAAACTGAGACATAATAAGCAATGAATTGATTCATGTGTGGATGAAGAATGCGCATAAGTATGAATGAATAACTGTTTGACTTCCATGCCTCAGCTTCCTGTTCTGTCTACTAGGTTTGGGTTTCCCATAAGGGCAAAGGTTAAGCAATGACTAACTGGCGTTAATGTCACTTGGAGGAAAATAAGGCTGCCTACACACACAAGTCCTTTACATAGAGGGTGCTGCACATAAAAATTACAGCTCCCTTGTTCAGGCTGCAGACATTACATCTTATTTTAAATGGCTCTGTAGACCTTTGTTGCATTCATAATATGTCTTATGTGTGTGTGTTTAAGATAAGGAAGATGGTACAGAGTAGATTACTGTAAACAGTATGCCTTTTAATGTATTAAACACATCAGCAGACAATATGCCTCGTGTGCCACAGTTTCTTGCATAGAATAAGCGATCATTTCCCTTAGATGGATAGCATTACATTTTTTGCATAATGAATGAAAATGTCATTCTTAGCCACTTTCTCGTATAAATTATGTAAATATTTTCAATGGTTTAAAAAGGTATTTGTATATATAATTGCTATGGAAAGTAGTATCTATTACTATACTCTCTCAACGACTTGTTTTGACTACTCATGCCATTGAAACACTATACTATTATATTCTCCAGCTAAGACTCCAGTATGCTTTGTGTTCCTTGAGTTCGTTCTGAGAAGGAGGAGAATAACAGAAGAGGAAGGCATTGTCATAATTGGAGTCTTGACTGGTGGAAAGCTGACACAGTGCTTTTTCCTTAAAACTTTGTTGGCAAACAAATGTCGAAATGAGATATCCTGCACAGCTCCAGCATCCTGTTGTTGCAATTATCAGTAACCGGAAGCCCCACACTTTATTACAAAGAAGTGTTGACCTATACACATACATTTAAAGGAAAACTATACCTTCTGGGAAAAACATAACCAATAGATAATTTATATCCTAGTAAGTGACCTTTCAAATAATCTTATTAGATTACACTTTTCAATATAGGATTATCCAATGGCACATATTTTTAGAAAAATATAGTTTTCATGAAAAGGCTTTATATGAAACAGTTGTTAAAATATGGAATGTTGTATGTAATCAATTTTTATAATGAATTTAATAGTATAGTTTTCCCCTAAGAGCTCTCATAAGGCTTTTGTTGAATATGCATGGAGCATGTTTTATTTTTATTTTAACATTTTAATCCCCTCTCCCATACACAATAGAGGATTTTATAATGAACCCTATTGATTGTTTTTTTTGTTTTTTTTTAAATATTCTTATTAGGTTGACCCAAAGGATTATATGTTTACTGGACTAAAGGACCAAACTGTAGGCAAGCTGCCAGATAAAATTGCAGGACAACAATTTGTTATCCAGGAGTGTGAAAATTGCAACATCTACATCTTTGACCACTCTGCGACCATCACTATTGATGATTGTACAAACTGTCGCATATTCCTAGGGCCTGTAAAGGGCAGTGTGTTTTTCCGTGACTGTAAAGACTGCAAATGTGTGGTGGCCTGCCAACAATTCCGCACTAGGGACTGCAGGAGAATGGATGTGTTCCTTTGCTGCTCCACCCAGCCTATTATAGAGTCATCTACAAGCATGAAGTTTGGGTGCTTTCAGTACTATTACCCAGAGCTGGCATTGCAGTTCAAGGAAGCTGGATTGAGTATTTTCAACAATACATGGAGCAACATCCATGACTTTACACCTGTAGCTGGAGAAACAAACTGGTCCCTTCTTCCACCTGATGCTGTAATCCAAGATTTTATACCCCTGCCTGATTCAGAAGAACTGAAATGTGTTCGGGTTTCTGCAGATGTTCATAAGAGCATAATACCAGTGACTTGGGGCCAGCGACTGAAGAAAAGCGATGAATCCTGCTTAGTGGTTTTCTTTGCAGGAGATTACACCACAGCAAATGCTAGAAAAATGATTGATGAGGTAATAGAATTGACAGTGTTTTATTGCACATCACTAGGGTTTCTATATACGCACAATACATTATGGGGCAGATTTATTAAGGGTCGAATTTAAAATTCGATTTTTTTTTATGGTCTTAACTGTCAAATTTGACTAGTGAATTATCCAAACTCGATTCAAATTTTTTTAAAAAATTTGATTTACAAGATTTATCAAACTCTGGCCCTTTAAGAATTTGAATTTGACTATTTGCCACCTAAAACCTGCCGAATGGTCCAGTGACCATTTGAAGATATTTGTAGCCTTCCTGACATTCAAGTATTTTTGGAGAAAAAACTTGATTGAGTTTGGTTAAATTTTGGTTAAATTCGATTCCAGTTTTCCGGTTGGTAAAATTAGTCCGAGTTTAAGATATTCCATTTTTTTAATAAATAACCCCCAATCGAATTTTGAGTAAAACTAGCATGAATCAGAAATTCGACCCTTGATAAATCTGCGGTTTCTAGTGTAAAAGCTGAATTTCCAAGAATTGGGGGATGAGGCCCAGCATTGCTCTTAAACATCTTCATAGATGGAAAACCTTATAAATGAAGTTTTCCTACTGGGTTTTAGTTAGCTAGCGTTTCATGCTGATCAGTCTTCCAATTGCAGACCAGTTATGTCCTTTTTGGGGCACTTCAGTACATAGCATAGTTTTCCAATAAGCATATGTAGGGCTAGGAAAGTGGCTGAGGAGAGACTGTCCTCATTTGTATGTAAAGCACAAAGAATTTTGTGAATATGGGCAAATATCGCTCCCAGAAATTTGCATTCCTAGCTAAATTTCACCCACTGTGTTCCCACTTCAGACTGGTTTTGCCCTTGGGCTCATCAGTACAGTGCAGGGTTTTTGGAAACACGGCTAATACTTATTTTGTGACCTATATACCTAAACACAGGACAGAGCTTTCTATACATGTGTGTTATTAATAGATGCACCAAAAGTAGTAATTATAACAGAAATTATAATTCAGTGCCCTAGTCTTGGTGATTTACTATCAACATTTTGAGTAGATTTGTTGTCCTCTGTAGCGCAAATTTACTGTGTGTGGTTTTTTTGTTGTTTTTTTTTTTTGTTTGGTTCTAAATAAAGAGAAAATATATCAGATCCTGTATTTCCACCATGTTGTGGATAACCCTCATTTTCACTTTAATGCAGATGGTTGGCAAAGAGTTATCTCTTATCCAGACTAAAGAAGTTGCAATGAAAATAGAAGATGCAAAAAGAGTATTTCAGGACAATGTCACAGATTTAATCTCTCTGTTGGAGAACGGTATGACCTTTTTATATTTTTTATTTTGTACAGTATTTCATCACCTGTAACCCTGCACTTGTAATGCAGTCATAGGATACCAAAACAAAACTGTGCTGACTCATAATTGCTATATTATTATAATGAAGTATCAGAATTCGATTTACCTTGTAACTCATTTTAATACATATCTTGACCTTGAACTAAGGAATAGGCCACCTCTTACCATTAGATAACTGTGCAGATAAAAATCCACATATAGTTGATTTACTCAATATCACGGAGCAAATCATTATTATTGAACCATTTGGGCCTTAGACTGATAATCAGTACTTGCGTATGGGCCCATACAGTGTGGCTGGCTGCAGTTTAAATGGTTTTATATGATCCTTAACCATATTTTCAATCTGGCCCATTAATTATATGAACTGGCCCAGCCGATATCCACTCGGATAAGTGATCCTTACAGATATTGATTTTTTATGGCTGGTCTTTATAGCTTTAGATTTTTGTATTATTTAAAATGCTTTCAGGTACTTATTCTTTTATTTAGATACAGTTCCCTGTAACCATATGCACTGTGCAAATGGTGACTTCGAATTCAATACAATTCACACTGTAGCAAATATAACTCGTTTATAACTAATATTTCTGGGGTCTGGGCAGATTATCCATGCAATAACAATCAATATGGGAGCTCTTATAAATTTAAATATGAAAGGAAATCATACTTATTTAAAATGAAACAATCTATGCCATCTAATTTGTCTTAAGGTTCTGTAGTTGCCCTGGAATTTAATGGAGATGGAGCAGTAGACAGTTGTCAGTCTGTGATCAGCAACACCTTCAGTGGCACAAAGGTGAGTGGTTTTATATATCTGCTTGACCAAAGCAAAGACGTTTAGCAGACCACCAACAGCCCAACTATGGGTTTATCAGCCAACCTGAAAGCGTTTTGGGCAGCTTTTCGGTGTAATTATCGTTTAATTTTTAGCTCTACACAGTAGCGATCTTTATTTCTATGACCGGATTATAAAGGGGAAAGAGAAATTAAAAAATAATTATCGCTTTCAATGTGTGTGGTTGACAGTAGAAATAATCAGGGGAGCTAGGGAGGACAGATTGTAGAGTTGTGTGGGACTTCATCTTGCTGGGTACCATGTATTTGAGATGGCGATAGACCTGGAAAAAAAGTAATTGTTTACATATAGGTACAAAGCAGTTGAGGCTGAAAAAGACATTGATCAAATTCCGATTTTTTCCTAAAGAATTCCTACCTAACTACTACATGATCCGGAAAAAAACAAGTTGTTATAGCCAGGTAAACCAAGCTATAACTGCTAGGTTTGTCATGAAAATTCTGGTCACATTAACCTTGCTGTTTCATAGCCGTCCTATGGACTTTTTATTTTACCTCAGTAGTGGAAGCTGTGTGGCAGCATACTCTAGATTTTCTGTGCAGAATGACATTAATAGTGAACCAAACAAAACATTAATTTTCAAATTTCGGATGCTGAAGCTTACTTTATCGCTACTCTCTCCTTCCAGGTGTTTGTATCAGAGAGTAAGGAATCTGCTTCTCGTGATGTGGACAACTTCTACAACTTTGCCGACATGCAAATGGGAATGTAATATTATTGCGCGATCTCTTTCAGCCTTTGTTCCTTATGTTTACATGCAGCAGACCTCTAATTCCAAAACTGCTTCCTGTATGCCAATATCATTTCCCCTTCTAAAAAATCCTATAGAAACCCAAGTCATTTGTGTGAAAGAGAGGTGTAAACTTTTTGACAAAAGGGTATTTGCAGCTGTCTATTTGAAATAGCATTCCTGGTGCTGTATAAATAAATGATCATGATGGCATTGATTTCTAAGCACACATCTTTGTGCTTTGAATGTGAGCTAAATGCTTATTTACACACAGTCCTTATTTGACTTGGGGAAGGGAGGGGTTTTTTCTCTTCTAAACCCCTCCCCCCACATCATTGTTTATTCTGAGTAATCCAACTTTTCATACTCATAGTTTTGAATAAACCCTTTGCACCAGGTGTAAATGTAGAATGTTTGTTTACAGTTGTTTTGTAAATTAAATAATTGCTGCATAAACAACATTTTATTAGGAATGTACATTTGGTATAAAACTGGAATTTTACTGCATTTAAAAAAGTGTCAATTTTTACAATTGTGTAGGAATACAATTTAATATTATGGCATTCCAAAAATGCAGGGTACCTGAGGAAGATTGTAAGCAAATTAAAATATTTTTCAAGAATATTTATTTTACCATTTTATAGCTAATTGTCTGCATCTTACATTGTGATCATGTCCATTATGTTTATGAATTGCACTCTCAGATCAACTTTTTTATACTGTAAATGTGTGATTTTATTTTTCTGAGCTTATAATGCTTTTGTATTTTTGAGGATCGTTTCATAATGAAGACATTTACCTAATGTTCATTGTATCTGTGTAAAGTTTAAGGGTGAGTAAACTATCTAGATATTAGCTACATGCTCCTCTTGCCACAATTGCTCCTAAGAAGAGGAAAGTTGCACTGTAGAGCAGAATTGGCAAACAACATCTATGTTTCATTAAAACAATGGGCAAAAGGTATATTTATCACAAGTCATATGCATGTTGATCATTCTGCACTGTAGGTATAAAATAGTATATATTCCCATGTGATTTAGCTGTAGAAGCAAATAATCTTCTTTTTTTGATGTTTGCATTTATACATATCAGTGACACTTGCCGTATTGCTCTGCTCTGTTGAAGTAAAAAGGAAATCCTCCATAAACAATACAGATACTGTATCACAATACATTAATGATAAATTAGAATGCTGTTGCTATTATAGGGAAAGTAATCCGATAGAGCCAGGGTTTGTTACTTACTTATGTACTTATGTATATTTAAGTGTGGTCACTCTGCTGGGACCAAGAACCAATATGTGATTTATTTTCTGCTTATTTATCAGCTGTTTGCATTTGTACCCCCCACCCCCTCTTTTTAGTAGAACTTTTTGAATTGTGCTGGGTCATTGTTCTCTTTTATGCTATCAGATATAATTGTAGGGGTTAATATGGTAATGGCTGTGGTCCACTGGCCATTTAGATTACCTTTTTTAGCTCTGGCCTTCTTTGAGCACTTGGAACTAATGTAAACGGAGCATTTCAGACCATACATGGGCCTAAGCAAGAGATGTCTGACACAAATGGATTGCTAAATGCTAGGTTGGTGGAACAAATTACCCATCAACGACTGGGTGGCTTTTGGAATTTTTGGCTTGACTGCAAACATAGTACAATGCAGTATACGGTACCTGGTTATTAGTAGGCCTAATTTTCCATTATATCTAGTCAGATTTGGTGTAATCCCATGAGAGGTTGATCAGTCTCATCAGGCATTTTTAGAGGCACAGATAATCATGCATCTCAGTTGATATGTCATTGCAACGCAATGTACAAAACGGTACTGCATCACACAATAAATGTTGCTGGTACCCATAAATAAAATTTTTAGTTGTTTTTAGTTAGGGGGGAACCATTTATTGTATTTATTTTTTGGGACTAAAGGTGTCAAGGTGTAGCTGAATTTCTTGCCAAAGGATTGGCTGTTGATCATCAGGCATTTTTAAAGGCAAGCAGCTCAGTTGATATGTCATTAGTAATATAGCTGAAATTGTAACGCAATGTACAAAACGGTTATAAATACAGTAGAACCCCCATTTTACGTTTTCCAGGGGACCAGAAAAAAGGTGGAAAATGTAAAATCAGGGAAATTTATTATGTATAATATATAGGTGGGACCACAAAACAACAATGTAAATTGAGGGAAAACTTAAAATAAGGAGAAGTAAAATGGGGGTTCTACTGCACACACAATAAATGTTGCTAGTACCCATAAATTACATTTTTAGTTGTTTTTAGTCAGCGGGGGGAACCATTTATTGTATTTGTTTTTTGTGACTAAAGGTGTCAAAGTGTAGCTTTCTTGCTAAGGGATTGGCTGTTGCTGGAACATGTGACTATACTGTGAAACTCCTCCAAATGAATCAAATGTTATAAATTGAACTTGTTATCCTGCTTATACATGAACTTTGCTTACATAGGTATGCAATATGACCTCAAATGTATATCCACAAGAGCCTTGAATAATTTGCAAAATATATCCTTATTAACCGTGTTTAGTGATCTTGCTTGTGGTACACGACTCTCTAAAAGTCATTTAAAAAAACCAAAAAAAAACCTGTTGCAAAATATTTGTATATAAGAAGTCACATTGGAGTTCCTAGCCTGTATAATAGTACCTTGCCTGCAGCCCTTCTAAATGATTATGGAACTCCCCAGTAGCTTGTAATATACTTAGATTTTAAAACAGGGGGTATGTTGTTCCCTATATTAGTATACAAAACCAAAATTACCAGTATTACTGTGTGCTAAACCTATATAGTGGGCTATTATCAGAGTAACAAACACAAATATGGATGCTGTTGTCGTATGATATCATACAAGCTGTTGTACATATGTTGTGTTCTCATAAGGGATAGGGGACCATAAAAATATCTTTATCCTGTTCATGTTTGAGATCCCTAAAGAGGAGATGTTATTCAAATTCTATAATTGTGTAAGTCCTTCCTGCTGCATAAGATCATTTTGTATGAATTTTTAATGTTCACTTCAGCTATAGCCATCAGTCTTGCACTTTTCTACTTTTAATTGTGACATATTCAGTCATCATTAATGTAATCGTAAAAAAAACAATCCAAGGGGCTTTGGCTGTGCCCTTTATTATTGTTCATAACAATGTTGAATCTAACATCCCACTTCCTCTATCTGAAGCTATTGTTATCACAATGAAATTTATGTCTTGTGAAACTTGGATTTCATGTGCGGAATCCACCATCATAACTGTAGTTATATTTGTTAAGTTTAAAATACAACATGGGCAACATGTTATATGCTGATAAATTGTCTGTTTGATGTCTCATTTGCTTTTGTACAATTTTTATGCATTTTTGTATGTATTTCGAAATTATACGATCTGCTCTTTAATAAACATAGAAAATGCGGAATATGATGTTGACTTGGAGTGTTTTAAAAACAATTACCTTTAAAACGTGTCATAATGAGTGTAAAGTTTAAAAGTATACTAACCAATTACAGATATGACAAACCATACACATCTTAGTAAAGCAAAGGTACTCCCATGGTTGCTGATTTATCTCAGGTAAGCAGGTTTGAATGAGAAATTATAAACTGACCCATTTATAACATATGCATCAATAAGGTAATTTGCTGTTGGCCATCATAAATAAAAAAAAAATTCAAATGGTCTTCATATTTTATCTTTTCATTATTTCTCTTCCCTTCTGCCTCATATCAATTTCCACTTTAAAATGCTATCTGGTTGTTTCGGGGTCACCGAGTCACATAACCAAAAATAAACTATTGCTTTCTGAGGCTACAATTTTCTAGTTTTTGTTCATTTTCACGATATATCTGTTATAGTTTTGTTTCCGTTTGCCTTTCAAAAAAATACCTGGTTGACTCTAGCAACCAGGCAGATGCTAAAATTCCTAAACAATTCCAAACTGCTGAAAGACCAGCCCTAAATGTCTCTGTATAGGGGTAGTTGGTCTGCCCCTGTAGTTATAGTATATTTACTGCATTTCTGACCAGTAATACTGTTGTCCAGCATATACATTATTTAAAGCTATGATACGATGAGCAAGTGATTTATTTTCAACCTATATTCATCTATATTATCTAGAATGGTATCTGACCTAGAGCTACAGATATTAACTAACTGGTACTGATTACGATGACTGTTTAGTTCTGAATAATTGTTTTACGTGCCAAAGAAAAATGGGAAACCTACTGGTGGTATATTTGCTCTGTACTCTCTACACTATATAATAAGTAAATATTTTTTTATACTCTCTTTAAACTTACTGCAGACCCCATGCCATCCTCAAATGTGTTTATTGTACATACATAAACTGAACAGAAAATACATTTGTTCTTTGGAAACATCTGTAGGTTTGAATGCAGTGTAAAAATGAAGGGCAGAGTGAATGCCCTACACTCTGGTTAATAAATACCTGAATAATTGTGGTTATTCGAGTATGCTGTCTGCTTCGTTTTTTTCTTCAGTGCTTTAAGAGGAGTGCTAAATAAAACTGCATAGTCACGTTCAGTTCATGTGGCTTCCTGCTCACAAGATTTTCCTTCTTCAATCAAACAGAAGAACCAGAGGGGTTAAGGTGAGAAGGGATAAGAGGAAACGAAAAGCTTTTCTGTTGCACAATATATGTAGGGAACGTTTTTCGCTCTAACTTAGAGGAGCAGTAATACCTGGGCTTGCGATGAACACACTTTTTATTGTTTGCTAAACAAAAATCTATGCTTTTTATTATTTCTTGAGCTACACAGGAAAAAGAACTAGATTAAAGATACTCCATTTTTAATTCTTGCAAAGTTGATAATGTAATGTACATACTCCTATAATTTTACTCTTGCTAACAAAACAGTGACAAAAAGGGAGAAGAGATGGGGGTTGTATACTGGTCATCTACCTATCTACCTCGGATGGACCAAATGTGGAGTAGCTTCAGTTTTCCTGTTTAACAACAACACGATTAATTTTTTTTCCCTGGTGCCAATTATCATCCACAACTGATGACTGGTGATGTAGAGTTGAAATTCATAACCAAAACTCCAATGTCATCAGTGCAAGATACTGGAACATAGCTTGTGGTGGGTAGGACTTGGAAAGTAATCATAATAACCAAACAGAAGAAACAGGTTAGTATCAGGCGGACTACCTTTTATGTTTAAAGGTATACTATTAGAAATGTAATACCCTGTTATAAAAGGCTTTCACTGCACAATGGAAAAGATTTTTGGCTCTGTAGAGCCCTCCTCACTCTTTCTGGTTCTTCATTCAAAATCTTAGCTAGGTTCTGATATACTGTAGCTTGCTGTTTGCAAGGTCAAAACAGGATGCCTGGAAGCTTCTCTGAATCTTAACACTGGATCTGTGCTAGTAAACAAGCAGTTCTGGATGCATCTTTGGCCACAAGGACAAAAAGTAATAATTTCCATGTTTACAGAATTTGCTGAAAATTACTTAATTCAGTTAATTTCATTTACTTAGTCAAGATTGGAAAACGCTCATGAAATTTGGTCTTCATAATAGCAATTTTTTTATTGTAATTTCTATGAAATGTTAAGTATAATTATACAATGGCGAGACTAAACTATCTCAAATCTGATAAAGAATTAGTTATAATGTTATAACTAATGCCATTTTGGAGTCAGGAAAGAATCTTTTCCCCCTCTGAGGCAAATTTTGCCGTCCTTTGGATCAACTAGCAGTTAGGCAGGTTGAAATAGTTCAAGTAAAGAAGAATGCCAATACCTGTGCTTGCAGCAAACGGGGTGATCCCAAATTTATTCACTGGTGCTTCATGACACTTAAACGATCAAACGTTTCGGGACCGCATGGCCCTTCCTCAGTGAATGGAAGGAAGGGCCATGCGGTCCCGAAACGTTTGATCGTTTGTTAAGTGTCATGAAGCACCATTGAATAAATTTGGGATCACCCCGTATGCTGCAAGCACAGGTATTGGCATTCTACTTTACTTGGATTTACTACTGGCGAGTGGCTAGGCCAGTGCCATATATACCTGTATCCCCCGTATTGACTTTGAGGTTGAAATAGTTGAAAGGTTGAACTTAATGGACAAGTGTCTTTTTTTCAACCTAACTTACTATGTAGTACAGAATACGCAACTTATACTCCATCCTAGTAACCAATAGCATCCAAGTGGCAGTGTTTTTTACTGGCCTTCTGTTTTTAATCAGAGCTTCACTAAACCTGGAAAAATCTTTGGGACATTTATTTTGTAGCACAGTATGTAGGAAACAATGCTGCTTACCCCATAAAAAACAAAAGTAGCTTGAGTGGAAAATATCTGATGTAAGAACACACAGAATTAGCATGTTATAGGATAGTGTCCGTCCCTGCATTATCTTCTTCCTATGTATACCTTTTACATATGTTATTGGTGTCCAGTTTTGAAGGGATGTTCTGACACAAGTTATGTTAAACGTGAAATCTTATGACATTTAAAGTAACACCTACAGTATACAACGACTTATCTGGGAATTTTTTAGAAGTGCCTTCTGTAGGAAAGCACTTGTAAGGTGCCAAGATTTTGGAATACTGGCAAACATTACACGGTAGGTGCTAAAAAGCGTGATCTGACGCAATGCGACAAAAATAAGGTAAGTGAATGCAATGTTGGATGAAGTCGCAGCCTTGATCCGACACGACTGGCAGATGCTGCACGCTGCGTCTGCATCCGACCGTTGGATCAGTGCTGTGACTTCATCTGACAATGCATTCACTTACCTTATTTTTGTCGCATGCGTTTTGTCGGATCGCAACGAAAAAATCCATGTAGTCCTAACCTTACCCTAAATATAATTAAAAAAACACTAGCCTTCCAAAGGATCATAAGCCTGGTGCTCAAGGGATTGGCAACTATTGCAGGGAAGAAAACCTTGCATGTTTATTATGCCAAATCTGTGTGTTGCCGTGTATACTATTACCCCAAATGTAATTTAGAGTAAGGTTTTACCAGTTTAATTCATTTAATTAACAAAAGAATATTTGCATTTAATAAGGTGACTATACACACACAGAGTGATAAATGCTTGAGACTTTGCAGCATTTTGATCCAGAGATGAAGGATGCCAATGGCCTGCTAACTGGTATCTGACCAAAACCAAGCTGCCTGCCAAGCTGTTGATGTGCTCCCCTGCCATTATTTTTACATAGGCCAACTCAACCAGAGCAAAACAAGTTAGATCTTAATTCAATGAACCTTTTAATGCATATTTTTTAGAGCACAGTCTTTACTGTGCTCTTATTCCCACCAGAAAAAACTGCTGCTATTTCCATGAAGTAAAAGATAAGTTACCACTAATGATAAGGATTATTCTACTTCGCCTGAGGCTTACACAGTGAAGAGGCTTCTATTCCCCTGCAATGGATTTTTTTTTACCAGCCACTAGCAAAAGGGAATATTCCAGGAAGAATATTACACACAGTATGGTGTCCTGCAATACCATGCAGTGTTTGTTTCCTTTTATATGTCATTTATCTAATCAAACCAGTAGGGTTGTTTTAGGTGTTCTGGTTGGAAAGTGACTGTTCCTATTCACAGAGAAACTCCAGCAGATGTATAATATTGCCTTAATAGTGTAGGGGGTGAGTAGTTCAGTGTTATATCACAGATTTAACTAATGTTATGATAAATGGGATGCAATAATACATCCTATACCGTGAGGCTCATAATATTATAGGTCATCAGTTCACTATTGACTCACAGATTTAATCTTCACAAAGGGATCATCCCTTATTACATCCCAGATGTAATAATAATACCTGCTTTATTGTGGGCCTCACATAGGGTTGCCACCTGGCCGGTAAACGTTATGGTTGATCCCAATGTTACTAATAGGCAAAAAAGAGAAATATATAGGAAGGCCGGTATTTTTTTTCCAGAAAAGGTGGCAACCCTAGCCTCACAATATTATTGGTCACTGGTTTACTATTACCTCACAGATTTACCTATTTTGACAAAGGGATGAAATAATACTTTGTTGTGGGGCTCACAATTTGTTAGTCACTATTATATGCCAAGGTGATGCTTTGGTTTAATAAGGCGTCAGTAACACTTATGTCTGGATTTAGATTCAAAACAGACCAATAGATACAACTCCCAGAATCCAATAACTGGAACACGCTGGGAGTCGTATGCCCCTGACATCTCCACCACTGCCCTACTCAGAGGGGGAATCCATACGATACGACTATGAGAAAAAGCAAGTGGCTTTGAGTTGCTGACCCTCCGAACGCTCTGCAGCCAAGCGGGGAGGGCAAGGAGGAAAGGGAAGAGGAGGAGCGTGGGAAGGCAGCTAGCGGTGTCAATACAATAGGCTCGTTGTATGTGTGGATGTGCGCGCCTGCTGGGAGTCTGCAGACAGAGAGGAAAGGCACAGGCGCTGAACGGACACAGCGGCCTCCCTCTCTCCGCTAGGCTTCAACCCGGCCATGCTTGCTCTCTGAGCGGGGAAAGCCAGCGATCTGCAACGGAAAGGTAAGCGGTGCCTGATGGAGGCCAAGGATGTTACTGGTACAGAGTTGCACACAATGCCAGTGAACATAGAGATGGGCCTGTTATGTGGCTGCTCAGTACAGTGTGTGCGCGTGACTGACTCCCCCCTGGCTTTTGGTTGTGCGTGACCCTTTGCCGGCCTAGCAAGGGAGAATGACCTGAGCTGCACTTTCTATTGCATATCACAGGGGGTGTCTTTTTTTAGAAACAATGTGGAAACGTCTCTACTGTATCTGTGTCCA